>NC_133418.1:123901000-124207333 GCF_049350105.2 Macaca mulatta
TGTAACCAGATTTGCACAACAAAGATCACATTTACAAGTCTTCATGTTTTCCTGTAATTTCTAAGAGCCATGATTTGGTGATCCTATTCTGAGGATATGATTGTCTGCAGTGTGGAGGCTGTGTGGAGTCTCTGGCAATGTGATCGATGTGGTCAGGGAGGGCTTCCTTCAGAAGGAGGGGGCACTCTTCCCTCACTGCCAGCATCCATGCCCAGGCCTCTGCCTCCACAATGGCCCTCAGGGGCTGCCTTCAGCATCCCTGCCCAGGCCTCTGCCTCCACAGTGCCTCCCAGGGGCGGCCTTCAGCATCGGTGCCCAGGCCTCTGTCTCCACAATGGCCCTCAGGGGCGGCCCTTCAGACAGTTCTCGATAGAGTGCTCAGAACCGTCACCTGACTCCAAATATCATCATAACTGATACTTAAACTCACATAGGACTTGATAATTCCAAAACTATTATAGGTTATCCAGCTTTAAGCTTTACTTTATTTGATCTTTGTGACTCTACAAAGCAGAGAGGAACAATTATCACTTTCAGAAAGATAAGAAAGCTGAGATTCAGACATCCTAGGTCATTTGTCCCAGTTGACTCACCTTAACGATTGGACTGGGACAAAAACCTGTGTCCCCATTAGTATACCCTGGTCTTCCTCCTAAACCCAAACAGGTCTGGCACATCGTTTGAGAGTAGAGATAGCGGTCCACTTCCAAATGCTTGACTTTTCTCCTGGTGAGCTTTCATGGATAATTTCCAACTTGAAGAAACAGCTGAACAGTCCATGTTCAATGCTTTTGAATTTCCATTTTTGTGTTTAACTTTTCTTAATCTCTGTTAGTCAAGATGATATGTAAGTTGAATCCACTGAACTTTGGACTTTTGGACAATTCTTAGCATAGGGTCACATTAAAATGCTTATTGCTTCGTGGATGGATGGGTGAAGGAAATGATCCTTGTTTTCACTTCTTTGTGTGCCTGTCTGGCTTTCATGAGAACTAAGAAATCATAAAATGTATATTCAGTCTGCAGCTATGAATTTTTTTATCAGTTTGATACAGCGTATGGTAGAAGAAGGAATTACTTGCTTGATTCTCAGAAAGGGCAGTGTTTACTTGATGTCTCAAAGGTGGAGAGTTTTATGTCGTGATATAAAGTGGCATTTGACCGGAGAACCTGGGATGGCCTGTCCCCACCCCATGAAAATGCTGCCTCTTTTCTAAGCGAAACGAACAGATAACACACCAGGAGGAGAAACCAGAGTTCCTCTTGGGACAGCTGAATCCATGCGCAGGGTCTGATGTGGCCAGAGCTGAGGTGGTGCAGGGCCTGTGGCTCATGGTCCCAGCCTGCCTGTGGCCCTCCATGGACAGCTGCAAGTCAATGGCTCTGCACATGCCTGAAATTCAACTTAGGCGAACTTTACCCTGCTTTTAAATTCCAATACAGGCATGAAGATCTAGAATAAAGTATTCTGCTTGGATAAATTAGGGTCCTAAATATTCAGTGCCCACATCTTTCTCCTTATTTCTCTCACTCTGCTGGGCCAGCCGGAGGATACTGACCTCGGGTAGTGTCCGGTTCCTGTCTGGCTCCCTCCTGCCAGGCTGAGGTGGCGCCCTGTTTAGTGCTGTCTCCAAAGAGAAGGATGGACACACTGTTCTCCCCTTCACTCCCGGGGTCCTGTCTGACTCCCTCCTGCCGGGTTGAGGTGGCACCTTGTTTAGTGCTCTCTCCAAAGAGAAGGATGGATGCAACATTCTCCTCCCGTTCACTCCCAGGGTCCTGCATGGGGATAAGTCTTACAGGGGGAATTGTTCAGCTGTGTGCACTTCCTGACGCTCAGAGGTGGGGGTGGTGTAGGATGGCACGAGCAGCGGGACACACAGTGAGGTCATCACAGTGTGTGTGTGGCAGCCATGGGGTGTGGGCCATCTGCCACCAGCTTGGGACCCAGGAAAGACCAACACCCTGCAACTCAAGCCTTCGGCATCCAGACGCTTAGCTTCCATGAGGCCGAAGTTCCTCGTTTCTTGTCTGTAGGGGCATCTACCTTTGCCTTTTCACTAAGGAGGCATAAATGTCGATCAACCGCAGACTTCAAATTGTTCTCATTGTGCTTAGGTCAAAGAGAAAACTCCACGGCACTGGCTGTTTCATCATCTGAAAAGGAACATTTTTCCAAAAGGATTCTCAGCATCCTGGAGAATTCAACTCCTGTCTTGTATGGAAATAAAATAACTACTTCCAAAGAAGTCCACATGATTTTTCAGGACTGATTTCTAAGCCAAGTGAGGACAGGAACGAGCATCAGAGCCCCAGGCTTATACCACGGGACGGAGAAACAAGGAGACTCTTCACTTGCCCCAGCACACGGTTCAAGCACGGTGCTCTCATTTGAGTGCAGCTGTTTCAACTGAAAACCACCTTGCTTTTGTCAATAATTTGTGTAAAATTTGGGCAAATCAGGTCAAAAATAATAGGAGAGAGCAGATAACATTACAGCCTCAGCCTAGATGGTTCTCAGCAGACCCTTCCCAGAGTCGGGGAGAAGGCAGCTGGCTTCCCCATGCCCATCAGGCAAATTCCAGAGCCAGGGAACAGGCAGCCGGCTTCCAGGAGCCCATCAGACATCACAGAGCGGGGGAACAGGCAGCCGGCTTCCAGGAGCCCATCAGGCATAGCCCAGAGTCGGGGAGCAGGCAGCCGGCTTCCGGGAGCCCATCAGACATCACAGAGCGGGGGAACAGGCAGCCGGCTTCCTGGAGCCCATCACGCATATCTGTGGTGGGGTTTACATCTCTTTGCTGGGGCTTGCTTTTCCCAGGATGGAGAGAATATGCTCATCCTGTCCCTGAATGCTGCCACCATGGTCTCTGGGCAGCCGGCTGCTCTGGAGGCAGAGACTTTACTACCTTCTGTGGAGAGAGAGCCATGTGGCAAGTTATCAGCAAGAAACCCGTAGAACCTTTATTTTCCTGCAGCTGCGCTCTCTTTCTTCTGTTCTATGAGAAGGTGGAGAGAGGAAGTCTGCTGTGGACAGCAGACCCCAGGCCACCTCCCTCACCTGTGGATCCCGAGACCTGACCCACTTGACATCAGCAGAGGGGAATCCTGTACCCAGGTCACCCCCTGTTGTGACGACATGGGTTTCTCTTGCATGAGCTTTTTCTTATTTTTAGAATTATCCTGTTCTGCTCTCATAGATACTGATATTTGCTCTATCAGTCTACCTTCTTTCATTTTGTTTCTTGTTATGTTCAGGCCTGTGGATCTGTTTTCCTCATGTATTTTCATACATAGGTTTCTCCAGAACATTGCACCTCAGACCTTACCTTGCATTGGAATCACAGGGGTGCTTGTTGCCACAGATCCCAGGTCCTGCCCGCATTGGAATCACGGGGGTGCTTGTTGCTCACAGATCCTGGGTCCTACCTGCATTGGAATCACAGGGGTGCTTGTTGCCCACAGATCCTGGGGTCCTGCCTGCAATGGAATCACAGGGGTGCTTGTTGCCCACAGATCCTGGGGTCCTGCCCGCATTGGAATCACAGGGGTGCTTATTGCCCATAGATCCCGGGTCCTGCCTGCATTGGAATCACGGGGGCGCTTGTTACCCACAGGTCCTGGGGTCCTGCCTGCAGAGTTTTGGATCCCATGGGTCTGGGTGGGATTTTCAAAGAAGGCCTCAAGGCCTCAGCTGCCTCTGCTGCTGCTGCTGTTTCAGTGACTTCACTTTGCAAAGCTCTGCTTTAGAAGGAAAGAACCAAGGGGCCCCCGTGGGAGATAGCCCGTCCTTGTGAGGGTGTGGGCAGTAGGTTCATAGCTCCGAGGAATTTCTCACAGGCTCCTTTACATGTCTTACTGCTCAACCTTACACTAAAATAAGTAATTTACTTCAAAGAAGTTCTTAAAATGAACATTTCCAGACTTTTACAATTTGTACTTTCAGAAAATTTGACTTTATGAGTCATCTAAATCCTCCTTGCCTTTACGTTCTGAAATCTAAATTATTAGCAAAATTGATTTTGAATGTGGGTATAAAACTTTTATAGGTCAACAACCTATGTGAGATTAGGTAGGCTGAACAATAATTAATCTCAAAACTAAGTAGGATCTGAGCAGTGCAGCCCTAGGTCCACGTGCGGGACTCTCAGACATGCCAGCTCTCAGAACAGACCTTGATCAGGCCCCCTACTCCGGCCTCCCTGCTGAGGTCCCTCCTTTTGACGTTGTCTCTGTAACACAGCCGTGCTCCTACGAGGCTGACGTGACTCTCCTTCCCGGTTCTGTGGCCCTGTACCCGGGCACTCTCAGGATGATGCATCTAGGTTCTTTTTCTTAGACTGACCTTGTAGCTTGGCATTGACTTACACTGGATATTTTTGGCATTCTTTTCTATCCTGCTGTGCTACTGAGATGGGGACCAGACAGATACCACTGCAGAGAAGGTGGTAGAAATAAGGTCTTCTGAGTAGCAGTGAGGAGGTATCTGCAGCAATTGATCACGTCATAAAATCATGCCAGGAAGGGATGGAGAACTTGGGAAAATGTGTTCTAGTTTTCATTAAATTGATTAGAGGTGACCTGCATGCAGAGGCATTGGGAGGCCAGGATGTTCTGGGTAGAGACTGTGAAAGCTGACCTCAATATTCCAGACATAGGCCAGGTTCAGTGACAAGAGATGTGGGGAGGAGCCTGAGAATGAATAACTGCCACTTTGGCTGAAGGAGGAGAGCCCCTTGTCCAAGTCCCGATGTCCTGGGAGACGCTGGGAGACACCAAGCCCTGAGAGGAAGAGCCGGGCGTCCTCATTCCTGTTCGTGCTCCTGACCTCCAGGCTGCGGTCCAGCCCCCACTTCACCAAAACTCCCCTTCTGTCCTTTTCACACTGAACTGGATCCCAGGACACCAACCCCAGGAGGTACTCTCGGATTCATCTGTCTCTTCCCAAGGCCATCCAATACCTTTGGCCTGGCTGTCCTTTTTGAAACACATTTTCCCTGATTTCCAAGAGAACAGTAGGTTGTCCCCCTGGCTTCTGAGCAGCCCCGGTGTCCCTCCTCAGATGGAAGATTTCTACCCAGCCCTAAACAGGAGAAACCCAGAGAGTCCAGCCACTCTCCCTCCCAGGCTTCTCATGACATCTTCCATCCCCCAGGCATCACCTGCTGTAGCTTCCCTGAAAGGTCAGGTTCACACCTGGTGCTCGCATTTCTCTTCTGAGCCCAGGCTGCCTGCCTGACCCCAGCCCTTGGCTGTCCCAAAGATGAGTCTGTTCTTATCTGGACTCTACCTGCCCACACCCCTCTCTTCCCAGCTCAGCCAGCGGCAGCACCTCTCAAGGTGCCATGCAGCCAGGACAGAGGCCTCAACACAGAGGAATGTGAAATGCAGAAATGTTAAAATTTCAAGTTATACCTGTAATGAGTGCCTGATGCCTTGTGCTTTGTGAAGTGCTTTATGCAGTGTTTTCACCCATTCCTCTCTTTAATTGTTTTGCCAAAAATTCCCCTGACCAGTGCTGACTATTACTGCCTTGTGGACTCTTCTCTCTTATTTGCCACTGTTATGGCCTAAGACGGGTGAGTTGTCTGATCCTTTTCAAGCCACAGCATTGTTTATTCCTGTTAATCCCAGTCACATGGAAAAAAATAAAACCCACAAATACCTTTCAGTGAAAAGACAATTTAACCAATTTTCCTCATTCTGTTATTGTGGATTTTTTTTTTAATGTAAATGTGGGAGTTTGCATTTGCCCTTCTGTTATTTCATTCCCTTCCCTCTGCCTCGTGGCTCTGATCTGCCACCTGCTCATGACGGATGACTGCCATTTAATGTCTTAACTAGGATTCTTGGCTTCGTGTGTACTGAAAACTGATAAATGTGCTGTCCACGTCTTAAAATGAAATTATTCACAGAAGTGAGGGAACAAGCTTTATGGAACTCTCCAAAGGAACTTCAGAAGTTATTTTAATTCCAAACAAGAATCTCTGGGGAAGTTGCTGAGACAAATATAAATTAACCAAATTGTATTATTACTAAACTGAAATGAAAAAAAACAAAACACAGATATGTTAGTACAGGGATATGTCAAAAAGAGTAAATCAGTTCTTAGAGTTCTGTGACTTGAAACCATTTATGGATGTGAGATTATGTAGGTAAATATGTAACTAAGCAAATAGAGCAGAAACATGTCAAAACTCCAAACACAAATTTCATCCTCACTGGTTCTGTAGCTACTTAATGCAATAACATTAGAATGTCACGTGGAAGGACAGGAGCTGAGGTCACCTGGTTTTCTGGTATCTGGGAAGAAAACAGTGATACTGACCACTGGGCAGACAGGGACTGGAGAAGAAAGCTGTGGGGAGAGGGGGGTTTCCAGCAGGAAAACCTCAAACAGAGGCGAACTGGAATCGCTGATTTGCAGACAATTGGTAGGGCAGAATATTTTTAAAGATCATGGAGTTGAACCCTTCATTTCACAAACATAGAAACTGAATTATGAAGATTTGGGGTGACAGAGACCCAGTCTCTTTAAAAAAAAAAAAAAAAAAGCCAGCACGGTGCCTCACACCTGTAATCCCAACACTTTGGGAGGCTGAAGTCAGAGGGTCACTTGAGGCCAGGAGTTCAAGGCCTGCCCTGGCAACATAGTGATATCTGGTCTCTACAAAATTAAAAACAATAAAAAAAGATGGGCATGGTGGTGCACACCTATAGTCCCAGCTACTCAGGAGGCTGAGGCACAAGAATCACTTGAACCCAGGAGGCAGAGGCTGCAGTGAGCCGAGATCATGCCACTGCACTCCAGCCTGGGCCACAGAGTGAGATCGTATGTACAAAAAAAAAAAAAAGCTTAATAATGAGGTCCCCAAATTGAGACTTTTGTAGTGTGGAGAATAAGACATGCATCAAATAACTACAAGCAGAGTGTGACAAATATTGTAAACATTATGTAAAAGTAAAGAAATAACTAAAGGATGCAGCTGTGACTTCTAGTTTGAGACATGGGGTTGAAGAGGGTGTTGGGCTGATGTGGGGGTCGCTGAACAGAAAGGAGGAGGAAGGAGCATTGCCTGTGGAAGGAAGAGCCCTGGTCGACACTCAGGAGCCCTCGTCAAGGGTCCTTGGGGACTCTCAGGACATACAGGGGAACAGTTTGCAGCCTGTGAGCTCAATACTGAGACTTTATTCTCTTGCTAGTGGGGTGCACTGACCTAGAAATCTAGGCTTCCTTCTCTGGATCGCAGGGAGGCTTTGGGAATCCCTGAGCAGGGTGTTGGGCCGGCTGTCTTCAGCATTCCCACACTGCAGGCACTAACTTTTGACTAACATGAAACTGTCTGAATTTTGGAGATTATGGACTTGCTATGAACTTGATCAATGATCTAAGCTACAGCAGGAATTTCTCAGTGACCCATATTTTTTCCCTTTTGAAGGTAAAAGGAAGCATTATGTCTAACTCATCCTCACTAAAGATCCAGACATCGTCTATTAAAAGAGGTGCATGTTCTCCTTTTTTCCAGGTCACATGTGAGGGTTTGCTCCTAATGAGATTTCCTCTCACAGAGCTCAGGGTTGGAAGGCCCTTCTCCCGGCCGAAATTCCTCCCTGCTTTGAGCCCAGCAATCTCTGTGGGGCAGGGGAGGCTTCCCCAAAGGGACAGAGAGAGAGACGGCCTGTCCAGAGGCTCCCAGTCCAGGCCCACTAGCTCCCAAGGGCAGCCCATTGGGGCAGGGACAGCTCTAGCAGTGGAATCAGCAGCCGTGCAGGCAGTGGCTGAGCACTTGAGCACCACGCCCTGCAATGCATCTCAGGGTGTCTGCGGGGACCCTGGGCACTCACTCCTCTGCCGGCCTACCTCCATTCTCCACCCTGAGTCCAGGCCAGCTAGATCCCATGGTTTTCCTCCACACCAGCCCGGAAGCACCTTCTGGAGGCCAGCCCTGTCCCTCCCCTCACTGGACGCTAGCGGCCTTTCCCTGTGCCTGCAGGCCTGTGCTCTGCTCACACCCACCTTTTCCTTTGGGACGCTCTGTGTCTGCTCTCACCTGAGAAGCCCAGCTGGTGTCCTCCCCAAAGGCCTCCTTGTGTCAAAATCCTCTCAACACCCTGCTAAGCACAGCCATGGGCCAGGTTGTGCAGTGCCTCAGGATGGAGATACTATCACTAGGTTAAGGTGAGGGCATTTAGGGTGGGCTCTAATCCAAGATCACCGGTGTCCTTATGACAAGGGGAATTTGAACACAGAGACAGACAGAGGGAAGACACAGGAGGAGGCCCATAGACAAGCCAACAGCCAGTCTCAAAGCCTTGCAGTGAACCCACTCTGTAGGCCCCTGGGTCCGGGACTTCTGGCCTCAAGAACTATGAGACAATTTGTTTTTAAATCCTGTTGTTTAAACCCAAGAATGGAACTTTGTTTCATCTGCCATGGGAAGCTTGCTCACCCCCTTTCCTACATTCCCTGCCCCAAATGTCAGCCTTGAGGTCTATGCATATGACTTCACATAAGGAACTCTTCTCTGCCCACAAGACAACAAGAAATACAATATTGGGGGCAGCAGGTGGTCCCATGTGCTCCTCCCATGAGCCCCACAGCAGAGAGGCAGTGGTGGGAGGGCACAGATACAGGGAAGGGGTCCGAGGGCCAAGGTCCCTGCTGCAATTCCTGCCCTCCTCCCACACCCAGTGTCCTTCAAAGACAAATGAGCAAGTGGCGTGGCGAGGTCTCCTCTGAGGAGACTCGGGGAGAGTTGGGGGCTGGGTGGTACCTCCCTCTTCTCGTCCCCATCGACCCCACACTCAGCATTTCTAGACTAAAGCCCAACACAAGGAAAGGAGCCAATAATTAGCGGGAAATTTGGATCCAGGCCTGCATTTGGTCCCCTGTAGATGTTTTATCCTGGTGGATGAGATAGCGTCAACGGGGAAAACAGCCCAGGATCTATCCGGTGGTCACCAGTATCAGAAGCGTAGCATACAGGAGCGGATTGTGTGCATGGCCGTGATGACGGAGTGGGAGGGAGGCTTCGCCCTGGGATCCCGGCTCAGTTCCGCATTGGGTAGCATGTTCACCTTCCACACAAATGCAGGATTCTCTTCCTCAGGGCAGAGTCTAAACAGAGCATCCTTATTTGGGTCAGCATAGACAGAAGATGAACTGAACCACACACTGACTTCTGGCCCAAAATACTATGCAAGTATCTGTGAGTTGGTCATAAAAAAGCTATGGCTCTGAGTCCAGGTTCTTGGAACAACTGAGGTTGATGGAAATAGAAGAGAAGTGATCCAGTGGCCCCAGGCAGATGACGCCTGCTCCTCCCAGGACTCCCAGTGCCACCCCAGAGGCCAGACACACATGTGTGTGAAGGCAGACGGGCCACCGGCCTCAGGCACAGCAATTTAACAAATGCAGAAAAGATGGCTGACGGCCTGGGATGCACTTGCATGCGGGGACCCTGTGGCTCACTTTGCCTGGAGGTCCCTGCTGTCCCTCACCCATGGGTGTCCTTGCTTGTTGAATTGAAGAGAATGAGAATATACTGATGGGGTTACCTTGCATAATTAAAAAAAATAGCATTGCATAAGCAACTTCAGCAAGGTCTCAGGATACAAAATCATGTGCAGAAATCACAGGCATTCCTATACACCAATAACAGACAAACAGAGAGCCAAATCATGAGTGAAGTCCCATTCACAATTACTTCAAAGAGAATAAAATACCCAGGAATCCAACTTACAAGAGATGTGAAGGACCTCTTCAAGGAGAACTACAAACCACTGCTCAGCGAAATAAAAGAGGACACAAACAAATGGAAGAACATTCCATGCTCATGGATAGGAAGAATCAATATTGTGAAAATGGCCATACTGTCCAAGGTAATTTAAAGATTCAATGCCATCTCCCTCAAGCTACCAATGACTTTCTTCACAGAATTGGAAAAAACTACTTTAAAGTTCATATGGAACCAAGAAAGAGCCCTCATTGCCAAGACAATCCTAAGCAAAAAGAACAAAGCTGGAGGCATCATGCTACCTGACTTCAAACTATATTACAAGGCTACAGTAACCAAAACAGCATGGTACTGGTACCAAAACAGAGCTATAGACCAATGGAACAGAATAGAGCCCTCGGAAATAATACCACACATCTACAACCATCTGATCTTTGACAAACCTGACACAAACAAGAAATGAAATGGGGAAAGGATTCCCTATTTAATAAATGGTGCTGGGAAAACTGGCTAGCCATATGTAGAAAGCTGAAACTGGATCCCTTCCTTACACCTTATACAAAAATCAATACAAGATGGAGTAAAGACTTAAATGTTAGACCTAAAACCATAAAAACCCTAGAAGAAAACCTAGGCAATACCATTCAGGCCATAGGCATGGGCCAGGACTTCATGACTGAAACACCAAAAGCAATGGCAACAAAAGCCAAAATTGACAAATGGATCTAATTAAACTGAAGAGCTTTTGCACAGCAAAATAAACTACCATCAGAGTGAACAGGCAAACTACAGAATGGGAGAACATTTTTACAATCTACTCATCTGACAAAGGGCTAATATCCAGAATCTACAAAGAACTTAAATTTACAAGAAAAGATCAAAGAACCCCATCAAAAAGTGGATAAAGGACATGAACAGACACTTCTCAAGAGAAGACATTTATGTAGCCAAGAGGCACATGAAAAAATGCTCATCATCACTGGCCATCAGAGAAATGCAAATCAAAACCACAATGAGATGCCATCTCACACCAGTTAGAATGGCGATTATTGAAAAGTCAGGAAACAACAGGTGCTGGAGAGGATATGGAGAAATAGGAAGGCTTTTACACTGTTGATGGGACTGTAAACTAGTTCAACCATTGTGGAAGACAGTGTGGAGATTCCTCAAGGATCTAGAACTAGAAATACCATTTGACCCAGCCCATTACTGGGCATATGCCCAAAGGATTATAAATCATGCTACTATAAAGACATATGCACACGTATGTTTACTATGGCACTATTCACAATAGCAAAGACTTGGAACCAACCCAAATGTCCACCAGTGATAGACTGGATTAAGAAAATGAGGCACATATACACCATGGAATACTATGCAGCCATAAAAAAGATGAGTTCATGTCCTTTGTAGGGACATGGATGAAGCTGGAAACCATCATTCTGAGAAAACTATTGCAAGAACAGAAAACCAAACACCACATGTTCTCACTCATAGGTGGGAATTGAACAATAAGAACACTTGGACACAGGGCAGGGAACATCACACAACGGGATCTGTCATAGGGTGGAGGGAGAGGGGAGGGATAGCATTAGGAGATATACCTAATGTAAATGACGAGTTAACAGGTGCAGCACACCAACATGGCACACATATACATATGTGACAAACCTGCACATTGTGCACGTGTACCCTAGAACTTAATTAAAAAAAAGAAGAGCCTGACATCCGCCCCTCAAAAAAAAAAAAATAGCATTGCAAGAAAGGGAGATAGGAGGGAGAAAAATGGGTAAGAAGGAAGAAAAAGGAAGGGGAAGAGGAGAGTGAGTAAGGAAGAGGGAGAGGTGGCAGGAGGAACAGGGGAGCCGGAGGGAGGGTGTTGAATCCCAGGAAATGAGGATTGAGACGGAGTGGAAACAGGAGGGCGGGGAGGATGAGAGGATCCTGCCCAAGCCCCAGAACCCTGCACAGCAGTTTTTAGACTGGGAATGGAATTCAGAGTTGGGAGGCCTGAGCTTCCATCTCAGTGAGATATGAGAATGCTGACCAGTCGTGTGGTTAAGAAACGCACAGAACTGTTTATACTTCAGACACAACATCTCTAGGGTGGCAGCATGTCCCAGTCCACGTCTGCTCATGCCTGTGCACCTGCCTCTGTTTGCCTGTCTCCATCTATCATTGATCTATCTACCCATCTCTGATTCTTTAGGGTGGCAGCATGTCCCAGTCCACTTCTGCTCATGCCTATGCACCTGCCTCTGTTTGCCTGTCTCCATCTATCATTGATCTATCTACCCATCTCTGATTATCTCTCTCTCTCTCTCTCTCTCTATTATCTATCTGTTTATCATCTATCACCTAGCTATCGATCTATAATCCATCTGTCTATCAACCAATCATTTCTCTCTCCTTCTATCTGTCATTTATCATCTAGATATCTATCTATCATCTATCATTATCTATCATCTATTGATCTCTCATCTCTCATCTATCATTATATATCATCTATCTGTCTATGATCTATCTACCTACCTACCTATCATTTATCTATTATCTATCATCTATTTATCGATCTGTCATCTATGATCTATCATCTATCTACTACCTATCATTATCTATAACCTGTCACCTATAGCTATCTACCTACCTATCATCTATCATTATCTATCATCTAACATCTATCATTATCTATTGTCTATCATCTATCTATCATCTAGATATCATCTATCATCTATCATCTATGTATCATCTATCACCTATCATCTATCTATCCTCTATCATCTGTCTGTCATCTATCTATGTATCATGTATCTATTATCTGTCTATCATCTGATTGTCTTATCCCTCTAATTCTATGATCTCTCATCTGTTTGTCTACCATCTATCTATATGACTATCCATTATCTATCTACGTATCTATCTGAAAGTGCTTTGCAATCAGCATAGCATATACGTGTATTTAGACAGATGGTCTTTCGGGGATCTGACAGATCTGAATGGTGATACAGACAGTGTGATTCAGACACTTGAGTTTCCCTCTGTCAGGAGCCACGATATCTCCTTGGCCAGTGACAACTTCAGCGGAAACTCTAGACGACTCCAGATTGTGGAGGACAAAGGCTGCTTACCCATCACACCTTGTCCTGCAACCATTGCGCATGAATGTTTGGCCTCCCTGCAGGGACTGTGTGTCAATCCTCCCACAGGGATGGAGTCAGGCTGCATCCTCACGCCTCTGACAGGCCTGCTGCACACATAGAACACTTTTGATTAGTGACTCGTGTAAAATGCACCAAGCAGTCCAACTGTAGGAAAAGCGTTCATAACCACAGAGCCTCAAATAATGTTGCATCTCTACCAAGACTATCTTTTTAATATCAGAAAATATTTTCCTTCACGGGTGGAAAAAGCATTACATTTCGTGGTCATTTTTGCACGAGTCTAACAAATCTCACCCCAGTGCCATGAAGGACATGTCCCAGGTTTTGTCCTGACAGAGGTAGATTAGGTAACTATGAGCAACCGGCATGGGGCGCTTCCCAGATCCTCTGCCGTGGGAAGAGGACGCAAGTTCAGTCTCGTCTCATTGGCTGATGATGCAGTTTGTTTTTGTCCACATTAGAAGGAGCTTTTCACTTTAGCAGTGGCTCTTCTGAAGACACTTGGAAGCACTGTTTAGGTCAAAAGGGGAGATGTCTTTAGGTTCTTTCTGCCACAAGGGTACCTTTTTTTTTTTTTTTTTGGTGAAAGCCCTTCGAAAATTAAGATTCCAGCTACCGGCATTCTCTACTAAAGTGGCTGTAATCTTGCCATCTGAGGCACATGTTGCCAACTGATTCACTTGTTTAATCTCCAAAGATAAATGCCATGCCACACTAATGGAGAAAGAGATTATTCATATTCACAAGGCATTTTCCAGAGAGAAAGAACTTTTAAAAGGCTTTCAAGAGCCATACTGAATTTACTATATGTTTCTGTGGGTAGAAATTATAGCCAGAAATAGACATTCACTGATTGATTGCCTGTTTTCCATGAAATATGGCTGGTTCATAGGACAAAAGCTCAAGAGTCTATTTAGAAATGTGCATCTTCCACAGTTAGAAATAAATTTCAAGGTTAATCATATTGATTTTTCATGAGAAATTGATAGAATAAAGCATCTTCTGGGTGGTTTCAGGGAAGGTTAATCTCGTGATTGCCAAACTCTATGCATTTCAGCATAGTGTGAGCATTATTTAGAATAACTTAAAGGCCACTTCCAGCCAGATCAACAGAAGTTTCAGCAATTTAATTCCTAAGCTCCTGCAATCCTGCTTGTGTTTCATAATCAGATGACACACTCCAGTGACTGTGAGGAATTCCTTTTTTTTTTTTGTGAAAGTCCTTCCACAATTAAATAAGCTCATCACAAGTTGGATTAAGAAAGAAAGCCACTCAGCAGTGCTCACTGAAGAATCGATGATCTCTTATATGCTTTTCCTTGCATAAGGATGTCATAGAATCTTCTTGTGAGATAATTTTTTGAGTAATATTTCTTTATGCATAAATCCTTTGTGGCCCAACACACTTGCCTACAAATAAGGGAATCAACTCCTGGAGCCTTGTGAAGGGGCGTATGTGATCAATAATGCACACTGTGAAGTAGAAAGACTTTAGTATTCATGTATGTGAAGAGGAAGGACCTTAGTATTCTTGTATGTGAAGGGGAAGGGCCTTAGTATTCATGTATGTGAAGGGGAAGGACCTTAGTATTCATGTATGTGAAGGGGAAGGGCCTCAGTATTCATGTATGTGAGGTGCAAGGACCTTAGTATTCATGTATGTGAGGGGAAGGACCTTACTATTCATGTATGTGAAGAGGAAGGACCTTAATATTCATGTATGTGAAGGGGAAGGGCCTCAGTATTCATTTATGTGAGGGGAAGAACCTTAGTATTCATGTATGTGAAGGGGAAGGACCTTAGTATTCATGTATGTGAAGGGGAAGGACCTTAGTATTCATGTATGTGAAGTGGAAGGACCTTAGTATTCTTGTATGTGAAGGGGAAAGACCTTAGTATTCATGTATGTGAGGGGAAGGACCTTAGTATTCCTGTATGTGAAGAGGAAGGACCTTAGTATTCTTGAATGTGAAGGGGAAGGGCCTCAGGATTCATGTATGTGAGGTGGAAGGACCTTAGTATTCATGTATGTGAGGTGGAAGGACCTTAGTATTCATGTATGTGAAGAGGAAGGACCTTAGTATTCTTGTATGTGAAGGGGAAGGGCCTCAGTATTCATGTATGTGAGGTGGAAGGACCTTAGTATTCTTGTATGTGAAGGGGAAGGGCCTCAGTATTCATATATGTGAGGTGGAAGGACCTCAGTATTCATGTATGTGAGGTGGAAGGACCTCAGTATTCATGTATGTGAGGTGGAAGGACCTTAGATTTCATGAATGTGAGGGTAAGGACCTTAGTATTCATGTATTGGTTATGGTTTTACAACTAAATTACATTGGACAAGTTATTCGGATGCTCAAACTCAGTATGCTAAATTCATAACACAAGAGTAATATCAATATCTACGTCATAAGTTAGCATTAAGAGGAAATATAGGTAAAGTGCCTAGAATATGGGAAGCTTGCAGAAAATGTTGGCTAATTCAATGATCACTGTCATTCTCTTCCTCGTCATCACCGTCATCATTTGATGTGTATTTTGGAGACAACATTAGTAATCAAATCCCATAAATGTCAGCACTTAGATTCCACAAGAAACACTGGAAACATTACAAAAGGCATTGAAGAGCTGGGTGTTCCTCTCATTCTACAAGTTAACAAACTTCAACGCTGTGTGTGGAATGGCAAACCAGATGCATGTGTGTGATCCTTCAGAGGGAAAATAAAGCTGTTCATGGCAGACTTACACACACATGTATTCAAAACACAGTATGTGTGTTTCCACACTCAAAAATCTCTTATGTGGCAATTATTTCGAGTAAAAGTGTGACGGAGACTAACTGTCAGTTCCCCAAATCACCTTCCTTCTTCTCCCGATCACAGCGATAATCTCCATCTAACCTCCACCCAATCTTCAAAGTCAGGTATGGCCATGAGTTGAGTCCCAGTCGATGGAATATGAGTGGAAATCATCTGTGCGACTCCCAGACCTGGCTTCGGAATGCCCCTGCACAGTGTGGTACCTGCAGGGATGCTGGTGCTGACCGTGTTTTCTAAGGATCTTTTCCTTTTCATCCTATTTCCCCACAGGCTGCCAGAGTTACATTTCTAAAGCACAGACCTCCCTCTTATGTTCCTCTGCCAGCCTTCCTATTGTATATGAGACACATCCCTAAATTCACATGGTGATAGCCAAGGCTCTTCACCATCTGGACAGCACCTGGCAGCCCCCACCTGACCACCGTGCTTAGTAGTCCCGGCTTCACCAGAGCCTCTGAACATTCGCAGAGCTCTGTCCTCGCTCCACAGCGTCTCCTGCAGGGTGTCCTTTCAGGGTGCTGCACCCACAGATGCTTAATCATTCTTCAAGACACAGGTCCGATGTTGAAGTTGTGTTTCCTAAGTTGCCTACACTGCTGTCTCTTCTTGGAGCACTGTCACCCCCTCTGCTAATATTTCACTCCTTAGTGCATATTTTGTGCAGTTTTCACAACACTATCACTTTCCAGTAGAACGTGAGCTCTGGGGTGCAGAGGCTGTGGGGTCATCCTCATCTCCCTAGTGCTGAACTTGGTTTCTGACTTGCTGGGGGCCCTCAGGAATGTCTGTGGAAGTAAACTGACTTGAATTCACTAAATAAACCAACTCAGCTTATGAGAAGGCAGAGTGTCAAGATGTGGGGTCACAGCACACAAAGGACATGGCAGAGGCACAGCAACTCCCCTGGTGACCCAGTGCAGGCGAGGACGCTGGGAGGAAATGAAACCCCAGCGAAATTTCTGGATTTGGTGAGAAGCCTCTGGTGTCTGGTTAGTCCTTAAACAAGTGCTGACTTTGGGTTTGCCTGCATTGGTCAGTTAGACTTTCTTGGTTCTGTGGCTTGGAACTGGGAAGCGGCCTGGGGTTTCTTGACGTCAACTCATATGTATGGCAAATTCAATAATCTATTTTCTGGAATTAAATGTCTGTCCAGTTTAGACTCAATTTAAGGAAAGGAATAAATTTAGCAATACACGTAGGTACGTTGATCATATGCAACGTGAACTGGGGGATTAGCTTACTGCTTAGAGATTTCCTTAGTGATTCCTCATCAATAAAATGAAATGCTACTTTTAAGATGCTGATGGAAGTAAATACTTTTTTGAACAAGGCAGATACAGATGCAATTACACAGAAACTTTGCCATAAATGTGCATGATCGAAGGGGTTAGAGGAGATATCTATATGGGAGAAGGCAATCTGGATGCCAAAAGCCCCAGCAGGCTGTGGAAGAAGGAGCGAAACTCATGGAGAGTTAGCAAGGGAAGCCTCAGAGGCTAGGAGTTGTTTGAAGTTGGCCATAAAGAACAGATAGCAATTTGACTACAATGAAATAAGAAACTGTAGTTACTATTTTAGCACTTGCTTTCATGGGCACATGACAGCTTTTTATTTTTTCTGATAAATGTGCAGGTTTCCTATATATTTTTAATGTCTCCAGTTCTTTTACTTCCTTTAGCAAATGACGTTTTACCTTGTGTCTTAGTCCACTAAGCCTGCTACAGCAGAATCGCACAGGCTGGGTGGATTCTAAACCACAGAGACTTGTCTCACAGCTCCGGAGGTTGGAAGTCTAAGACCACGGTGCTGTCCCATGCGGTGTCTGCAGGGTCCCGTTCCCTCCCAGACAACACCCTCTGGCTCTGTCCTCACGTGGGCGAAGGGGCAGGGCAGTTCTCGGGGCCTCTTCTGTGGGAGAACTCATCCTACTCAGGAGGGTTTCACCCTCATGCCTTCCCAAAGACCCCACCTCCCAACACCGTCACCCTGGGGTTAGCATTTCAACATTTCAGATCTGAGGGGACACACATTCAGTCCACTGCACCTTGCATTTGGGGACTCTGTGTCCATAAAGACTCCAAATTGTCCAAACTGAATTTAACGTTCAAGTCATGATCATCAGAATAACTCCAGCTAGTTCTGACCCTGAAGGGAAGAGAGATTATTTGTTCAAAGTCACACTTCTTTACTATCCTTTCCTAACGTAATCTACTGTTTAAATAGAATTATCAAATTATGTATTAAGTTTATCCTAGTGGAAGGATAATGATGCTTATTGAGGTGTGGCAATCACATTTTAAAATACTTACCACTTTATAAGCTTACATTGAAAAGACAAGTAAGTATTTTCTTTTCAGGTGTACTGATGAATAAAAAAATAACAGTGAAAATGATCTAATATCTATGTGCATCAACCATGGGCCATTGTTTTAGGGCGCTAGAGAGGACAGGGGTGCAAACAGGATCAGGGCATTGTCCTGGCCAGGCAAAGAGCTCAGCATTAATGGGGCAAATATCTACAAGAGTTCTTGCGATCTACAGAAAACAGCAGTAAGGATATGATTAGCAAAACCAAAGTATCAAGGAAGAAGAATAAAGGGAGGAACTCAGTGTAAGCGGATATGCTGCGTGGAGTAAATGCCACCTGACCTGACATTTCAGGAGGTGACGTCACCAGGTGGAAAAGAAAGATGTATGTCCCTGGATGCAAAAGCTTGAGAGAGCCTTGCTGGTGACCAAGAGCCTGGGCGCCAAGGCTTGAGGGGAGCAGTGGCTGGATCTGGTCCGAGAATTGCAAACGGTGTGCTGTGGCCTACAGATGAGTCCAGAAGCTTTGACCTCTGTGAACTCTTTTTTATCCCATTCTACTTGGAACAACAATACAGTATCAGTCTTCCTCCGCTGCCCCGGGTGTGCTTCTCCCAGCCAGCAACCTTCCAGAGATTGCCACCAATTACAGGAAAAAAATCTGTACTCCTCCAGCAGGAGTTTAAAGCCTCCTCCTTTCTCTGTCCCGCACCTCTGTGGTCTGACTTCCACTCCTCTCCAGCAGACATGCGCTCGATCCACGCACGCCTCCCTTATGCCGCTTACAACATTGTTCCTGCCAGGAAACGTTTCCCAAATTCACCCCGATTAAAGGGAGGGGAGGCAGGAGGCCAAGGGTTCTGCATTCATCCAACAAAGAGAAAATGAATCTCTTAATTAGACAGTGACAGTTGGCAAGGATCGGCATCTGTATATTTTTGACAAAGAAGAACCAATCATAGGCTTTAGAGTAGCAAGAGACTTCAGAGGTGATCTCATTGAGGGACTGTGGCATTTGAATCTTCCTCATGAAAAAGTAAGCAGACCTCTGCTCTACTGTAATTTTAACCCCCTTCTAGGGAATTTGTTGCCTTGCACGGCAGTGTGTCTACTTGCTACATAGTTTTCAAATCAATAAAGTGACTCCACTATAAACATTTGCAAAGTTTGTACAGTCTCATAATAGTAAAATAAAATAGTAAAATTTATGTGATTTATTTATTTCTGAATTTCTGATCACATAACTGTATCTTAAAACAGGGCCAGCTTACCACTATCATACATCAATGAATTTCAATGTAGGTAAATTGCTGTAAATAGACCTGACATATTTGAAGTGGACAGATTAAGGTTGGAGCAGGGCTATGACATTTTCTGTCTTATGAGGTAGTCAGCTCTTTTGACTGTTGTTTGAATCAGTGATTTAGAAAGGATTTCACCATTTCCTGTGACTTACTTTAATAATGTGCACTATGTGCATTTGTTCTAATTAACATAGATCATTAATAATTATACTAATTACTAATTAATAATTCTTTCTTATTCAGAAGTTCATTTCCAGAAGGACCTAGTGGGCATTGAAAGTGGGCCAGATGAGTATTAAACTTGACCTGCTTTGGAGACTTTGATAAGTCTGTGCTTTAATTAACTGGTAAATTTGAGGTTATGAAGCTCAGGTAATTAAAAATGTATTTTTACTTAAATTGGAATATATGGGACTTTACTTAATGATCTATTCAGGAAATTATGAAGTATATATAATATTTGGAATGTGATTCAAGATGCTTTAGCTTGTAAAGTACTAATAAGATTTCATGGTAATCTCAAATATAGACTAGATAAATTCCTGTTTTAGATAAGATACAGAAGAGTGCATTCTTAAGCAGGTCCACACTAGTTAGAAAGAATGTGGCTGAAAAAAACATTTTCTGTATGGCTGTCATAGGAAAGATTCTCCTGTTCCCACTAAGAACATAGCAAAATTAACTCCAGATACATGGGCTCTGTTAATAAAAATTGATGAGTTATGGAAATGCAGCTTAACCAACACTGTTTAGTTAAAATCCGCTCCTGGAAACATTCCTGCGATTCTTATCTCTTGCTCTTGGAGCCCCTCAGACCTCTGGGCCGATCTCCTCTGCACCAGCCCTGCCCTGAGAGTAGGAGAAGCAAAGGACCCCCAGCTCCCAGATCCACGCACCCTGCACTTAGAGGGCTCCACCGATCATTTTATCTGATTAGAACATGTTTTTGTCTTGCCCTTCATCCAGAGGCTACTTCAGCTCCTGAGAGGGGGATCCTGGCTAACAGCTAAGAGGGAAGGAGCTCTGCTGGCTTGGGTCCCCTGACGGCTTCTCCACAATGTCAGTGACATGCAGAGGTCACCTGCACCAGACACATGCCAGGTAACTCCTCAGGTTACTCCCCAGGAGCGACAGCTTGTGCCAGCACAGAAGCGGGCAGAGCCTGTGGCATCACACCCAGATGGTGAGTGTAGATGAGACAGACCAGTCACCCCAGCCCACAGATGTAGAGAGACAGACCAGTCAGACCCCAAGCTGGCATATGTGGACTGGACAGTCATCACCTCCGGCTGGCAGGTGCAGAAGAGACAGGTCGTAACCCTCAGCCAGCAGGTGCAGAAGGGACAGGTCATAACCCCCGGCCAGCAGGTGCAGAAGGGACAGGTCATAACCCCCGGCCAGCAGGTGCAGAAGGGACAGGTCATAATCCCCAGCCAGCAGGTGCAGAAGGGACAGGCATCACCCCCGGCCTGGCAGGTACAGAAAGCACAGGTCATAATCCATGGCTGGCAGGTGCAGAAGGGACAGGCATCACCTCCGCCAGCAGGTGCAGAGGTGCCCTTGCAGTAGTTGGATGTGAGACCAAGAAGCAGAAGCTAAGGGAGGGGGGCTGGGACATTCCTGGAGATCAGAAACCAAGGCCCCAGGGCTGACGCTGCACATATCCCAGGCATTGGGGACTGAGGGCAGCCGATGGGGCCCTTAGCAGGACTTGCCTCTTCCAGACTTGACCAGAGAACCCAAGCATGCTAAGTGTGACTTACAGACGCCATCAGGTTGCGGCAATTCCACAGGAAATGGACCATCAGCTCTTCTTCGGCCCTTGGACTCTCCCCCCCGCCCCCACTGTGGGTGAACACTGCCTGTTTCCTGTGCTCTTGGGGGAAGGGTCTGGCCTTGGGGGTCACCCCTGCTCGTGTCAGACTGCGGTGTGCTCCCTTAGTGCTCCCTCTGTGCTCCCCTCTGGGCTACCATGCCTCGTGCTTCCCCTGTTCTTCTCATGCTCTCCTCAGTCCTCCCTTTGTGTTTCCTCCATGCCCCTTTCTATGCTCCCTCTCATGCTCCCCTCCATCCTCCCCTCTTGTACTCCCTCTTGTGCTCCCCTCCCCTTCTCCCTCCATGTTCCCCGCCCTCCACACGTGGCTCCCTCTCTGCTCTGCAGTCTGAGCTGTGAGGGCCCAGGTGCTGCTCAGCTGCCAGGCCCCTGCCCCCCTATCCTTTTCCTAACCCTCCTCTACTCCTTCCCGGGAGCCCCCACACCAGGGCTGCCAGGGAGGCCTAGACAGCCATGCCTGCCGTCGCACATTCATACTGGCCCAGAAACACAAAAATTTATGCTTCCACCTTTCTGCGCTTCCTTGTTTTTATGAGAATGATGCACCATCATTCCAGGTTTAGGAAGCAGCGAAATACGTCTCAGCTGTGCGAGGCTCATGTAAATCACCTTTAAGAAGTGAATGAAAATGTTACACTAAAGCTTTGTGAGACAGCCAGGACCTGTTTCCCCCATAAAGACGTTTACACCTGACTTGTATGTGAGAATAGCGCCAGGCAGTTGAGCTTCCTGCTGAGGGTGCGAAGGACCGAGGAAAAATAGAGAAAAAGAGAAGGGGAGTGTGTGCAAGAGAGAACAGACCGAGGGCAGAAACCAAATCAGCTGCCTGGTATAAAAATGTACTTTAAAATAAGATAAATTACGGGATTTCGTGTTTTTCTAGGATAATGTACATGAGGGATAAAATCTACTTCGTTATTAACTGATTTCATTTAGTTTGCTTTAATTAGAAAAACTATTACAAATAACTATAAATGCAAAATTAACAGGTTGATGAGTGGCAACAAAATAATGAGTCCCATGGTGATAATTATGTAAAATATGTAAAATCCATTTTCTAATCATTGATTTACATTAAATAAAAACATTAATTTGACTTTGGGTTGGCTGAAGATATCGGCAGCCACTTGAATCTAAATCTCTCCAAACATCTCCAAGATGAGCATGAAGAACTACTTGACGTAGAACTCTTCCCTCGGCAAGCCTGGGAGAGAGAGACACGGTGTGTTTCAACCGCCTGCAGGTGAAATAATAAACAACATACAACAGCAGATCGATTACCTTTGATCCCAGTGAACACAGTGGTGGACAGTGAGGAAAGTCCAGGGACGTGGACAGGAGGGACATGGAGAAAAACTGCAGAGAAGCCTCCCAGGGGCTGGCGGCTCCAGGGAAAGGACACATGCATCTCCAGGACCTACATGGCATGCCCAGAGCTGCTTTGCCTCTGAAGAAGAGGATAAATAGAAGGAAGAGGCACCCTTAGGAAGCAGAGGGGTGAAGAAATAAAGAGAAGCAAGAGAGGAAACTGTGGGGTTCTGCAAGACCAAAGAGGAGCAGAAACCAGAGGACACACCACCTCCCCTGGGACAGCAACAGGAAGCGGAATGCTGCTGCACCGACGGGAGAGAGAGCTCCTGAACAAGGAATCCATCCACTGCCTCTAACGGCCAGCTGCACAGAAGAAATAAGCAAACAAAAGCAGCCCAGTGTTATAAAAAGCTATTTGTAGAAGAAAACACAAAATGAGAATCAAGCCATTTCAGGTGATAAAAATGCACTGCCACAAAACAGCTGTGAAGGAGAAGGGACCTGAGCACAATACTGCACCTTCAATTAAATATCCTCACCAAGTGGCTGGTTGTACAAGGAAAAGGACCTTGTAGCAGGAAATATAAAAATGACTAAAACCAAGAATGACTGGATCGAGTGACAATTTGAGACATTCAAGAAAGGCAAGAAAACAAAAATTAAAATAAAAATGATTTATGAGTATTCTCCAGTGAAACAGAACCCCTGGAATGAAGCGTGAGCTCGTGTAATTATGGGGCTGGCAAGTCCACAGTTTGCAGGTTGGGCTGGCGGCTGGAGACCCAGGAGGGCCAACGCTCCAGCTGGAGTCTGAAGCAGGTGGGCTGCACAGTTCTCTCAGAGCCAGGGAGGGGGGTCTTTAGGCCTTCAGGGGTGCAAGGCCTGGTGCAACCCCGATGTTATGGAATCTGCTTTTTACTTAAAGTCCACCAAAGTAAATTAATCTCATGCACCGACACCCTCACGAAAACACCCAGAATAATGTTTGACCAAAAACCTGGGCACCCCATAGCCCAGGCAAGTTGACACATAAAATGAACTATCAAAATGAGTTACATTAAAAAAAAGGGTCAGAGTGACATTGGTGACATGCAAGAGAGCCAACAACAGCCAGCATACATGTAACTGGAGTCCCATACAAACCCAGGGCCAGAGCTAGAGAAACTAGACTTAGATAACTTTTCCAGAAACAAAAGAAGCATTGAAGCTACATGTTAGGAGGGCCTATGAGACCTGCAGGAATTGGCCTGGTATATTTAACTGAGACATAGCCAAATAAAACTATTAAACTTTAAAGATAATGAAACACAATCCTAAGGGCCTGAAGATAAAATATCACATTCTTCATCCAGGCCAAAGAACAAAGTAGGCATCTGACTTCTCAAGAGTGACCTGCAGAGTGAGGCCACAATGGGGCTGCATCCCAGAAACCCCCTAATGGAGGTATGAGCACAGGATCCTATGCCAAGCCAAACTGTCTTTCCAGCATCAAGGCTATAGAAAAATAGTCTTAAGCATGCTAAAAACTCAGGAAACGTACCTATAAGCACTTCTTGAGGGACTTACTCCTGCAAAAGTGTCTGGAGCAATTGTAGGTATCACTGTATTGATCTTTTTAGGAGAATACATCGACCTATAGACCACCTGGTCTCCAACATCTGAAAACAGTCGTTTCTTGTCTTCTGCCCAATTTTGTAGTTGTTTATATCAGAACGTTAAGCCTGCCTCAGTTACTTAATCATGGCTGGAAAGATAATCAACATCTACTGCTTTTTTTAAATTAGAAAAACACAAAACAAAATTTTAGCATCTTCTAATAAAATAATTGTTTTAGTCAAATGTTAATTGAACAAATGAATGAATGAACAATCAGGCCCTTCCTTTTTTTGTTGTTGTTTTTTGAGACAGAGTCTTGCTGTGTCGCCCAGGCTAGAGTACAGTGGCAGGATCTCGACTCACTGCAACCTCCACCTCCCTAGGTTCAAGCAGTTCTCCTGCCTCAGCCTCCTGAGGACTCTTAAGCATGCTAAAGGGATTACAGATGCCCGCCACCGCACCCAGCTAATTTTTGCATTTTTAGGAGAGACGGGGTTTCACCATCTTGGCCAGGTTGGTCTTGAACTCCTGACCTCGTGATCGACCCGCCTCAGCCTGCCAAAGTGCAGGGATTACAGGCATGAACCACCGCGCCAGGCCAGGCCCTTCCTTTTATAATAATATATACAACTCCTGGGTTTTAAACCTTTCACTTTAGTCACAGATGGACTCTGAGAGAGAAAATAGCACCCCTGTCCAAACGTCACATGCCTGGCGGTGGGACGCAGCCTGGCCTGTGCATCTGAATGTTGGAGAGTGCACCTTCCTCTCCTTATTTTGCTTTATTTCCAGGGAAAGGGAAAGGAAGACATGCAGGTAATTTATCAACTAAATTACAGGCTGACTGATAATAAAGCCCCACGCCCCCCCAAAAAAGGAAATGATTGTGGAGTTTTAGTGGGTTTTCAATTGTTCTTTCTTTTCTCTCCACAATGAAAATCTATCATTAAAATATTTTATTTGGTTTTTGTTTTAAAAGTTTAGATAATTCTATCAGTAAAAATGAACTTTCTGAAATTTGCACATAATTTGTCACTGGTTAGAAATGCAGAAATCTACCGACTTCTCATTGATCTTAGTTTTTATTGTATGACTTCCTTGTGCTGCCTACCAGAATTTCTTGCAGCCAGTGGGTAACTCAAGTCATACAATGTTAGAATAATAAAGGATGTTAGACTTTTTCTAAAATCTTCAGTTGTATATTTTCATCACCAAATAAAGCGCAGTATCCAAAGCAAAATTAAAGTAACAGATTTCTTATATTCTATCTGCAGTCAGTTCATATGGACTTCATTTATTGGATCACTGAATATGTTTTCTTTAAATATCAAGAAGCAATAACATCACAACTATTAACCTACCTATATAATTTACATTCTAAATGAAATGTCAGGTTATGTATGTGAATAGAGACATATGAAGATAAATATTCTGTCATTTAGACTTTTAATCATGAATTGCAAAAGCATTTCTACTATGAATCATAGAAATATTTATTGCATGATAATAAAAGATCTGTATCTAAATACAATTTCATCAGAAAAGCAATGTAAAGATATTTTTGACTCAAATTTTCACTTCAGGCTTAAATAAAATGCATGTATCATGATATTATAAATTTTATATAAATATTTTGATGATGATATTTGGCTTTCAAAGAAAGGTTGGACACATGAACAAAGTTCAGCCAGTGATGTAATATAAAAACAGGAATATTAGTTATTATGTAGTTAAGTACCATTATAAAGAATTTTAGTGTATCAAACAAAATATTAAAACTGCTGCTAGAATCTATTATAAAATTTTCCTTTAGGAATTCAGATGTTTTGGATAATTCTGTTTGTGCATTAAAATTATTTCTATAATTTTTATTAATGTTCCAACACTAATCTGCTTCAAGAAACACCCCTTTGCTTTCCTTTTTCATCTCATTGAAGTCCTAGGGTCACTTTACCCCGCACTTGGATTGATGGACAATCAGATGTCTTCCTTCTCATGCTGGCCAAGACATCAAACACCAGAGTGGGCTTACTTGGCTCCAGTGCTGGTGATGGGCACTTCTGGGTAATTGGAATCTGGGGTGTACGTGTACTAGTGAATTTGCTGGTTCTTAGTGCAGGATCATTTGAAAAAGTATTATTCAGCCAAATTGATCAAATCACTTTGAACAATTTATGCATGTACTTCATTACACAATAGTTTCCATTTCTGCACATTCTTATACCTATTAATTTCTGCAAATACTATTGCCATAATGTAATATCACATTGTTACTTTGATTTATGTTTAACTGAATTCAAGTAATTTTATACTGGTGTTCAGAAGATTGACTTTAGGTTTTCTTACTTGTAAATTACCTTTTCGTGTGTGTTGCCCATGTTTTAATGGGTTGACCTTTTTTATTGATGTTACTGTGGACTGAACTGCATCCCTGCCAGATTCATATGTTGAAGCTCGAGCTCCCAGTACCTCACAATGGGACCGCATTTGGAGATAGGGCCTTTAAATAGGTAATTAAGTGAAAATGAGGTCATTAGGGTGGGCCCTGGTCCAATATGGTTAGTGTCCTTATAAGAAGAGGAAATGAGGACACAGACACACACACAGGAATGACTGCACGAGGACACAGGAAGAGGCCCCATCTGCAAGCCAAAGAGAGCCTTGGGAGGGTCCAGGAATGACTAAATTGTCATCTCAGACTTCTAGCTTCCAGCACTGTGAGAAAATAAGTTTCTGTTTTTCCATTAAAAATTCTGATTATTATTGTTGAAAATAAGCACAATGGCTCTTTTTTTAAATGTTGGTATTCTATCTGACCATCTCAGTGAAACCTCTTATTAGTGCTAGAGTTTTTTCAGATTTCTTTGAATTTTCTGTATAAAAATATTGTCAATAATACAAAATATATTATCTTTTCCCATACAGTTCTGAATTCTCTTTATTATTTTTTATCTTAATGTGGCTAATAGAAAATAAAGTACAATGTTTTTAAGTGAGGAGATAACTTCCTCCTTGTCTGATTACTAAACTTAGTAGAATGTTAGCATGTTTGTTTCAAAAATTTAGAAGATAATCTTTATCTATTTAGTGTTTCTGAAATGTAATGCTTTTCTCATTTTAAATTTTCTAGTACTGTCTATTATATAGGTATGAGTATTGTATATTAAACTGATCTTATGTTACATTAAAAAAAATCATAAAATATTTTCAATAATTTACTAGCTTTGATGATCTAAAATGATTGTCTCTCAATTCAGGTTTTCTAGTTCCTCCATAATGGTTTCTCCAGTATCACATTCTGAATGAAAACATATCTAGTGATTTCCCAGTAAATATGATGCTGGCTTTAGGAGAAATATAATTATGTTAAACATATTTGCATATATTACATTACATATATTTATGTATTTATATTTACTATATATGGTTTTACATATTTATAGATAACTATATAACTATATATAGTTGTACATATTTATATGTGCATATATCATACATATGAATTGATAAATACTTGCTTAGCCTAAAATGTATAAAACATTTACGTATTACAAGAAAAAGATATCTATAATACAATGAAATATAAAACATTTAATGTTAAAGAAATATCCGTCAATTTATATTTTATAGAATGTTTGTATTAGAATGGTTAGATTTTGCCAAAAACATTTTTAATGTCTGTAAATCTGAGACGGGAAACCAGCAGGACTTGTTTTCTGAGCAGTGGACAGGACTGCAGCATGACCCTGCTGGCCAGAACAGGATGGGGTGGAAATGGTGCAGTGAAACTGCCAAGCCAGCAGGTGGAGATGGCAGCAGCCTTAACGTCCCTCAGTACTAATTTGCATAAAGACCCCTCCACTGGTGCCACGTTTCATGTTTCATTTGCATAAAAACCCCTCCACAGTTTACAAATGCCATGGCAACAACATGGAAGTTACCTTACATGGTTCTGGAAACTCTCTGCTCCTTTTCCAGACATTTTTTCAAAACAGCTGGCTCACAGCTCACAGGTGCAAACTCTGGGTGCACTGTCCATGGGGTATCCCTGCTCCACAAGGGGCAGCACCACTTCAGTAAAAGTTGCTTTCTGTCACCACCAGCTCACCCTTGAAATCTTTCCTGGATGAAGCAAGAACCCTCCTGGGATAAATCCCAATTCTGGGACTCACTTGATGTATTAGTCCGTTCTCGCATTGCTATAAAGATATACCAGAGACTGGGTAATTTATAAAGAGAAGAGGTCTAACTGGCTCATAGCTTTACAGGCTGTACAGGAAGCATGGCAGCATCTGCTTCTGGGGAGGCCTCAGGGAACTTTGACTTATGGCAGAAAGTGACATAGGAAGAGATGTCTTACATGGCAGGAGCAGGACCAAGAGAGGAGGGAGGTGCCACACACTTTTAAACAACCAGACCTCACAATAACTTACCATCATGAGAGCATCACCAAGAGGATGGTGCTAAACCATTCATGAAGGATTTACCCTCATGATCCAATCACCTCCCACCAGACTCCACCTCTAACACTGAGGATTACAATTCATGTGAGATTTGGGTGGGGACACAGATCCAAACCATATATTCCACCCCCGGCCCCTCCCCAATGTCATGTCCCTCTTACATTGGAAAATCCAATCATGCCCTCGCAACAGTCCTCCTAACTCATTGCAGCATTAACTCGAAATTGAAACTTGAAAGTCACACCTGAGACAAGGCAAGTTCCTTTTATCTATGAGCCTATAAAATAAAAAACAAGTTAGTTGCTTCCAAGATACAATGGAGGTGTAGGCATTGGATGAATCCTCCCATCCCCAAAGGGAGAAATTGACAAAAAGAAAGGTGCTATAGGCGCCACACAATTCCAGAATCAAGCAGGGGGGTCGTTAAATTTTAAAGCTCTCAAATAATCTCCTTTGACTCCATGTTTCACATCCAGAGCATTCTTGTGCAAGGGGTGGGCTCCCAAAGCCTTGGGCAGCTCCAGCCCTGTGACTTTGCAGGGGTCACCCCATAGCTACTCTCACTGGCTGAGTTGAATACTTGTGGCTTTTCCAGGTGCAGGGTGCAAGCTGCCAGTGGCTCTACCATTTTGGGGTCTGGAGGATGGTTGCCTTCTTACCAGAGCTGCACTGGGCAGTGCCCCATTGGGAACTCTGTGTGGGGGCTTCAACTCCACATTCCCCCTCCACACAGCCCTGTAGGGGTTCTCCATGAAGGGTCTGCCCCTGTAGCAGATTTCTGCTTGGATGTCCAGGCTTTTCTATATATCCTCTGAAGTCTAGGTGGAGCCTTCCAAGTGTCAATTCTTTTACTCTGTATACCTGCAAGCTTAACACCATGTGGAAGGCATCACAGCTTATGGGGTGGAAGCTATCACCCTCTGAAGCAGTGGCCCAAGCTGTACATTGGCCTGCTTGAGCCATAGCTGGAGCTGAAGTGGCTGGGATGCAGGCAGCAGTGTCCCCAGACTGTGCAGGGTTGGGGAGGGCCTTGGCCTGGCCCATGAAACCATTCTTCCCTCCTAGGCCTCTGGGCTGTAATAGGATAGGCTGCCACAGAGGTCACTGAAATGTCTCCAAGGCCCTTTCCCCATTTTCTTGGCTATCAGCATTTTCCTTCCTTTTGGTGATTCAAATTTCTGCAACTTGCTTGAATTCCTCCCCTGAAAATGGGGCTTTTCTTTTCTATTGCATGGGCAGGCTGCAAATTTTCCAAACTTGTAGGCTCTGCTTCCCTTTTAAATAGAAGTTCCAGTTTCAGATCATTTCTTTGCTCCCACATATAAGCTAAGCTGTTAGAAGCAGCCAGGTCACATTGTGAATGCTTTACTGTTTAGAAATTTATTCTGCCTGATACCCTAAATCATCACTCTCAAGTTCAAAGTTTCACAGATTCCCTAGATGAGGGGCACAGTGCCTCTGAGTCCTTTGCCAAAGCATAACAAAAGTGACCTTGCTTTCAGTTCGCAATAAATTCCTCATTTCTGTCTGACATCTCCTCTGCCTGGATTTTGTTGTCTATATTATTATCAGAATTTTGGCCACAACAATTTAACAAGTCTCTAGGAAGTGCCAAACTTTCCCTCTTCTTCATATCTTCTTCTGAGCTCTCTATACTCTTCCAACCTCTGCCTATTACCCAATTCCAAAGCCACTTCTCCATTTTCAGGTCTCTATACAAAGCCGAAATCCTCAGTGCCAATTTTCCATATTAGTCTGTTCTCACATTGCAATAAAGAAATACCCAAGATTGGGTAATTTATAAAGAAAAGTTTAATTGCCTTACTGTTCCACAGGCTGTACAAGAAGTATGTCAGTGTTTGGTTCTGAGGAGACCTCAGGGAGCTTTTACTCATGGCAGAAGGCAAAGTGAAAGTAGGTGTCTTCCATGGCAGGAGCAGAACTCAGAGAGGAAGGAAATGCCCCACACTTTCAAACAACCAAACCTCGTAAGAACTCCCTCACTTTCATCGTGAAAGCATCATCACCAAGGGAATGGTGCCAAGCCATTCATGAAGGATCCACCCCCACGATCCAATCACCTCCCACCAAGCTCCACCTTCAACACTGAGGATTACAATTCAACGTGAGATTTGGGTGGGGACACAGATCCAAACCATATCACCTGCCCTGCATCAAATGTAATGCTATTAATTTTTCTCTTTAAAGGGATTGCTACGTCATGTTGCTGACTTCCTTCATATTGGACTGACCCTGAGTTCATGAAATAGACCCCAGGTAACCACTCTTTGCTAATAGTTAATATTTTTGCATCAACATTTATCACTGATAGTAGTTTATGTTTTTTTCTTGGTACTATATTAGGTTTAAGTACAAATGATATTCTTGTTTCATAACTAGAATTTGGTAGTTTTCTTTCACTTTCTATTATTTCAGATAATTTGTGTAATATTTAGAATATCCTATGTTTAATATGTGTTAAAATTGTTTCTTATATTCTTATGAGGATGTGATTTTTTGGTGAGGTAATTCTTTATTCTATTAAGATTAAACTTTATATTAAATCTGAAGCTAACTTTTATAAACTGTGTTTCCTCCATTTCTCCTATGTTTTCAAATTTATTTTTATAGGATTGATAAATTATAGTAACTTCTACCTTGTAAAAGTTTCCTGTTTCATTGTTATTTTGCCCTTTCAGTTTCTTTATTGTATGTATTTAAGGTATAAAACATGGTGCTTTGATACACATGAACATAGTGATGTGATGGGATTACTATAGCCAAGCAAGTTAACATGTCTGTCATTTCAAATAGTTATCCTTTTTTTTTCTGTTAAGTGCATCTAAAATCTACTCTCTTAGCAAAGGTCCAGTATATAATATCACTAACTATAGCCCTCATGCTGCCCGTTCCATCTTTAGCTTTATTCATCCTGCACGACTGCAACTTCCTACCCTTTCATCAACTTCTCCCAACCCGCTTGCCTGCCTCTGGAAACCACCACTCTACTCTCTGCTTCTGTGCATCCAAGTTAAAAACATTAAGATTCCATATATGAGAGATCTTGTATATTTGTCATATTTATCTTTTTTGCTTGGTTAAATTTTCTAGTTATTTGTCTATTTGGTAAGTTTTTCAAAGAACTAGGATTTACATTATTGATTATATCTACCATTTTATTATTCTCTATCTTTTGGTTGAAAATATTTATGTATATTTTTTTGTTTCCTGTACTTCCTATTTGTTGACTTCATTGCTCTTCATCTAGCCATTTCAATTGGTAATAAAATTTATTCTCATGCTTTGGTTTTTATTGATCTGAGTATTGAGGGATCTGATTTCTGATCCTGCCAAGATTTGAAATGCCTAATAGTGTTTTAACTTTTCGTTTTGAAATTACACTTCTCAGAAAAACTGCAAAAATAATAAATAATGCAGATTGTTTTTATAACACTCTTCATGAGCTTCCTCTAATTCTAACCTCTTGCATGAACTTGGAACTTTTTTTTTTTTTTTTTTTTTTTTTTTTTTGAGATGGAGTCTCACTCTGTCGCCTAGACTGGAGTGCAGTAGCATGATCTCGGCTCACTGCAACCTCTGCTTCCTGGGTTCAAGTGATTCTCCTGCCTTAGCCTCCCAAGTAGCTGGGACTACAGGCATGCACCACCATGCATGACTAATTTTTGTATTTTTAGTAGGGACGGGGTCTCACCATGCAGTCCAGGCTGGTCTCGAACTCCTGACCTTATAATCTCCCTGCCTCGGCCTCCCAAAGTGCTGGGGTTGCAGGCGTGAGCCACTGCACCTGGCCGGGACATTTTATAAAGCCGTGATATTAGCCTTGGTGCAACACTGTTAGTTACAGACTTAATCTGGGTTTCACTGGTTTTCTCACAGACGTCCTTTACCCCTCAGCATCTGATCCGTGGTATCACCCTGCACTTAGCCGTCTCATTCCCCCTCTTCCCTCTGAACGGAGTGGGTTCTCCAGTCATAAACACAAATTCTACACGTGGGTTTGTGACCTTGATACATTGAAAGAGAACTGGTCAATAAGCTTGCTGGGTGACCTTGCATCAGGGTTTGTCTGATGTTTCTTCATGATTAGTTTGAGGCTACAATTATTATCCTTTAAGGGATAGCATGGAGAAAATGTGTCTTCTCCGTGTGCCCTGTCAGGAGTGCACTGGGTTGGCGCCTCTTCTGCCTGGAATGTCAGCCTAAACTGATTTGGTTAAGGGGTGTGTCTGACTGGTTTCTCCAGCATAGGGTAACCATTTCTCCCTTTGTCATTAATAAATGTCTTGAGAAAGAGCGAACCTAGAGCACCAGAGAAGGACAAGTCCTGCAGCAGCCTGGGGTGGGAGGAGCCGAGGGGTGGAGAAGGTGCATTTGCAGGGCCTGACCTTGGAGGAGGTTGTGTCCTGCTGTTTGCTGGCCACACCAGGTGGAGTCTGCAGCCTATGGCCAGGGACATGGCCCATCACCCTCAAGGGCATGGACGCACTGGACTCCTCCCTGCACCTCACCCTGTGCATCTCCTCCACCCAGCTGTCTGTCTATACTCTTTGTCAGATTATAAATATACAGGTTCTTTGAGCTGATCTAGCAAATTAGTTGACCCCAAGGAGGGGCTATGGGAACCCCGATGTATGACTGGTTAGTCCGAGACACAGGTCAAAACCTGGGGCTGGTGACTGGTGTCTGAAGTGGGGGCCATCATGGGAACTGAGTCTCAGTCTGTGGGCTCCGATGCTGTCTCTAGGTGAGTGGCGTTAGGAACGAACTGAACTGGGGACACCTGGCTGGTGCCTGTTGGACAATCTGCTCCCAAATTGGTGGTTGGTGGGAACAAACCCTCACGCATCTGAGGCCACGGAGGTGTACTATGCTGTCAGAATATTGTCGGAGAAACTGTTCTGTATCCCCATTTGAACTATTCTAATCTAACAATATTTGCCATCTTCAACACTGATAGATATTATTTTCTGTCATTTTCCTTCTGATCTGTTTGCTTTTACCCGTTTCATTTGTGCCATTTCATCTTTAGCTTTTCAAGTCAGCTTTCTCTGTTGTCATTATTTTATCTCTTCTTTGAAACATCACCTTTATTTAATATTAGCGGGAGCACAGAAAGCATTGTTGCCTAACATTAATTTCTATCACTATAGTAAAAAGTCTCAGAATTAGCAAAATAATGGGATGTGGCTCTTTGACATCAAGCCGTGTGAATTTTTCTAAATTTAAATCCAGGTAATTTATTTTCCTTTGTGTGGCTGTAAGTTAGACCAATGGTATCTGAATTTACTCACAGCAGCAAGAAAACATGTTTTATCCTCAATTGTGTGTCAATGGTTCATTCCTGTTTAAGCTATGCACAGCATTCAATGTGCTAATATCACTATTACTAGCAATGTGTTGTTTGAATATTTAAGTGGTTTGCTTTTGGTTCATTCCTTGTTGTTATAGCTATATTTGGAGGGATTACTTTGTGTGAGACAGGATTCTAAGTGTTTATAAATTGATTAGTTTAATTCTGATGTCAACTCTGTGAGATAGATAGATTTAGTATCTGCGTTTTGGGATGAGAAAGCTAATGTCGAGAGACTAGGTAATTTGCCAAAATTAACTCAGCTAACTATAAGAGAAGAGATTTGTACACAGGCATTTTGAGAGGAAAGCCTGTCAGTCTACCTCATACATTTTAAGATGGATTTATTTGTGAGACACAGTTAGCAAATGTAAAATAAAAAAAATAGGGTAAACAAATATGGCAAAAAAGAAATAAAAATGACCATAAATATTTTATTATTGACAAGTGTTTTTAAAAAATGTTTCTTGGATTTAATAGTGAAGTGAAATTTCACTATTCAAAGAGTAATAGAAAGGAGTATATTGTTTTATACTAACTATTCATTCACAGAAGTTTACACAATTGGCTCATTAATCTACATGTCTATACAATGCTAGAATTCTTTCACATAAAAATAAAGTACTAAGTAAAAACAAAATCAGTGTCTTTCTTTACAAGTAGAGATAATACAAACCTTTAACAATACTATTTGGTATGTTTTATGATACAAACTGCTCTTTTCAGGAACTCAGTGTTGTCATGTTTGAGCAATCTCATGAATAATTGTTTTGTGGTGTTTACCATGTGCTAAACCTTTTGTGTGGATTTTCCATCAGTTTTCAATTAAAAAAATCAAAGCTTGGAAATTCTGAGTCAGAGCACCAAGGTCACACAGCCGTGAGTTATGGAACGGGCATTGAACCCAGGCTGTCAGCGCTTGTGCCCTGGGCCAGCCCTGCTTTCCACGCGTGGTCAGTTCCAGAAAAATCCAAGGCAGGGCCGTCAACAGCCGTCTGTGGAGGGGCTGCTTTGGATGAGTGACGATGATTCTTGAGATGGGCTCCTGAGACCTGGCCATACACACTGGACCAGGCTCTTTCGGGGTAAATCCAGGTGTTTCTCCCAGGAGGAGACAATATTTATGTGCAAGCTTAGAATGGTGGTACTACTGAGAAGAGTAATGTTTTCACTTCTTGATGTTCTCTTAAGGACTTTAAATAAGCACAAATAATTCTAGAGAAGAATGGCTAGACACAACGGCTCATTCATGTTCAACTGCGGTGGAAAGAACAATGGCCAGAGAATCAGGACAGGGTCAGCTCTGAGGGTGGAGCTCCTGGCAGAGGGCTGCAGTGTGAGCTCCAGTCCTGGGGCGGATTAGCCAGAGAATCAGAAAAGGGTCAGCTCTGAGGGTGGAGCTCCCCGCAGAGGGCTGCAGTGTGAGCTCCAGTCCTGGGGCAGATGCGTCTGCGATGCCCTACACGCTGGTGCCTTGAGGAGGAATTACTTGGAGCTGAGGGAGGCTGAGCCTCTCGGCTCAGGGACTGGGGAGCTTCTGAGAGGAATGGATAGGTGTTGGGTGGTGCTTAGGCTATTAATGTAAGTGCTCATTACGTTAGAAAGTATTATTTCAGTAAAAGATGTATATGTGTGTGCTGTCAAACTAGTGAGAATCTGAGAAGCATATGATGAAAATAGAAAAAGAGTTTTACTACAAAATAGTGAGTGAAGAGAGCTGATAAAATTAAAGGCAAACCTGAACTTCGGGTCTCCCAGCAGACACTGGGAACGCCGGATGGCTCATGTACTTTTGTTTCACCTAGCCTGTACTACTTTCCCTCACACAGAACAGCCTAGTTTATGTGTAGAGAGAAACGTTCTCTTAAAATAGAGATATTTTTGTAATAAGTTGAAACACAAAGTTAAAATAACATTAAGATCTATAATTAATAAAGATTCTGTGAGCTGATTTTCCGTAAAGACGTTGTCTCTACTTGTAGCCTATAAATGAGAAGGCCAGAATCTTTCCATGAATTAAACTTCAAGAAAGGAATCTGACATTGGGAGTAGATATTTTGGAATTGTTCATATCACCCAGATGTTTACCACTTTCATTTGCCACTGAGAAATTAGCCTGTCAGGTATGATTACTGAGGAAACAGACCAGTTTCACCTCCTTCCATTTGAGAGCTCCTTCCAGCAAGCAGGGTGTGGGAGGTATTCAGAGGCAGTGTTTCTGAGGTTCCTGCAAGCTGGGGTTGTGTGTCAAGCCATGAAGCTTTTCATATACATCTTCTCAAATATTTCTTACCCTCTAAACTGCTGGGCTGTTCTTTGAACTGGCGTAATTAGCATGTAAAGGGCGCATTTTCATTTAGAGGCACTCGATGCATCTCAGACTTGAAGTCTCCTGGAAATGACCTCGTGTCTGAGGTGCCTCAGAGTCTTTGCTGGAGATGGCTCTGTTCTTGAGAGTAAGGTGAGGCATTGTTCAGATGCAGAGTGGACCCTCACGCCAGCCCTGGCCTGAACAATTCATGAGTGTGTCTTTAAGTCCCGGTCGCTGGGAGCGCCGACATGGAAGAACACGGTGCTACGTCCCAGCACTTCTCTTGTTTTGCTGCACTGGTCAGCCAAACCCCAAATAATTACCTTAAAATGATGGGATGGAATGGTTCTCCTCTCAGTGTTCGATCACAGATGCTCACTTTCACCTTCATCACCCAGTGGGAACTGCAACGTCGCAGACCCTTGTGGATCTGAGCGCCCCTGGAGGCTCGGGCCCTCGTCTGCTGGCTGTGACTGGGGCCCTTCCTGGTCATCCCTCGGGCTCCGGGGGTTGTGGACACTAACAACCTGCACCTGACTCTGGGGTTGCTGTGAGGTTTAAAGAGTTCATGTATGAAAAGGGCCTGGACTTGTGCCTGCCTCAAGGCTGCAGCCCTGAGTGGACGCTCCTCGTGTTTAAGCAGCTGTGGGACCTTCTGGAAGCGCCTTAACCCTGAATCTCCACATCCACTCCATGCAGAGACTTGGACACCGAGGTCCTTCCCAGCTAGAAAAACAGAAGAGCAGCAAAAACGTATGACCATGGGCTCCGTGTTTACAAAAATCTGAGGTTCATTTTTCCTCTTTTCTGTCCCAGTTCAGGCTGTTTCCAATCACAGGTGACTCACCGCCCTGCCAGGCAGGCACACAGCCGAGGCTGGCCGGCTCTCACATCCAGTGGGAAGGGTGCTGACTTGGATGAGGTGTCTTTGGCTGTACTCCCCCAGCCCTCATGAGCAGTGATACCGGTAACTCTGGAGGCCATGGATTCATAGGGGGCTCTGGGTCATGGCCTCCCGGCGTCTCATGCGCTCGGATTCCACTAGCCTCAGTGCTTCTTTCCGAGTGAGGAATCCCCTAGGTCAGGACTGGGCAGTGGCGGCTCCTGGGGTTGGTAAACATGGGGGCCAGGTTACTGCTGCACATATCAGGCCTCTTAACTGCTGCACAAGCCACTTCGGTTGTTAACATCGGTGTTTCACACTTGTTCCACCATGAGCCCTCGTCATGATTTCAGATACAGGCCTGGGCCAGGGCACACTGTAAGCCCGTCTAGTCCTCGCTGCTCCCTTGAGATAAGCAGATGGAACAAAACAAGAACAGGAAAAGCAACAACAAAGCCTTATCTTGTGGAATTTATACGCACGGAATTATTCTCAACATCATGGCTGAGTTTCTGTTGGATCACAGAGAGGGCAGTTGGGGTCTCTTCCGATCCAATGTAGCCTTGGCCTCACCAGGTACTTATGTAAATGGACATGGTACATTGTTACATTGTTTTAGAGTGTGCTAGAACACAGTAGAAGCAGCTTTAAAATATTCCACGATGCACCGTCCTGTGGTAGTAAACACTGAATCCTGAAATACAGCCACACCCCGAGCACATGTTGGATTGACCTCACTCAGCATTGCTGAGTGCAAGGTGGAGAGCCATCAAGGGATCTGGCTTCAGAGTCCACACCTGCTGCTCACTGGGTGGGTGGTCCTGCTTGTTTTTGAGTTGTGTTTCCTTCTGTGAAAGGGAGGACAGCAGGACACTTGATCTCCGGCCTCCCACCCGGAACTTCGAGAAATAAATTCTTGTTATTTGAGCTGTCCCGTCTGTGTCCTCCATCAGGGCAGCCCTGCAGGATGAAGACGGACTTGTCTGTATTCATCTCATCTTAGGGATGTGGCAGGATCCAATGTCTGTAGCCCACCCAGCCACACAGGTGCAGGTGACAGCTTCTCCTCCAACGCTTTCTGTCTCTTTGGTGCTGAATCTGGCTGTGTCAAGACGAGGAGGGGGGCTCTGTGCTGTGTTGAGGGGAGTGGGTGTGAAGGGTCTGCAGGGTGCTCGTGGGAGAGGCAGACCCTGACTCTCCACTCCGGCCCCTTCCTCTGCATCGACCACTGTCACTCAGAAAACTGAACGAGAGTAACTTCTGACTGTATTTTTGATAACACGCTGACACAGACTTCACACTATAAACCACTTTCAGGATTTAATATTTCTTTATTTTACTAGAAGAAGTTGATCTTCTTTATTAAATATACATTTCATGCTGGTTTTTGAAGAGTCGAAAATATTACATACGAGAATTCTTTTGCAACAGAGTCATTTATTTTCAGGAAAAGGCAATGTGGCTTTTGATGAGTATCCGGGGTTCAGGGCCCCCACTGTGTATTTAACCACTCCGCAGAGGCCAAGAGGAAAGTCATTTTCATCTGTTTAATTGTTGGCTTCACCAAGGACAGTTATGCCCTCAACAGGTTCTCTGCTACTGACAGTGCTAATTTACTGCATGGGTTGGCATTGAAATTATTTAAGACCAACAGGTGTTACAAAGATAATTCCTCAGTAACTGAGCTGTGTGTGTGGCCCCACCCTGGCCAAGGGAAAGTTGGTCTCAGGAGAATCCGGACTTTGACGGGACAAGAGCTGCTTCGTGTGGAGTGGTGGCGAGGGTGTGGTGTGTGCGCTGGCACGGGGGAGGCATCCCCTCCCACCCCGCGGTGGAGCAGATTCCTCATGACGGACCCTGCGGCCTCCCTCTGTGGCTTGTCAAATGAGACCCAGAAAACTGCTGCCTCTGGAAGGGCCTCTTGCCATCGGGGCACCCTTGGCTCCTGACGACGGGGTCTCCATGCATCAAAGGGGAAGGCGGAGTGTTCTGTCACTGTGTTTCCATCAAAAATAGGTTCTCTGTCACTTCAAAGAAACATGAAGCCAGCATAAAATATGGCCTTAGCAAAACCAAGGCCATTCACTGGGCTAGACATGGATGGACGGGAAGCTCTGACGGACTCGGCCTCCTTGTTGTCTCATTGTGCGCTCTGTTCCAGCTCAGGGAGCATCAGTTTAGGGAATTCAGGAATGTACGGATTCCTGTCACTCGTGTGCATTCGTGTGCACATGGAAGCCATCAGGTTGGAGGAACAGTCCCTGCGGGGAGGGGTCACCAAGGCTGCATCATTGAGAATTCATGAGCGCTGGCCTCTGTCCACGTCAGTCCCAGGCCAGCTCTTGTGCTTGGAGGAATCTGTCGTGAGAGGACTCACCTTCGTGTGGAGATTCGTGCTGCCAACAGCATCTGCCGCGTTGAGAGCACTGAACAAGGGCCCGGAAAGGTTTGAATTTACTTCCCTGTGGGATGAGATGTGTCACCACTGTTCATTTCTGGTCTCCGGTCAGATGTCGGCCAGGACAAAGCCATCAGGGACTGTAACCAGGAGGATGGGGTTCTGGGGCCTCCACGGGCTCTGCAGAGCCCCTGATCCTGCTCGTGCTCTGCCTTCTGGAAGGCAGCCCTGGGCGGCTGGACCCCAGCAGGTCTGAGAGCCGGCCTGAGTCTGGGGCTCCTTCAGGATCAGCCATGCCCGTCTCTGCCCCAGCAGTGGTGTCGGTGCCTCCACGGCTGCAGCCTTGTGGGACCTCTTCCTCTTCAGCTCGCCCATGTACCCCCAGGCCTCCTAATCCCCCATATCCTTCTGGCTTCCACACAGGTCCCCCTCAGCTTTGGCCAGGAACTCCCACACCCCCAGTCCACTCCCTCGAGTCCCCCAGTCCCCCTCCAAGCCCGTCCTCCTCAGTCTTCCCCTGAGCCCCCCAGTCCCTCCTGAGTCCCCCAGTCCTTCCCACCCTCGTTTCCCTGGGCTCTGGTGGTTCCAGCATTGGGGACCCTGCCCTGTGCTAACCTTGCCTGTTTCTGCGCATAGAAAACCCTCCAGGTGCGTCTGATGGCACCGGGCAGGGCTGACCATGGGCTTGGCGTTCCCAGGCTCCGTGCCCTGGGGCTGCACCACCCTGCATCTGCTTCCTGCCTCCCGAAGGGGTCCAGTGCTCACAGGGAAGTGCATCGTGAGGGCCCAGACACCCCTAGCTTGCCACAGAGGTCAGGTGAGGGCCCAGACACTCGTAGCTCGACGCAGAGGTCAGGTGCAGTGAGACACTAAGATCACTTCACTTTCTTTCTCCGGGAAGATTTCTAATGTTCCTAGAACTTGAAAAACAGGAAAAAAAGACAAACTGTTTTTCTTCTGCTACACTCATAACACGTTCCACACGTAAGTCCTGACACCAGATGTGGGGCTTCATGCAGGCTGACCCGCTCTCCCTCGCCAGCTGGGGTAAGATTTGTTTCCTCATTTCTGGCTTTCAAACATTTGGCTATTGTGCATTTGAACATGAATTTCTTAGGTTTTATCCTAATTGGGAGAGGACATTTGCTTTCTTAAATCTGTAGATATATGTCTTCCACCAAGCCTGGGAAGCAGTTACTCATTTGTTTTAATTTCCAGCTTTTTACATCCTGCGTTCTTTTTTCCCTGTTGTAGTTGCGGATGGGATGATATGCGGAGCCTTTGTTGAGCCCCTTAGGACTCTGAGGCACATTCATTTGGTTCCCAGTCTATTTTATTTCTGCTGCTGCTGTTTGTTTCAGATTATTGATGTTATTATTCAGATGATTGATGTTCCTGAAGTTGGCTGATTTTGTCCTTGCTGGTGTTCATTCTCCTACTGGGCCCGTGCACTGAAGTGTTCTTGTTGGTTTTGTGTGTGGGTGTGTGTTATGTTTGATGATTGTACTTTTCAATTTTAAAATTACCATTTGGTACACAACTACATATAGTTTTTTTTTCTTTTTGCAGAGATGTTTTATATTTCCATTGGCTTCAAGAGTGTTCTCAACTGCTCATTGTAGCATTTTTAACATGGCTGCTTTAAAATCCTTGTCTAGCTCCTATTAAAATCTTCTGTGTAAGACTCTGGTTTTTTAGTTTGGCACGTGTCAGCCGATTCAAGTTCGAATGCACATCCTGGCTCAATTTTGCTGTCAGTGGTCCAATGCCATTGTCGATAGACCCCCTGCAGTGCTATTTTGGTCCGTGCCGCTGTCTTCTCTAGAAGGTGTGACTTTGCCCCCAGTGTCCCTGTCCTGGGTGGGAAGAGGGGAGGCTCCTGCCTGTGCCTGCTGAGCAGGGCGAGGAGGCAGCTTCCACGCAGATCCTCCTCAGGACGTCGCCTTCTCATAGCCCGAGGGGTAGGGGGATCAGGTTTCTCCGTTCGAGGTGGGGGCAGGTGCAGTTACTGCAGCCCACTCTGTTGGGCTTCACTGCTTCAGATCCCGTGGCTGGAGAGGGCCGCCTCTGTGGGGCTCCTGTGTGTCTGTACCCGTGGCTGTTTTTGGGCTCCTGTCCCATCCAGGCTAGAGTATAAAGGAGACTGGAAACCCCCAAGAGCTCACTGCTGGGTCATTTTCAGGGTTCCAGGGTTCCTAGTTAGTTTGCCTGCCTTTTCCTCGGTTTCAGAACCCTCTGGAATGTGGCTTAGTATTTTGATTTTGTGCAGGTTTTGTGCTGTGAGCAGCTAGAGGAGTGAATCAGGTGGAATAGATTACAGCTCATCCAGAATGGGAGCCTCCGCCCTTCCACGGTCTCCCGGGGTGACCTTCAGCAAGGGACCTGACTTCTTTGGGGCTCCAGACTAGCGTGTGAGGTTGGGATGCAGGCACTCCCTGAAGGATTCTGGTGAGAACGAGGCAGGATAACGTGTGTGTGGCACCCGTGGGCTGCTGGGCGGCCGCCACCTTCTTCTTTCCGTATTTCCCTCCCGCCCAAGCCTCAGGCTCCTCCCCTCAGGCTCCTCCCCTCAGGCTGATCCCCTCAGGCTGCTCCCCTCAGGCTGCTTCCCTCAGGCTGCTCTGGTGACAGGAGGGCTTCCCTTTTCCTCGGAACACAACTGCTTCTGTTCCTGGACTGGTCTGAATTATGAGGAACGTCACATTATTTGCAATTAATTTGTGCCTGTCTTATCTCCTAACCTATACAGACAACATTTAAAGTGTAGAATTCTACCATTGTGCACTTAATGTGGTTAACATTCCATTTGATAGGGAAGGAATCTGAGGCCGGGGAAGGAAGGCGGCCTGCCCCGTTCCTGGGTTGACGGCACCACGGATGTGGCAGACACGGTCTAAGATGTACTTCTGTGTCTTGTCTCTGCCCATGTGGGCCCAGCCCCCCGAGGTGCGTGAACATCCTGGCTGTCCTGGATTCACTTGAGATTCCCCCCGAGCAGCAGGTGTCTGGGCATGTCGGGTGGTTTCCTGCACCACAGACCCTGCAGTGCGTGACGGGCTGTGGGGGTCCCATGAAGAGGGCACGGATTCCCAGTGTGCAGCTGGGAGCTCATGTCCCCGTGGGAAGCAGCCCACAGTCCACTCCAGAGTGGAATATAATCACAGAAAGATGGAGACAAAATTCCACTCACTAAGCAGGGTCTGAAGCCCACTCACCACAGCTCTGGCCAGGGCCCCTGTCCAGGGACGTTCCCGGCTCAGAGGACCTGCCTGGTGAACAAGAGTGCACGCTTGGACGGGGGAGAGGCTGCAGGAGGGCACTGGTGTTAAACCCGCTGGCATCATTAAGGGAAATGTGCTTGAGTGTGGAGTGCGGAGGCCCCACTGAGGACGTGCAGGTGTCCTGGGTTCCACTTGGAGCCGAGCCTGCCCGGGACAGGGCCGCGTGCTCTGCCGTTCACAGCCCGGCGGGAAACCGGCCTTGCAGCGTCTCCCAAACAGACAAGGCAAACTTCAGGCCGTTCTCAGATTCTCTCCTGGGAAAAGGAGGAACTTTGTTTTTCAGGTCTTTATGTATTTACTTACTCATTCATTGCCTTTCTACTTCACATAAAAAGATTACTAAGTTCCTTGGGGCTCCTTTCACAGAATGCAAAGCTATTCCACCTCTCAAAATAAAATGAAGAGAGAATAAAATGAATTCAAAATAAAATGAATGAAGAATAAGAAGCTGCAGAGAAATGAAAGAAATGTGGCCAGTTACCCAAAACAGGGATTACGCAAAGCGTTCCTCTGATCTTTGACTGAACGGCCCACGGCGGAGGACAGAAGGCAGCTGCGCAGGAGGGCGGGTGGCGACGGAGAGGTCGTCAATACGGTCGATATTCACGGCGATGGGAAAGTCCAGGGACGTCCTTCCCAACTTTCCTTTAAAACTGCAATTCCTTTAGAAGTCCTGTCCCGAGGTCACCCAGACACGCTGGCATCTTCCTCCACTGACTGTGGGGGCGCCAATGGGCCATGTGCAGAGACTGACAGTGTGAAGTACAGGACAGGTTTGTGCTGTGACTGTTCACAGAGAAATCTCCAAAGTAACCTGGAAATAGTAAAATTTATTGAGCACAGAGTGGGGTCAGGCACAAACATGCATCGTGTAACTCAGTCCTACAAAGAACCCACCTACTCCTTAGAACCTATGGGAACATACCAAACCCTCTGCCTCTTATTCTTACTCTAAGACTGTGGGCTGTCCCCGCCACAGAGAGAGGAGTCCGTGCGCCATGGGGCTTTTGAGAGTTCAGTGAGATGAAACCTTTAGTTAGGGTGTCCTGGTTGTTGCTGGCTTGGGCATGAGAACGCCGGGGCAGGGGCTCTGCAGGTGACGGCAGCTGGGAAACGCTTCAGCTTCAGGGCAAGGAGGGAGAGGTCGGATGCTTCATCCTCAGACCACAACCAGAATCAACCGTGACTTTCCAAAGCCTGACCACAATGAGGCCATGTTTAGTTGTTAACCCCTTGACCACCTGCCTTGAAGGCTGTCTGGCTGTCCTCCAGCACCTGGGTCTGTGACCTTCCCTCTCTGAAGAAAGGTGTGTGTGTACCTGTGTCTGTTTATGCGTGTGTGTAGGGGTGAGAGGGTTTGGTGTGTGTGTGCGTGTGTGTGGGTGCACGTGTGTGTGTGTGTAGGGGGCAAGAGAGTTTGGGAGGAGTGTGCATGTGTGTGTGTATGCGTGAATGTGTGTGTGTAGGAACGAAAGGGTTTGGTGTGTGTGCATGTGCGTGTGTGTAGGGGCAAGGGATTTGGGAGGTGTGTGCATGTGTGTGTGCATGTGTGCGTGTGTGTAGAGGTGAGAGGGTTTGGAGTGTGTGTGTGCGTGTGTGTGTAGGAGCGAGAGGGATCGGTGTGTGTGTGTGTGTGTGTGTAGGAGGCGTGTGGGGCGTGAAGGGGCTGATGGCTCGGGAAACTCTGGGAGGGACTTGAGCACTCGAGTGGCACAATTCAAACCACGCTTCACATTCACTCAGCTGGGTTCCTGCGCACATGTGTGTAGGAAACAGAGCCCCTCAGGGAGGCTCACTCTGGTCCAGGTAGCTGTGAGGAGGGTGCCCTGGGCTGGTGGAGCCATGAGGCAGGCTGGATGGGGGGATTGTTTGGATGAAGCGGTCAACAGCACCTGCAGGTGGGGTGTGCAGGGAAAGACGGAAAGTCGTATTTGTTTGTTTGCTTGTTTGTGTGTTTTTTTGTTTTGTTTTTTGTTTTTGTTTTGTTTTTTGCGCCTGAGCAATCGGTCCGATGCTGGCGCCATTTGGAGAAGCTTTTCCCAGGTGGGAGTGAGGTTTTTTGAATTACATGTGATGATTCAGGCTCCCCCAGTGTTCTGAGTGTGGAGGCAGCAGCACGAAGATGCTGGTTTCTTTTACGTGTGCGTGTTAATTTCCATCGTTCAGGTTCGTCGTTACTTCTGTCTCGAGAGCGCGGGAATGCACAGACATTCCTGTAAATGTTTGGACATAAATCTTTAAACAACTAATTTTGAGGGAGAATTTGCACAAAAACCTCACCAATCTGAAATTTAACGGGGGAAGGGTTGAAAACTCTCTAATTGCATCTGAAATTTTGCCATATAAGTGATTATTATGTGACCTGAGTAACAAAAAGGGAAGTGAAAAACCATGTTCTCATTTCTGCCCTGAGGAGTAAGGTGGGGGCTGAGGAGTAAGGTGGGGGCTGAGGAGTAAGGTGGGGGCTGAGGAGTAAGGTGGGGGGCTGGGGAGTAAGGTGGGGGCTGGGGAATAAGGCGGGGGCTGAGGAGTAAGGTGGGGGGCTGGGGAATAAGGTGGGGGCTGAGGAGTAAGGTGGGGGGCTGAGGAATAAGGTGGGGGCTGAGGAGTAAGGTGGGGGCTCCAGAAACTGATGATGGGACTCTCAGAACCCCCAGGTGACCCCTTTTGGGGAAGTGTTTTTAATGGAATCTCAGGACTGTTGAAGTTTCTTGGGCTTCCCATAACAGGTAAGGAAACAAATCCCTAAGGGATGGGCACTCCGCAGGTGCCTGGGGACGCCTGGGGATGCCTGGGAGCGCTGTGCGTCAGACGTGGTCAGCGGTCCCTGGACATCAATGAACAATCGTGCTCCTGCCCCGGAGCCAAGGGCTGGTGTGGAGGGGGCAGATGAGCAGGGGACCTCGATGGCCCGAGGAACTGTCCAGCACCACGGAGGGGAGAGGGCGGAGGATGTGGGTGGGGGTCCAGGGGAGAAGGGGAGAGGGCGGAGGGTGTGGTTGGGGGGTCCAGGGGAAGAGGGGAGAGGGCGGAGGGTCCAGGGAGGGGAGAGGGTGGAGGGTGTGGGTGGGGGTCCCAGGAGGGGAGAGGGTGGAGGGTGTGGGTGGGGGTCCCGGGAGGGGAGAGGGTGGAGGGTGTGGCTGGGGGTCCCGGGAGGGGAGAGGGCGGAGGGTGTGGCTGGGGGTCCAGGGGAGAGGGCGGGTGGAGGCTGCAAAGGTGCAGTGCTGTGAAGGAGAGGTTTCTGGCAGAGGCAGGCACTGGGGAGGAGGCCGGCATCAGGGTGCAGCATGGAGGCAGCTCCTCTGGCAGCACCTCAGGTGCTGGGGGCACAACACGAGGCCAGGGACCCCGGGGACGTGTCATCAGCATCTTCAGCAGGTATCGAGGGCCTGACACAAGACCTTGGCAGCATCCTCAGAGGCCTGGGGCCTCCTGCACGGCCGAGCTCTTACACAGCGGGCCCAACACAGGACTTACTTTGTGCTCTTGAAGAGGGGGCTTCAGCAGACTGAGCACCCAGAGGGTGAGAGCCCACACACCCTCGTCTTAGCTGATAGCCAGTGCAGGACACACACAGGATCTTAGTGAAAACTTGCTGAGCAAATGAAGGGGCTGCTGTGGAGACTTAAGTAAGAGGTGCTGGGTTTCTCCCGTGGAGGCGCCTCTACCTTGCTGTGTGCACTGTGTGTTTTAGGGAGTGGAGGCTGAAGACAAGGAGCTCTTGAAGCCCTAATGTGGCTGGGATGAGAGGATGGAGAATAAAAGGCGGCCGCAGGATGGAGCATCGGGCTGGGGTCTGAGTCACAGCCAGGCTGGCCAGGGCCCTGCATCCACCCCAGCGGGCCCCCGAGGGTCCTGGCAGCTTGTGCTGACCTGACAGAGGGCTGCAGGCTGGGGGTGAAACCACAGATACTGATTTCTCAACCTGAATTCTGGGAGTTCGAGACCGCAGTGCAGAGTCGAGTTGATGTGAACACTCGGGACGCGGTAGAAGGAGTTCTGACATTAGGGAGGGCAACCAAGACCCCTGGCTTCCCAGCCAGGCGACCCCCGAAGTTCTGGGAGGAGGACTCCTTTCTAAAGGGGCAGCTCCTGGAACTTCACTTTGTACAAATGTTCGGTCAGTTCTGATGTCGAGGTTTTGGACTGCGAGATCTTCCAATGTTTCTCAACATTTAGATTCGTATTTTTTTTTCTTTGTAGCCAGATTCTCATCTTATAAATTTTTCCCATTGATTTTGAAAACCCTCAACTATTTAGTCTGTTAGAACAGACCTCAGGATTCCGTTACTCAGAGCTTCATTCCGGCAGCATTTTGAAAGAACATTCACGACAAAAGCAACGGGTCAATACCTTTTTACTGTTTTGGGGAACGTGTTCCTTCACGAAAGTCCACGGTTCTCTCAGGATCCGGTAACAGTGGCGTTTTGGGCGATTCTTCCTCTTGCTGGCACATTTCTAAGCCAGAGCGGCTGGAGGCAGCACAGTCCTTCCGGCTCCTGACTCAGGTGGAGGCCACGGGGCAGTGAAATCACAGCCAGTGTAGACGGTGAGCTTAAAGATGTTACGTTCGCTGTGTGTGTGCTGCGAACATTGGACTTTTAAATCCAGATAAAATTGAGATTTTTTTCCCTCCCAAATGTGTGGGAATTCAATCCGACTTGCAGTGGCAATGGAAGGATGTTTTTTCAAATGCTTCTGTCTGTTTCATGGGAAGATATTTGAGTGGGAGATGACAGGCTCGTGGGAGATTTGAGATCTACACATTCTCCCACTTGGTGTTGTTGAGATAATCCCTTGATAGCGGAGAAATATGCAAACATCTTCCTTTCTGTTTGGCAGACTTTGATAAGTCTAAAAACTGCACGTATGTTAATTATTTTTAAAAGATAAATATACATCAACCACTTTAAAAATTAATGCTTTATTCAGTGTATTTGCCTTTGTGCTAAAATTGAGTTTAATATAAATACACATATATGCAAAGGAGGAAGATAAATAATGAATTTTAGCTTTTGGTGAATATATTCAGCATTAATGTCATCCCTTTTTTTTTTGGTCTGTTTGAGAAAACTGTATTGCAAAATAGTAAACCGTACCATACCTGCCAAGCTGCTGGTCTTTCTGTTCCACGCTTTCCACCATTGGTTCTAAATAAGTCCATTTCCAGAAGGAATGAGCCAGTAATACTAGCAGAGGGGACCAGAAATTACACTTCTGTGTATAAAATATCTGTGTTAAGAATGATAGAGCACTTTGGCTTGAGTTTTAACTATTTAGTGGCAGCTGTTACTTAGCTGTACTGTTCCTGTGTTTGAAGCAATAAACGCAGATATCACAGCGTAGGGCCTGTGGTGAGGCACGTTTTAGGAAACAGATTCTCAGCCTTCATCTAAAAGCCAGAGTCCTGCCGGGCGAATCGTATCCCCAAATCCATAGGCTGAAGTCCTAATCCCTAGTGTCTCAGAATGGGGCTGGAGTTAGGGACAGGGCCTAGAAAGGGGGGATTAAGGTCAAAGGAGGTTAGGAGGGTGGGCCCCAATCCCACAGGATGGTATCCTTATGAGAAGAGGAGATCAGGACACAGACACACACAGAGGGAGGACCCTGTGAGGACCTGGGGGATGTTGGCATCTGCCAGCTGAGGAGGGAGGCCTCAGGACATGAGGAACCGGTGGATGCCGGTATCTACAGGCCGAGGAGGGAGGCCTCAGGAGGAAGCAGCCCCGCCTGCACCTGGATCTGGGACTTCCAGCCCTGGGATGTGAGAGGATGAATTTCTGAGGTGCTTTGTCATGGCAGCCTTCACACACACACACACACAAACACACACACAGCTGCAAATCACAAGCTGCATATCTTGGCAAAATTTTCCCTTAAGAAAGGACAACCACATCTCAAACCCCTCGACAGCAGGGAGAACACACTGGATTTCTGGAAGGAGGTAAGGAAAGTATAGCCTCAGGGGGAGACCCAGAGTCTTATGATGACAGTGCCATAAATGACATAGGGCATACATTTAAAACTGAATTTTCAACCTAGAGCCTGAATACGTGGTCTCAATGCTGGCAGCAAAGTAAAATGTCACTTTCGGGACCTGGTTTGTCTCCCTAAACATCAGCTGCAAGGGAATGTTTTACTTCACGCATTAGAGTGTTAAATACAATTTACAGGGGGCCATTGTTTTGTACTGAGTTCCTGTACTAGGCCCCTCCTGGGCAGACTAGGCAGATTGAAGTCACCTCTGCCAGGTGCCAGATCACTAAACTGAGCTTAAAAACAGGCCAGCTTTCCAAAAACAGGAGATTCGCAGTCACCTGTCAGGAGGGGCCCAGCCACCTGAGCTGGCAGGGTAAGAGCATCCCTGGGCTTTAGTCCACAAGAGGAAAGGAACATTGTATTAGTCTGTCCTGCTGCTAATAAAGACACACCCAAGGCTGAGTAATTTAAAAAGGAAAAGGTTTAAAGGACTCACAGCTCTGCATGGCTGGGGAGGCCTCACAATCATGGTGGAAGAGGAAGGAAGGGCAGAGGCATGTCTTACATGGCGGTGGGCAAGAGTGTGTGCAGGAGAACTGCCCTTTATAAAACCATCAGATCATGTGAGACTTACTACCATAAGTCCAGTGGCAGGGAATTCTGCATTCATGATTCCATCACCTCCTACCAGGTCCCTCACAACATGTGGCGATTTTTACAGTTCGAGGTGAGATTTGGGTGGGACACAGCCAAGCCATGTCAAACATGAATGCTACTGATGTGATCTGCTGTGGTCTGAATGTGCCCCCCACATCCGCGTGTTGAAACTTAAGCACCAATGTGATGGCATCACGGGGGCCCTTCATAGGGGATCAAGTCCTGCCGGTGGGTGAAGCCCTTGTGAATGGGATTAGTGATTTCATAGGAGAGACTGAAGCCAGCGCCCCTGGCCCTTCCTGCCTTCCTCTGTGTGAGACACAGCTCCAGGTGCCCTCCTGAAAACAGAACCCCGGCCCTCCTCAGACATGGACCCTGCAGGTGCCTCGATCTTGGGCTTCACAGCCTCGGAACTGGGAGAGATCAATCTCTTGTTGGTGATGGTCCATCCTTGGCGTTTGTTACAGCAGCACAAATGGATGAACCTGATATCCTGCCAGCTTGCAGAATGTCACCTCCTCCTTCCCACCCAAATTGCCTGCAGAAGCAGACCATGGGCATCACCTAGGGAAACCCTATGTGTGCTATGGATGGTACACTATGGGTGGTATGCTGTAGATGGTACGCTGTGGATGGTAGGCTGTGGGTGGTATGCTGTGGATGGTATGCTGTGGATGGTACGCTGTGGGGGGTACGCTGTGGATGGTATGCTGTGGGTGGCATGCTGTGGATGGTACACTGTGGGTGGTATGCTGTGGTTGGTATGCTGTGGGTGGCATGCTGTGGATGGTACACTGTGGGTGGTACGCTGTGGGGGGTACGCTGTGGATGGTACGCTGTGGGGGGTTCGCTGTGGGTGGTACATTGTGGATGGTATGCTGTGGGTGGTATGCTGTGGATGGTTCGCTGTGGGGGGTACGCTGTGGGTGGTATGCTGTGGGTGGGTGGTATGCTGTGGATGGTACGCTGTGGGGGGTATGCTGTGGGTGGTATACTGTGGGTGGTATGTTGTGGGTGGTATGCTGTGGGGGTACGCTGTGGGTGGTATGGATGGCATGCTGTGGGTGGTACAGATGGTATGCTGTGGGTGGTACGCTGTGGGTGGTACGGATGGTATGCTGTGGGTGGTACAGATGGTACACTGTAGGTGGTACGCTGTGGGTGGTACGCTGTGGGTGGTACAGATGGTATGCTGTGGGTGGTGCGCTGTGGGTGGTACACTGTGGGTGGTATGTTGTAGATGACAGATGGTACACTGTAAGTGGTACACTGTGGGTGGTACAGATGGTATACTGTGGGTGGTATGCTGTGGGTGGTACAGATGGTACACTGTAGGTGGTACACTGTGGGTGGTACAGATGGTATGTTGTGGGTGGTACGCTGTGGGTGGTACAGATGGTACACTGTGGGTGGTATGCTGTGGGTGGTACAGATGGTATGTTGTGGGTGGTACGCTGTGGGTGGTACAGATGGTATGCTGTGGGTGGTACGCTGTGGGTGGTACACTGTGGGTGGTACAGATGGTATGCTGTGGGTGGTACAGATGGTATGCTGTGGGTGGTACACTGTGGGTGGTATGTTGTAGATGACAGATGGTACCCTGTAAGTGGTACGCTGTGGGTGGTACAGATGGTATACTGTGGGTGGTATGCTGTGGGTGGTATGCTGTGGGTGGTATACTGTGGGTGGTACAGATGGTATACTGTGGGTGGTATGCTGTGGGTGGTACAGATGGTATGCTGTGGGTGGTACGCTGTGGGTGGTACAGATGGTATGCTGTGGGTGGTACGCTGTGGGTGGTATGGATGGTATGCTGTGAATGTTACACTTGGATGGTTTGTTGCTTGTCCATGCATCATGAATAGCAGCCAATTAGTCTTCAAAACTCAATTTTTTGAAATTTTGTTCTTGGACAAGAGTCCTTAACTCTCCTCAGGCCAGAGGGAGGTCCTGCTGCTCCTCTGAGGCCCAAGGACGAGGTGGTGGTGAGGGCTGTGTCCACAGGGCCATACCGCATACAGTATGTGCTACGTGTGAGCCTCTGCAGAGAGAAACACAAGCATGCTGAACTTAGACTTGCCTGAGCATTCCTTCTTTTGCTTGACCTGTTAGCTTTTGTAGGAGAGAAAATTTGTTTTAATTCAACAAATCTAGTAAATTTTAGCCCAAGGATAGGATAGAAGAGCAAAGCTCAAAGGAAATCAGTGTCAGAGAGAAGAGAAGTGTCTGGGGCCCCAGGGTGAGGGGTGCGGAGCTGGGCAGGGAGGAGAGCAGGAAGTTCCCAGGGGAGAAGAAATGCAGCCTTATCTGGGTGCAATTCGACAGTGATTTTAAAAGTTGTATATTAGAATGCTAAAAAGCTAAGAGCTATTATAAAATGTATATATTTAACTTAGGAAAAAAGCAACAGCTTTATTGCTGAGACGCTTAAACTATTAATTTAAATTGCTTAAATGCACTTCTCATGTGTTAGTTATAAAGCTAGACTAAATTGCAGTCTTTAATTTTTTGCTGATGTTTTTATTGCTTGGTGATATATGGAAAATTACGTACCTTCAAGAGTTTTAATTCATCTTTTTTCTTTGTCAGCCACTGGAGACAGGAAGCAAAAAGGAGCAATAAAATGAGATTCTGTCAGCATGTTATGATGATAAACCCAAAGCTTACCGCTAGCTCATTTACAGTTTTGCAGCAAGCTTACAAAAAAAGAATTAAAAATTTTACGTCAATTTGTGATAGACTATATATTCGTTGATATTTCTGAAGTGTTCTATCTATCCTAAGCACCTGCAAGACAAGTTTAGAATAGTTTAAATTTACAGAAAAGTTGCACAGATTGGAAAGCGTTTCCACACCCAGATTCTCCTGTCGACACCCGACGTTAGTGTATTGCTTGCGTAACACAGCTGATGATCCAGTTCGGAGCCAAGTTGGACAGACATGGGGGTAACCAGGGACCCTGATCCCTGGGAGTGGCATCTGAAGAGGGGCAGCCTTGTGGGGCTGAGTCCTTAGCCCAGGGGCCTGGACTAACCCCAGGCAGAAAGTGTCAGACTTGAATTAAGTTGTAGGGCACCCAGCTGGTATTTAGGGAGATGGAGAGTGGTTGGTGTGGAAACCCCTCAGCCCCCATCCTGACCTGGGGTCCCACGTGAAGTTCTGAGAGGAGCCGGATAGTCAGGGAAAACCGTTTTCCTCCTTCTGTGACCAAAGGACCAAAGGAAGACACTGTATCACACGAAATAGTTAACCATGTTTCCATTCATTGTTCTAGTGAAGAAAGTATATTTTGTGCGATTGCAAAACAAAACCCAAGTGTACGTTCCGCACAGGAAATCCTCAGGAAATGAGACCCAGGAAGTGAACACACAAGGTGGAGTGACACGATACAAGGCAGACGGAAGAAGGCAAGTATGTGACTCAACATCAGGACCCCAGGCACAAAGGAGGAATGATGATAGAAAATTGCCAGGGATCAATTACAAAATAAATAGCAATCAATATTCCTAAAAAGGGAATGCAGCGTGGCAAGGTATGAAGACGGTTCCTTTGTTTCTTGTCTGGCCTTTACCATTTCCTTCTTTCTGCTAACGGGGGCTTCGTGCGTTCTGGCTTCCCTGGTTTCGTGAGGTGTAACATGAGGCTGTTTATCTGGTGTCTTTCTTCTTTTTTGATGTGGGTGTTTATTGCTCAAAACTTCCTTCTTAGAACTGCTTTGCTGTGCCCCATAGATTTTAATATGTTGTGTTTCCATTTTCATTTGTCTCAAGATGTATTTAAATGTCCCTTATAATGTTTTCATGGACGCACTGGTGTTTCAGGAGTAAGGTGTTTAATTTCCCCGCCTTTGCGGATCTTCTGAAATTCCTCCCGCTATTGATTCTAGCTTCATACCACTGTGGCTGGGAACGGTATTGATGTAATTTTGGTCTCTTTAAATCAGGCTGGAAATTGTTTTGTGCGTCAGTGCACTGTCTGTCCTGGAGAATGCTCTGGCGCACTCGAGAAGAGCATGTCTGGTTGCTGCTGGATGGGATGGTCTCAGTGTGCCTGTGAGCCCAGGTGCCTAACACGTAGTTTAAGGTCAATGCTTCTTCATTGATTTTCTGCCTGGATGGTCTATCCCCTGCTGAGGGTGGGACCCTGAGGCCCCTTAACATTATTACTTAATTATCTTGGTGTCTGTGTCTCCCTTCAGATTTACTGACATTTGCTTGTATACTTAGGTGCTCTGACGCTGGTAAAGATGTATTTACAATTGTTACATTCTCTTGATGAAGTCACTCCTTCAACCTCACATAATGACTCTCTTGGTCTCTTTTTACAGTTTTGACTTAACGTCCATTTAATCTGACATGAATATGGCCACCATTGCTTCCATTTGCTTTCGTTTCCAGGGAATGTATTTTTTCATCCTTTCTCTTCCAGCCTCTGTGTGTCCTTATGGGCTCTCCCTGGCTTGGTTTTCTCATCTGTGAAACAAAACTGCACTTTCCTGAGAGGACTGAATAAAACCGTGTGCTCAGTTGTGATGCCGGCTTCATGAGAAGTGGGCTGTCAGGCAGTGCCAGTTCTGTTTGAGAAGAGCCTCTGGTGTCCTTTGCAAAATAAATAAAATTCTAAGTCCTTCAACCGACTGAATGGACCCCCTCTTTGCCAAGGGATTCCCCCTGCCAAAAAAAAATTTTAAAAACTGGTTCAGCTCATGATGGCAGGAAGTGGGATTGGGCAGGCCACATTGTACCCTCCTCCCTTTGGAGTTCAGGACCAGCTGACCAGCGTTAGCACCAAAGCAGACATCAAAGCATTACCCAAACAGACTCCTTGTAGTAATAAGATTCCCCGCTCCAACCTGGCCCTGGCATAGCCTCACGTGAAAAACAGCAGGTCCTGAAGGAAATCAAAATATATTAACCCCAAATATATCTCCCTTACATATTCTGAAATGTCCTGCAAAGGCTTCTTTTGCCAGGAACATCTGCATTCTGTGGAAAATCCCTTACTAGGCCCTTTTCTGATCTGGGAGAGATTTAACTAAGGCCTGACATCTTTTAAGGTCCTGTAGGAGACATTTGCCATCAATTCTCTCTGAAGCTGCTGCCTGAAGGCTTCATCTTCATACCATGAACCTTGGCTTCCACAACCCCCTCAGCTTTCTGCTGGAGCATTTCTTTCTGCTGCCTTCATTCTTCAGGCAAAGCTGAAGTCTGTCAACCAATCGTCACTCCGAAAATCTTTGAATCCACCTGTGGCCCCTGAGTCCTCGCTTTGAGATGTCCACCTTGCTGGGCTGAACCGATGTAAACCTGTAACTCCTGCCTCCCTAAAATGTATACGACCAAGCTGTAGCCCAACCGCCTTGAGCACAGGATCTGAGGACATCTCAGTGCTGCATCATGGGCCATGACCACTCATGTTTGGCTAAGAATAAACCTCTGTGACAATTTTATTGTTTGGCTTTGATCATCAACACCTTCCAGGCAACAGCCACTGTGGTCCCCACGGCCACCCTCACCTGGGCCTCCCGCCACCTTGAACTTTCTTAGTTGAGCTGAATTAAGAATGAGCGAGGAATAGATTAGTCACTGGAACCTGGTACAATAGATTGTTTTCACCCCTTACCAAGAGGTGTTAGGTGAATGTCTAACACATTAGCCACCGGCCTCTGCCCGGGGCCCCAGGCTGGCAGCTGGGCTGGATGTTTTTGACCTCTTGTCTGGAGGTTCAGGTGCACCTCCAGCAGCAGGGTGTGTCCTCCACGGGCCTGGCACCATGCCTGCCACATCCGTGGTGCCATCGACCCATGAACTGGGCAGGCCGCCCCTACACACACACACGCACACACATGCACACACATGCACACATGCACATGTACATTCCTCCCAAACCCCCTCGCCCCTACACACACTCACACACATGCACACACACCTGTATATACATAGTTATAATTAGTATATTAATATATGACTCAAGTGTGTAATAAACCATGAGGCTTAGGAGCCAAAAAGTAATTGATGCTTCTTTCCTAGAGAAGTCACGTTGGAAAAGGCTGATCAGGAGAGAGGCGTCTGAGCTGTGCATTGACAGATCTTTGGGGATGTCAGACAGACATTTGGGAGACTCTCCAGGCAAAGGAGAGATGCAGGAGCACATTAAGGATGTCCCTACTGTGGTCAGTGGGGGAGAACGTAGAGTCCTCGTTGGTAGGCAGGGTGAATGAGGGTGCCCATGTTCAGAAACGGCATGAGGGCAGAGCCTGGGCGGGGTGAAGCTGGAGAGGCTGGACGATGCCCAGTGTGAGACCTGGCCCGTGTGAGACACACCCTGCTGCTGTAGGTGCACCTGCACCTTCAGACAAGAGGTCACAGTTGGACCTCTTGAACCGGTATTCTCAAATATGGTAGACCTGCCCAGACACTGTGGCCCAGTGTGCATCCTCCTCCAGGCAGCACAACTCAGGGGCACTGGCTGCATGGCAGGCAGGGGGCTTACATCTGACCCTTCACCCCTCACACTGGCCCCCACCCCTTACGGAGGGATGACCACCTGAGGACACAGAATGCAGCAGCTGCAGGCCAAGGAGAGAGGCCTCAGGAGGAACCAGCCCTGCCCATACCTTGGTCTTAGGCTTCTGGCCTCCAGAACTGGGAGAGGATAAATCCGTGTCATATAAGTCACCTCGTCTGTGGGTTTCTGTTATGGAAGCCTCAGCCAGCTATTCCAAGGAATATTTGTTGAGTCAGCCAATGAGTCTTCATAGCAGGCAGGATCTAGACAGAAAGCGGCCCTCACAAGCCCGGGCGAGCTGCACTAAAACGTCCTAGCTGCTCACAGTGTGTTCAGTAAAGTCAGAAAATCACCTGGATCTCGGGGATCCTGTGCTATCTAGCAGGCACCCCATTTATTTCCTGGAGACGCCTCTCAGCCATCCAGCAGCTTCTGCAGTCATAGCCTGTGGATACTTCTCCACACTGACAACACCCAGTCTGTTCAGGAAAGTTTGTCCACCTCGGCTGGAATTAGGTGACCCATGGAAACATCCCACTACCCATGCTTCTGTGCACCTGTGACCACTCGTGGGCAATGCCCCACAGCCTGTGTTTTTATTCCCCTTGTGAACACTCGTCGGAAATGCCCCACGGCCTGTGTTTTTATTCCCCTTGTGAACACTCGTGGGAAATGCCCCACGGCCTGTGTTTTTATTCCCCTTGTGAACACTCGTGGGAAATGCCCCACGGCCTGTGTTTTTATTCCCCTTGTGAACACTCGTGGGAAATGCCCCGCGGCCTGTGTTTTTATTCCCCTTGTGAACACTCGTGGGAAATGCCCCACGGACTGTGTTTTTATTCCCCTTGTGAACACTCGTGGGCAATGCCCCACGGCCTGTGTTTTTATTCCCCTTGTGAACACTCGTGGGCAATGCCCCACGGCCTGTGTTTTTATTCCCCTTGTGACCACTCGTTGGCAATGCCCCACGGCCTGTGTTTTTATTCCCCTTGTGAACACTCGTGGGAAATGCCCCATGGCCTAGGTTTTTATTCCCCTTGTGAACACTCGTGGGAAATGCCCCACGGCCTGTGTTTTTATTCCCCTTGTGAATGCTCGTGGGAAATGCCCCACGGCCTAGGTTTTTATTCCCCTTGGGAACACTCGTGGGAAATGCCCCACGGCCCGTGCTTCTGTGCACCTGCGGACACTTGTGGGAAATGCCCCACAGCCTGTGTTTCTCTGCACCTGCAGACACTTGTGGGAAATGCCCCACAGCCTGTGTTTCTCTGCACCTGCAGACACTCATCAAACACCAGGCTGTCATTGTGGGCAGGGTGAGCTCTGGCTGTTGGTGCAGCATGGTGGGAAGAGCGCCAGGTCCTGGACTCTGGTGATTTGTATTAGACCCTAATTCCGAGCTGTGGTCTTGGCTATGCCTTGGGTGCTGTGTTATCTAATGTATGGGGAGGGGGCTTACCTCAGAATGTGGACAGACAATTACTTAAAATAATCTGTGTGAACTTCCCGGTGCTGGAAACACAGTAGAGACCGTAAATGACCAATGTTTTATTTATTATTGTCTCAGAATTGTTTAGAGCTAAAGAATAATTCAGTATGTGATTTCCTAGAAAACTCATGGAAGGAGACAGGACTTGCTTTTCCTGGAAATTGTCACTTGAACAAAACATAAACAACGGCCACCTACCACTGAGGCTGTGGCCTTAGGACACGCTGCTGTGTCCTTCAACACCATCGGGCAAAAGCCGTTGGGGCAAGAGGGAAGCAGAAGGCCAGTGCACAGAGGCCAGCGTGGGCTCACAAAACCTCTCAGAGCTTCAGTGGAGTCAGATTTTGGCCAGACCCAGGGCCTGATTCTTAGCTTATTAATTCCAGTGATTTCTACTTTTAAGCCATTATATATCTAATGTCTGTTTAATAAAAAACAGATGAGGTAGACTATTAAATTACCAGATGGTGCTGTAAGATAGATATATAATAACTGTGTAACAAAAGAACACTACTTTAATATAACATTAAGCAAAACAATACTATTTTTATTGATACTAATGCTTTTAGAGGTAATTAAATGAAATATGACATGCAACAAATTAATGTAATTCAAACATGATTACTGTTTTCCTTTAAAAAAACTTCAATTATTTTTTACTTAGATGGTTTCTCTAAAAATATGCTATTTTTGAGAGTTTTCAAAATAAATACAGTCACGCACTGAATAAGGATGTTTTGGTCAATAACAGACCCCGTATGCAGTGGTGGTCCCATGAGATAATCATGGAGCCGAAATTCCGCAGTGCCTGGTGACACAGCAGTCCTCACGCCAGCGTGCCGCACATTGCTCACATGTTTGCGGGGTGCTGTATAAACAAGGCTGCGATGTGCCAACTGTGTCAACGTCCAGCACGTACAACGACACACTGTACACAATACTAGATAATGATAATAAACGGCTATGTTGCTGGTTTATGTATTTGCTACACTTTTTATCCTTATTTTAGAGTGTACTCCTTCCACTTATATTTTAAAAGGTTAACTGTAAAACAGCCTCTGGTAGGTTCTTCAGGAGGTGTTCCAGAAGAAGCCATGTAGATACACAAATGCTCACCATTGTGTTACAGTCACCTGCAACGTTCGGTGCAGTCCCAGGCTGCACAGGTGTGTAGCCCCAGAGCCTCTGTGTGCAGTAGGCTGAGGTGTCCTTTCCTTCTAGTTTCAGATATTCCACCTGCTCGCCACACAGCAGCCCTGGCATGGGGCCACTGCTGGGGGATGGGAAAACAACGCGTTGCACAAACCTGTGGTCTGGACCTCCAGGGTTGCTCCAGGGGCCTCCAGGGTGCACCGGGGTAGACTCTCAGGGCATTTGTCAAACTATCACAGGGAGAGGATAGGCTACAGAACTAAGTCCAGCCTCAGAAAAGCAGGGAGTAAGATTATCAGTGAAAACCCTAGTCATGGAGAGAAAAAGAGATGGATGGAGTTTGACCAAAACTGCAGCCCCGTCTCCACCCAGCACTGCCCTGATGAAGTGAGGGCCATTGATGTCCTGCTGTGTTTTCAGAGCAGAGCAAAGGGCGGGCCTTTGCTGGGTGAACCAGTCTTCTGGTACCTCTATGCTTTTTTTCATACATAATGTTATCAGTGTATCAAAAATTACTAGTCACACCAGGACACAGGATGCAAGACTTATTATTTGATGAATTATAAGAGAAGCATAGATAGCAGAAGCTGCCATGCAGATGGGGCTTGTCAGATTCAGGAAATAAAAACAATGGACAGCCAGCGAGATTTATTTCTGTTTATGCATGTATGCATTGAGACAACAGATGAGATTGCAAGTCATTCATCTGTAATAATTTAAAGCATAGAAGTTTCACGTATCTTTTTATAATGATATTTCTCAATAATTTGGTTTGCTTAACAGTTTTTTGTGTTGCAGAATTTGCTTCTAAAATTCATTGCCATGATAGTCTGTGTTGCCTTTATCTTGGAACATACCTGCTATAGTAGCCACACACAATATGTTTTGCTCGTTGGCCCATGGAACCCTCATTACAGAGAAAACACGGTCAGCATCAGCATGTGAGCCAGTGTGCAGAAGATGAACTGGGATGAAGCCCACCAGGCTGAGAACCGCTCCTCAAACCCAGTGTGCTGAAGCACACGGTACCACCTTTCATGGCATCGTATTTCTCTCTTTCTTTTTTCAGGGTTATATATGTCTTTTGATCAAAAACATAAAAAGAATACACTGACAAAAAGGATAAATGTTATCAATTTTTATTTCCTTCTTCTTCAGCATTACACATGTTGGGTTTTACTCAAGGCCACACTGGTAGCAGGGCTGGTGACATCTTTGTGAAGGAATTCGATTATTTAAGCGTGAAATTCATCCCAAAAATCTATCCGGAAAGACAGTCCTGGCCATTCCATAGTAGTCACCCACCTCAAGTTAGAATTTCATTTCCTGTTGGTAAATTATGTCATTGCATGTACGAACAGCCTTGATGCCTAAAGGAATGCATTTCCCGTTGGTTATTTCCTCGACGCATTCAGCAAGGTCCTTCCAGCAGCGGAGAACTTCAGCAGCACTGCTGGCTTCCTTCCTTCAACTTGCATAATCTGATTACTCAAGCAATGATGAAAAATATGAAGAAAAAGCAAGTAGGCTTCACTCAAAGGATTATTTTAAAAGTCAACAAGAATATCTTGGGGCTATTGTTCAGAATTAACATGATTTTAGTGCTGCAGATAAACTGAAGATGCTCTCAGCTGCACTCTTTAAGGAGAGTCATTGGGTTTTTCAATGCAGAAGAATTGAAGAACACTGAATGCCAAAAATTCTATAACAATCCATTAATCACTCAGTTCAGATCGTGTCAAAGCTGCGATAAGAAGACAGTTGCTTCTGCGTCTGTAGCAAAGGCATTGGCTGTTGCTTTCACAGCGTCGTGGTCTTTGGGCCGGGGAGCCCCACTTCCCACAGCATCTGTGCTTCGCTTCAACCTTGAATAAACGTCATCTGCACCTTTACGCGTGCATCCATCAAAATCTGTATTTGTGTTATTTCTGCCAAAAGCAGTATAACTGTTCTCATTGCCTCCTAATTCATCAGTAGAGAATCTCTGAGAAAATTGTGATTGTTTCTGAAGTCTCATCTGGAAGAAATGTTACTCTCAATCCTCTTGTAAACAAGCCTTTTTCATGAGAGGAATGTTATGTCTATGAAGGAAAATCCTGTGTGCATTGTGGGTTTTGAGCGAGGACACTCCTGGCAGGAACCTGTGTGTGCAGTGGCTGGAGCTGAAAGGCAGGTCATGACATAGTGTGGATGGCACCTTAACTCCTGCTGCAATTAAGATCCCTTCATCTGAACTCCTCATGATAAGAAATAGTTATTTTATCACTCTTCCTGACACTAGTTGAAGAAATAATACTTTTCTTACACTTAGTGGCTATTATGTGCTGGCACACATGGACTTTCACCATTTCTTTGCTATTAAATGAACAATTGTGTGCTGAACAACAATGACAAAATACAGAATTTCAAAAGAGATTTGAAATCCATAAAATAGTATAAAATGGACATTGTAGAAGTGCAGATTAGATCTAAGATGAAGAACTCAATGGTTGGCCTTAACAACTTGTTGAACACAGAAAGGGACAGGATTAATAAGCTGGAAGACAGATCAACAGAAGATATTCAAGTTGAAGCATAGAGAGGAATTTGGAGAAAAACGCACACATTCCATGAAAAACACAAGTTGCCAAAGCTGACAAAATAATACTGAAAAAATACAAATAGCTTGATTCATAGTAGAACCTGACATGGATACACAGCGTGAAAGTATAGCACAATCACATCTATGAACATGCCTGAAAACTTCCTAAACACTAGCTCATCAAATCCACCGGGGCAGGTAATACACCAATATGGCGTGTTTATTCCATAAACGCAAAATTCCAAGAATTCAAAGGGCCCTTGAAGAGCCAATCAGGGCAAATCCCCATAGTATTAATAACATAGTTGTATAATCTTATCCATAGATCCAAAATAGCCTTTGATTATTCATAAAACTCCAGTGAGGTTGTAGAAAACTCCAGAAAGGTTGTAGAAGTTTCTTAATCTGAAAAATAGGCTCTGCAGTAACCCCCACAGCACTCATGGTAGTTCCTGGGGGACTGGGGGACGCCACCCATTTCCCCAGCAGCTTCCTTCGGAGCAGCCGGTCCCTGGGGACTGTGGATGAAAAGGGCGCAGGGACAAGCGCCGCCTGGGGGTGTTTCCCACCTCGTGAACAGATTTGCAAAGGAATTTGAGGGTCGGATAGGGAAAACATTATTTTCACCAGTGTTTAATGCAAAACAAATTTTATAATAGAAATGCTTCATAAAATATATAAATATTCAAATATTTCCATGTGCATATCATAGACATCTGATGAAGATTTAAACTTAGCAACTTGTTTTTAAAAAAATAAATGTCCCAAAGGTCTGAAATATTCATACCTTTAAATTCAGTAATACTACTTCTAAAAATTACCATAAAATCTATACAAGTACAAATATTAATATACCAAGATCTTTAAACCATGTTATTCTTTGAATACTAAAATACTGGGAAAAATACATTAAATATACATTAAAAATACATTAAATATAAATTATGGCATGGTGAAATGTTGATCTATGGTTGTCAAATAAAAGACAAATCCTGCCTTAGGTAAGGCGAGACTTCGTTTGAGAAGAGCACGGCAGCAAGACGGGAAGCCACCGCCGTGGAGAAAGCTTCCACCCCAGGAACTGGGACCTCTCCGAGGCCGGGCGGCGAAGGCTGTTCTTGTCCGGGGAGGTGTGAACAGGGCTGGGAGCGCCGAGGGAGTGGAGGAAAAGCGCCTGGTGTTTCCGGAGCGGCCCTCTCCTCCTGCCAATGGCTGAAGCTCAGTCCTCACTGTCTGTCTCTCTCCCTTTCTTTCCCTTCCCATTTCTGCCACAGTGTGGGTGCTTGAAAGGCAGGCATGATCATTTAATCAGAAAGATTGGACGTCCTGCACAGCTGGACCCCAAAAGCGGGGTCAAGGGCAAGAAGCCTTGCCAGGCTTCTTGAGCCGGGGTCCCCTGTGCCCCTGCAGGAGCAGCATGCTCCCGACCACGGCCCTGCTGAGGGTTCTGCAGGACGCACACAGGGAGGACAGGCCGTGTGCACCCAGGTGTGCCAACTTCTCAGAGGCAAGGAGCATCTGACGGAAGCCACAGATCCCGCGTCTGCTCTCCCAACGTTTCATCAGCGTGTGCGAATGTTATTTGGAAAGTTCATTGAATACATGTGACTGAAGCAGATTTCACCAATTAAACTACTTTCTTATGCATTCAATTTTATTGAACGTTTACAATTAACTTACTCTTATTTTAATCAATTTTATTTAATTATTTGAAATAAAAACTATAAGCAGAAAATAGCCCAAAATTAGTTTCATATATAAATGACAAAAATACACAAATTTTAACATACAAATTTCATTTTAGCCTTAAAATACTTTTTAAAATTAAAACTGTGACTTTCATTGATTTCATTTTATGTGTGTGTGGTCAATTAGCACCAAGCCACAGGAACAGTGAAATCAAAGATGTTTTAGTTCTTAAGAACTAATACAATTGCAATCACTATGAATATCATTATCCTTTTTCATATTAACAACTCATGGAATTGCTCATGGTATGTTGAGTGTGGCTCGCCATGTTCCATATTTTTGTCTAAAATGAAAACTAATGTAGTTCAATAAAGATATTTTGCATTTAATGGTAGGGATTATGGCAAGGAGAAATATGTTGAATTACTTCCCTTTCTATGCCATGCCACTGCATAAAACATATACATTAATTTTCTTCTCTATTAGTTGTTATAATTTATTTTGAATTTAAAAATAAGACAGTTTCATAAGCATTAAAAATATATGTAAATACCTGCTTACAGGTAGAATAGTTGGAGTGTTCATAAAAGGGAGATTTTCATATCCTTTGATTTGGAATGGAAAGTTATCATGAAGTATTGGAAAAATTACCCCAGACTCTGAAAGGTAGAATTAAAAAAAAATAATTCAACATGTATTTATTTTTGGCATTGGTTCAGCAATATTTAATAATAAAAATCTAGCAGGGTAGGGGCCGTACACATGTTGACCACTATTCATTCATGTCCTCCCAGTGAGATGACATCATTCTAATAGACAGAGGCAGAAATTCTTTGGGAAAATCAAAGGGCGAGTAGTGGATAGATGAATACTTACTCTCCCTACACCAACGTGCCCTTTGCTCTTCTGACCTCCCTCGTTCACTGACTTCATGGGGAACCTCTTGGGGATTTGGAACAGGACATGGAGCATCCCCAGCCACCGCCCTGCATGGCTTTTCCCACCTGCAGGTCGTGGGAAGGGACCCGCAGCTTCTTGGGCTATTCTCATCCACCACAGGCTCTGCGCCAACCCTGGATTTCTACGTCACCTCTTGACAATCCTGTGGGATAGAGGAGCAAAGACAGAGGAGAATGAGGGAAACAGGCAGATATGAAGGAGCAGGTTTGTGAATCATGTCAGGATGACCACACTGGGGTGTGTGCACCCCCCGTGGCATGCAAGATGATCTTTCAGAATGTCAGATTGATACACTGCACCTTTATCTGTATTTATTTCAGCTTGTTAAATAGGAAATGAAGTTTATTCAAATTTGATAAATACATTTACAGATTTTTATTTTTATTTTTTTTAAGTTCCAGGATACATGTGCAGAACGTGCAGGTTTGTTACATGGGTACACATGTTCCATGGTGGTCTGCTGCACCTATTGACTCATCCTCTAAGTTCCCTCCCCTTGCCTCCCACCCTCCAACAGGACCCTCCCTGTGTCCATGTGTTCTCATTGTTCAACTCCCACTTATGAGTGAGAACATGCGGTGCTTGGTTTTCTGTTCCTGTGTTAGTTTGCTGAGGATGATGGCTTCCAGCTTCATCCATGTCCCTGCAAAGAACATGATCTCCTTTCTTTTTATGGCTGCATAGTATTCCGTGGTGTATATGTACCACATTTTCTTTATCCAGTCTATCACGATGGGCATTTGGGTTGGTTCCATGACTTCGCTATTGTGACCAGTGCTGCAATAAACATACATGTGCATGTGTCTTTATAGTAGAATGATTTATAATCCTTTGGGTATATGCCCAGTAATGGGATTGCTGGGTGAAATGGTATTTCTAGTTCTAGATCCTTGAGGAATGACCATACTGTCTTCTACAATGGTTGAACTAATTTACATTCCCACCAACAGTGTAAAAGCCTTCCTATCTCTCCACAGCCTCACCAGCATCTATTGTTTCTTGACTTTTTAATAGTTGCCATTCTGACTGGCATGAGACGGTATCTCTTTGTGGTTTTGATTTGCATTTCTCTAATGATCAGTGATGTTGAGCATTTTTCTCAGATGTTTTTTGGTCACATAATGCCTTCTTTTGAGAAGTGTCTGTTCATATATATCATTTGCCCACTTTTTGATGGGGTTGTTTTTTTTGTTGTTGTTGTACATTTGTTAAAGTCCTTGCGAATTGTGGATATTAGAACTTTGTCAAATGGGTAGATTGCAAAAATTGTCTCCCATTCTGTAGGTTGTCTGTTCACTCTGATGATAGTTTCTTTTGCTGTGCAGAAGCTCTTTAGTTTAATTAGATCCCATTTATCAATTTTGGCTTTTGTTGCCATTACTTTTGGCATTTTTGTCATGAAGTCTTTGCCCATGCCTATGTCCTGAATGGTATTATATAGGTGTTTTTCCAGGGTTTTTATGGCTTTGGGTTTTACATTTAAGTTTATAATTCATCTTAATTTTTGTATAAGGTGTAAGGAAGGAGTCCAGTCTCAGTTTTCTGCATATGGCTAGCCAGCTCTCCCAGCACCGTTTATTGAATAGGGGATCCTTTCTCCATTGCTGTTTTTGTCAGATTTGTTGAAGATCAGATGGTTGTAGATGTGTAGTGTTATTTCTGAGGCCTCTGTTCTATTCCATTGGTCTATCTGTCTATTTTGGTACAAGTACTATGCTATTTTGGTTACTGTAGCCTTGTAGTATAGTTTGAAGTTAGGTAGCATGATTTCTTCAGCTTTGTTTTTTTTGTTTAGAATTGTCTTGGCTATATGGTCTCTTTGGTTCCATATGAAATTTAAAGTAGTTTTTTCTAATTCTGTGAAGAATGTCAATGGTAGTTTGATGGGGATAGCATTGAATCTATAAATTACTTTGGGCAGTATGGCCATTTTCACAATATTGATTCCTCCTATCCAGGAGGATGGAATGTTTTTCCATTTGTTTGTGTCATCTCTTGTTTCTTTGAGCTGTGGTTTATAGTTCTTCTTGAAGAGGTCCTTTACACCCTTGTTAGCTGTATTCTTTCGTATTTTATTCTCTTTGTAGAAATTGTGAATGGGAGTCCATTTATGATTTGGCTCTCTGCTTGTCTATTGTTAGTGTAAAGGAATGCTTGTGATTTTTCACCTTGATTTTGTATCCTGAGACTGCTGATGTTGCTTATCAGGTTAAGGGCTAAGATGATGGGGTTTTCTAATGATAGATTCATGTCATCAGCAAACAGAGGCAATTTAACTTCCTCTCTTCATATTCAAATACCCTTTATTTCTTTCTCTTGCCTGATTTCCCTGGCCAGAACTTCCAATACTATGTTGAATAGGAGTGGTGAGAGAGGGTATCCTTGTCTTGCACTAGTTTTCAAAGGGAATGCTTCCAGCTCTTGCCCATTCGATATGATATTGGCTGTGGGTTTGTCATAAATAACTGTTATTATTTTGAGATATATTCTGTCAATTAATACCTAGTTTATTGAGAGTTTTTGCCATGAAGACATGTTGAATCTTATTAAAGGTCTTTTCTACATCTATTGAGATAATTATATGGTTTTTGTTTTTGGTTCTATTTATGTAATGGATTACATTTATTGATTTTACATATGTTGAACTAGCCTTGCATCCAGGGATGAAGCCAACTTGATCGTGGTGGATTAGATTTTTGATGTGCTGCTGGATTCAGTTTGCCAGTATTCTAATGAGGATTTTCACATCGATGTTCATCAAGATATTGGCCTGAAGTTTCCTTTTTTTGTTGTGTCTCTTGCCAGTTTTGGTATCACGATGATGCCGGCTTCATAAAATGAGTTAGGGAGGACTCCCTCCTTTTCAATTATTTGGAATAGTTTCAGAAGGAAGGTACCAGCTCTTCTTTGTACCTCTGGTAGAATACAGCTGTGAATTCATCTGGCCCTGAGCTTTTTTTGGTTGGTAGGCTATTAATTACTGCCTCAATTTCAGAACTTGTTATTGGTCTATTCAGGGATTTGACTTCTTCTTGGTTTAGTCTTGAGAGTGTGTATGTGTCCAAGAATTTATTCATTTCTTGTAGATTTTCTAGTTTATTTGCATAGAGGTGTTTGTAGTATTCTCTGATGGTAGTTTGTATTTCTGTGGGGTCCGTGGTGATATCTGCCTTATCATTTTTTATTGTGTACAGACTATTTTTTATTAACCTCTGAAGCAAAGAGGTAATGCCTTAGCTGGGAAAAAAATGTCCTCAATAGAAAATGACTTTTTTAATAAGGATGATGCATTATGGGAACTGTGTAAGAAGGACCCTGGTCTAATGGGCTGTTTTGATTGGAATATATATATATATACACACACACACACACACACACCACATGTGAATTTGAAATACAGCATCTTTCATAGGCAAGCTATTGTAGCAAAAACATGTAAGAAACAGATAAAAATTTTATGGAAGGTGACAGCATTATAGAGGTAATATGTTTTATATTTCTAAAAAGACTTCTAAGTGATGATAGCATCCTGTAGCCCTTTACAATAACAAAGCATCTACCATGAGAGTCTTCTGCATCTCACACTGGTTCACAGTCATCTTGTGGCAAAATAATTAGATTACTGAAACTAAAGATGACTGAGACTTTTATTGCTGTTAAAATTTAGTATGTAAGCTATCAAGTATTTTTAAATAAACAATCTGCCCCTCCGAATAAAAGTGACATTCTGAAAAATGGAGAAAAGAGTGAATGTGTTCTAAGTAGGTTTAAACTCTGGAGGGAGCTTATTAAAAGTGAATATTTCTAAGGTTCCAATAATTTTATTGCTAGAAACAATCATGTATGGCCTTGATAAAACTTCTGTGTCTGCATCATAAATCATTGAAACTAAATTTTCTCATCCAGTGAGAATCTTTCAAAAAAAAGTTGTTGGATAGATTTTGAATTCACTCACCAAAATATGACATAAAAATATAAAATATTTCAAAATGTGGTTTATTTGCATAAAAGTGGACTGATACAAGGAAAGATAGAAACAATGTTAAATTTCAACAAAAACCAGAATTGGTAGTTGATATTAAAAAGTAAATATCTTAGTTTAGAAAGTACATCACAGACAGCTTCATGTGGCTTTACACAATTTGAAACTGTATATATGCTTTAACATAACTGCCACAAAGCCAATAACAGAAACCTGAACATAGAATTAGCACTGACTCATTCTCTCACACCACAAGTTCACAAGTTTTGAGCCAAGAGCTATCAAATAATTCATCATATTCACTCACTTTTCTCTCATCAAAAGCACCAGCTCTACCAACATTTCAGTAAGAACAAAAAAGCCTTCTGCAACAGTCACAAATATAACTAAATAAAGTATCTTAAACCTACTGTTTATTTCAGTTCTATCTCATACTTTCAAAGCTCTGTTTTTGTGTGTGTGTTATTATGTAGCTGTTGTTTTAGGTGGCAGGTACAGCCCAGAACACACAGGCTTGTATTTGTAACATCCCTCGTGCCTTACCCGTGAATATAAACACAGCCCTTCAGTTCTAACCTTGTGTGAAATGAACGTTCTCCTTTTCTAAGGTATCAGAAGTTGAAATTGTGGCCATGTAGCTCTCTGGGGGAGCCTGAGGCTGCTGTCACATCACAGATCGGTGCGCAGGGCGTCAGTGTGGAAAGAAGAGGGGACTGGCATCCTTTTCTCCCCTCAACCTGCTCCCCACACAAGGCTGCATCGTCTAGTTGGCCTTTGGGAAGGAACAGCTGGGCTTTCTGGGTGACAGAATTTGTAGAACATTAGAAATCTTGCAGACAACTGTTAACCTTTTAACTCACTTCAGCGACTCTTGCAATGCATTTTTTCCAAGGACAGATAACACAGGCTGGAGATGCTCCTTGAAGTCACAGGGCATGGCTTTATTGCTGATGTGACCTAATGCTTTTATCAACCAATACAAAGATTGTTTTCTAGACATTTATTTGTTATTTTCCTGGAAGAGAAGCAATGGGCATGGAGATTGGAGTTCCCGTTTGCACCCCAGCTGTTCATAGGCACTTGGCATTGCGGTTTCTGAAAAGAACTCACCGAGATTAAATTCCTGAGCCAAAATAGCCTCCAAATTTGGATTCCAAATTTCCCTTCCTCCCTCTGCCCATAACCATGCTTGGAAAGCTTCTGTCTAAAAAGAATTCCGTCCCTTCTGGATGGGTGCTTCCGTATAATAACATAATTGTTTTATATCAATGAAAAGAACTCGGCGGTAACATCACACTTAATGGATGAACCAAAAATATTTTACTATGGAATGATTCACAGGTGTTAATTTTTACTGCAGTAAAGTTGTACATTTCCTTTTAAGGAAATTGACCTAACACACTCCTTAATGAAAGAATTCCAGGATGATTCTGGCTGTTCCTGCACAGATACTCACTGTGTTATCTCAGGTAACACATCCCACATGCGTTGTGTATTAGAATTTGTCATTCTCAGATGACTCTGGGAGTTGTTTGTATTATTGCGGGGGCAAAAGAACAGAATTAGAAACAATGAGAACAGAATTAGAAACGATGTCAGAGATTCTGGCGATTGAAGGGAGGTTCACTTAACTTCCTGACTTCTGTATTTCTAAGCAGTTATTTTGCAGTCCTGAATGTTTCGTATGGTCAGGAAGCTACTGCAGGGCTGAAGGGACTTGCTGTGTGTGTTCTGGGGAAGAGCAGCGAGGCCAGGGGAGACCTGCAGCCAAGACCCTTGAGTGTCTCCTAAACACTCCCCGGCTCCCCCAGAATAAGTGGGTGAAATAATGCACGCAGCAATAAACAGGTAACACAGACTTGCTCTGGTTTGACCACTATGAGTTTAGATCATGAATGGGAACTGCAAAAACTGTAGAAACAGGCAGCCTGGCTGTCTTGGGAATGTGTATTTATCAAACCTGTTCAGAACTCATATGGAAACTTTGAGATTCCTCAAGACCACAGGTAAATCAAACTCTTTTTGAAATATTACAGGTAGAGCTGCAGAAGATTGGATCTATATTTCTGTAAGGCTGCTTTGCCAGGAAGGCTGTGGGTGGGATGCACGACCTCCCCAGCTGTGGGTGTGAGGGAGGATGTCCTCGCCTGTCGGCCAGCACGTCCCCACTGCTCGCGTTTGGTCCGCAGCTCCTATAAGGACACAAAGGCTGTGATGGCTTCCTCACGAGACACAGACACAGTTAAAGTGCAGGTCCCCAGGAGAGGAGTCAGCCCAGCATAAATGTTATTCTGAGAGTTCCCTGAAGGAGGAAGTTGTTAAGGAAAGAGAGAACATGAGGGAACGGGGCTGAAGGCAAGGGTAGGGGACTTCAGGATTGTAGAAGCGCGGCTGAGGCAGCTCCTGGAACAGTCGCTGTAGGGCTGGGGTTCCCACCCCCTGCTGGTGTTTCGCCCTGTCCTACATCAGCTCTGGTCTTCACCGACCACCCTTCTCCCTTCTCCCTGTTCTACCCACTCCTCTCTCTTGAGATCCCCCCTCCCGTGGCGTCCTCTTTCTTTCCTAGAATTTCCTGATGGTGGCGTCCCTGGAGGAGGCTCTGCGTCCCCCTGAGGCCGTGTTTTCTTTGGAATAAAATGCGTCTGTCCTGGGGTGACAATTCAAACAGCTGGTTAGGACAGCTTTCAAGTCTTCACACACAACATGCTTAAGTACTTTGGACATAAAATGAGAGCCATTCCATCTACTAACCACCAAGATGCTTTGAAAGGAAAGAGGCCGGGCATGGTGGCTCACGCCTGTAATCCTAGCACTTTTGGAGGCCGAGGCGGGTGGATCACCTGAGGTCAGGAGTTCCAGACCAGCCTGGCCAACATGGTGAAACCACATCTCAACTAAAAATACAAAAACAATTAGCTGTATGTGGTGGCAGCCATCTGTAAACCCAGCTACTTTGGGAGGCTGAAGCAGGAGAATCTCTTGAACCTGGGAGGTGGAGGTTGTAGTGAGCTGAGACTGCACCACTGCACTCCACCTTGGGTGACAGAGTGAGACTCCGTCAAAAAAAAAAAAAAAAAAGGAAAAGCCAGTGAGGACGAAAAATGCTTACGAACAAAAAATCTTATAATTTAGTACAGGAGATAAGGGCAACAAGGAGACCTTTGAGAGCTAAACCTACTTGGAGGTTTGAGAGAAGCTCTGGGTTATAAGCTGAGTGAAGAATCTACAAAATGAGAAACAGCTCAGAGAGACCAGCCTTAAATGCCAGACAGCAAAACAAAGTGGTGAGACCTGTCCCGTCGTTCTTCCTTCAGGGCCTTCACGGTTCTGTTCCCCATCACTCTTTGAACCACAGGCCTTCCCCACAAGAAGTCAAAGTTACTAGTTTAACCACGAACATGTAAAAGCGTTCTGTGCTTACAGATTGGTAGTCATGGTTGTGTTGCATTAGGTAGACTAGAAAGAAGTAGACAAGAGTTTTTGGCTCTGTGTATGAAAAGCACAGAGACAAGACATGAGAATTTGGAATCCAGACTAGACATGGTCAGCGGATCTCCCCTCTACAACAAAAAAGAAATAGGAGGGAGATGCTGTGGATGACTCAATGCAAAACCATAATCATGATGAGTCCTGGTCTCCAGTGAGTTGTCTTCTGGGTTTGCATTTCTTCCTTATGAACCAAAACTAAATCACAAATTGGCTTATTAGTCCATTTCCATACTGCTATAAAGAACTACCTGAGACTGGGTAATTTATAAAGGAAATAAGTTTAATTGACCCACAGTTCAGCATGACTTGGGAGGCCTCAGGAAACTTAACAGTCCTGGGGGAAAACGAAGGGGAAGCAGGCACCTTCTTCTCAGGGCGGCGGGAAGAAGTCCTGAGTGAAGGGGGAAGAGCCCCTTACAAAACCACCAGATCTCCTGAGCACTCACTCACTAGCATGAGAACAGCATGGAGGAAACTTCCCCCAGGATCCAGTTTCCTCCACCTGGTCTCTCCCCTTGACACGTGAGGATTATGGGGATTACAATTCAAGATTGAGATTTGGGTGGGGACACAAAGCCTAACCGTATCTGTTGGCTGACATTTAAAAAAATGACTGTAGAAGACAAACACATGAACTATAATGAGAAAGCAACAGCCGATCTCTTCCTCGAAAGACAGGAAAACAGTATTTTGAAGAGTCCAAACACAATTAATGAGGTGGCATGTTAAAGAAAAAACTAAGAAAAAAGGTCCAATAAAGTATATAAGGAATGTTGGCCGCCTCAGTGGCTCGCAGCTGTATCCCAGCACTTTGGGAGGCCAAGGTGAACAGATCACTTGAGGTCAGGAGTTCAAGAACATCCTGGCCAACATGGGGACACCCCATTGGCTATAATAAAAGCCATGGTTGACAATAAAAGCTTGGGACCCTGTATCTACCAAAAATACAAAAAATAGCTGGGCATTGTGATGGTGATGCATGCCTGTAGTTCCAGCTACTCGGAGGGCTGAGGTGGAGGAATTGTGGGAGATGGAGGTTGCAGTGAGCCGAGATTGCTCCACTGCACTCCAGCCTTGGCGACAGAGTGGGACTCCATCTCACAAAAAAAAAAAAAAAAAGGAAAGAAAAGAAAAAAGCATATAAGTCATGCTTGTAAGAATTTTTGGCATCTATTTCAAGCACGTTTCGTAAGACTTTATTTTAAAAAGTCACAGTAAGAAGAATTTTAAAACAGAGCAGGGATCTCTCTATGACAAGTCAAAGGTACGTAATACATTTTCTAATGGATCATAAAGTAGATTGTTGCAGACATTTTACATTTATTTTTAATGAATTTCCATCTTCATTGGGTCAGAGAGATTCCGGTGACGAGGGTCAGAACAAGCTCGCCCTCTGGAAGGTTCTAGAGAGGGTGGTGGTCAGTGGAAGAACGTGGGTCTCGAGAAGTTCCTGTCGGCTCCTGTGCAGTGCTGTCTGCTGATCTAAAAATACTCTTGCCTGTGAATGGAAAAGTCGTTCTACAAAAGGGTTTTGTAAGTTTCCACTAAAATAAACACCCCATCTGTGATACGCCAACTTACTTTTATTCCCCTGTAGAATCATATCCATTTGTGTAACAAAGGTCAAGTGAAAGGACTTTATGGGGGCTCAGACGTCTGCAGTGCTAGGTATAAAAACGTCACAGTTAGAATTCACGCAGGTATTTGGAAAAGACGTTGAATGCGACCACAGGCGAAGCCCTGGGTTTGATCGTGGGGGGTGGTATGGAAGTCAGGTGAGCCTCCAATCTCACAGGCCCGGGGCAGGTGCCGGGGGGGTGCCCACCAGAGGATCAGTAACCCAGTGTAAGGTGGGCCGGACTGGACGTATGTGGGAGTCCCACACGAGGGAGAAGCCCGCTGTACAGCGAACGGCATGGGAAGGCCTCAGCAGGGGTCGCGAGGGTTGGGACAGGCAGGAGAGGACTGCTGGGACAGTGGGGAACAGAGGCTGAGGGTGGAGGTTGCAGCTTCCAGGTCCTTGCCAGCAAGAGAGGAGGGGTGTGGTCAGAGTGGGAAAGTGGACACCCGGGCTGCGCTGAGGAAATGAACTCCATTGGCAGGAGGAGGGACCACCCTGTGTGTCCACAACCGAGAAGGAGAACCATCCACCCTGGAAGGGTGAGGGCAGCATGTGGGGGGTCATGTGGGGAGACTGAGGCAAGGCTCGAGGGTTTGCCGTGGGCCAGATGACAAGGATTCAGGTAGGGCAACTTGGGATAATGGAAAGTGTTGAGAGAAGTCAGGGACCCTGAAAGGAGGGACCAGCTGAAGCCGCAGCAGAAGAACATAAATTGTGAAGATTTCATGGACGTTTATTAGTTCCCCAAATTAATATTTTTATAATTTCTTACACCTGTCTTTACTGTAATCTCTGAACATAAATTGTGAAGGTTTCATGGGCACTTACCACTTCCCCAATGAATATCCTTGTGATTTCCTATGCCTGTCTTTAATCTCTTAATCCCGTCATCTTCTTTGTAAGCTGAGGAGGATAATGTCGCCTCAGGACCCTGTGATTGTGTCAACTGCACAAATTGTTTGTAGAGCATGTGTGTTCGAATATGAAATCTGGGCATCTTAAAAAAAGAACAGGATAACAGCGATGTTCAGGGAACAAGAGAGGTAACTTGGAACTGGCCGCCGGTGAGCCGGACGGAACAGAGCTATATTCCTCCTCTTTCCAAAGCAAATAGGAGAAATATCGCTGAATTCTTTTTCTCAGCAAGGAACATCCCTGAGAAAGAGAATGTGCCCTGAAGGTAGGCCTATGAATGACCCTCTCAAAGCCTGCTGTCTTTTATGGTCAAAGCTGAAGGGATGAAATAAGCCCTGGTCTCCTGTAGCACTCCCAGGCTTATTAGGATGAGGAAATTTCCCGCCTAATAAATTGTGGTCAGACAGGTTGTCTGCTCTCAAACCCTGTTTCCTGATAAGATGTTATCAATGACAATGCGTGCCTGAAACTTCATTAGCAATTTTAATTTCACCCCATCCGGTGGTCCTGTGATCTCGCCTGCCTCCACTTGCTTTGTGATATTTTATTGCCTCGTGAAGTATGTGATCTCTGTGACCCACACCCTATTCGTGCACTCCCTCCCCTTTTGAAAATCGCTGAGAAAAACTTGCTGTTTTTATGGCTCGGGGAACATCATGGATCCTGCCGACATGTGATGTCTCCCCTGGACACCCAAGCTTTAAATTTCTCTCTCGTGTGCTCTTTCCCTTTATTTCTCAACCCAATCGAGACACTTAGGAAATAGAAAAGAACCCACATTAAACATTGGGAGCGGGTTCTCCTGACAGGAAAGGGCCCTGAAAGAATCAGCACAGTGGGGAAAGGAAGGGACTTTACAGATGTGAGTGCCTTCGTGGGACAGGGCGAAGGGGTCTTTCAGCCTTATCACAACCTTCTCAGCCTTCAGTGTTATCACAACCTTCTCAGCCCTGGGCAAAGGGGATCCCTCAGTGTTATTACAACTTTCTCGGCAGGCGCTCAGCCCTGGCACTTTTGTTGGGATGAAACCCTGTTTACTCGATCCTAATCTTTAAGTTGTTGTGTTTTCTTGTTAATGTTGAGTGATGCTTTGCAAGGTTTTTTCTCAGTATATAAGGTCTTTAAGGAATTTTTTTTAAATAGAAAAGGAATTACTCTCTTCAAATGCCAGACCGTAAAGCGGCCTGCTGTGATTTGTAGCATAGGCTTGTTAAAAATAGCAAGACAGAGTTTATTCCAGTTACTGCCTCAGGGCTGTGAGGCCAAAGTGCAGCCCTGGGCTCAGCCGAACACAGCAAGAACCTCCAGGGACGAAGTGCCAGGGATGCTGAGGGATCGGGGACATGGGTTTGACTCGGGGAGTCTTGCTAACCTGGGCTTAGCAGCTGAGAACTGGGCCATGGCAGGAGGAGGTGAGGAGGGGCCCGACTGCAGCTGGTGGAGAATGGAGTCCACGTCAGTGTTGGAGGCATTGTGTGTGTAAAGTGACCTCAAAGGAAGTAATCAGAATTTACCAATTTCAAACAGTGCAAATAAAAATAGACAGAAATATTGGTGGTAAAGTAATTTTCCTCTTCTCTCCATAGAAGACAAATGCATTTGATTATTGCGTTCACTCTGGCTAGGGCACCATGAAAGGAAACTAAAAGCTCAGGCCCACATTTACTCTGCCAAGGGGAAGGAATGAAGCTGGAAGACGAGTCATGCAAGCAGCTGCCTTTCCTTTTGTTCCTAAGCAGAGAGTGACAGATGAAGGTGACGCATCTCCACAAGCAGCGGCTCTGTGTCTACCTTGTCTTGTGTTAAGTGCAGAGCTGCTGAGCAGGAGATGGGTGCACATTTGACAGTTCTCCTGCCTGTCCTTTCCTCCTGCTGCATGTGGATGACCACACCCTTCCTCTTTCCCCTCCAGCTCCCATTTCCCCTTCAACTGTCGAAGCTGTTAGCATCATCTTTGGATAAAGGCACACACCATAGACTGTTTTTGTGATTCTGTGGTGATATTTTTCCCCTGAGCGTGCGGTTAACATTGGCAAGACAAACTTCTACATTAATTGAGACCCATCTCAGATACGTTTTGATTTACAGCAGGAATTGGGGTGAAACCCACCACATTTGCACTATGCAGAGCTGGAAAAGGGAGGAAAGACGGAATCTCGCCTGGAGGCTTCAGTCCTGAAGGTTCAATTCTGGATGATCCTTTACAGGGAGATTTCAAGGGTAAAACAAAAGCATCAAAATGAATCCTTAAGAATAGTTATTTTTAAGCCTGAATCTTGGAGATAAAAATGTGATGTGTTCCTCAACAACACAGAGTCAGCAAGAAGAAAGATAATCATTGCTGTCCTGAGCTGGCACGTGACTTATGAGGGTTAGCCATGGTGAATCTGTACGAGTCTGCAGCAACCTCAGTTCTTGTCTCCTCAGAAGAAAGACTTTGATCGAGGGGCATAGGCAGAAGGAGAGACCGAGGCAAGTTTTAGTGGAGGAGAGAAAGTGTATTAAAAGCCTAGAGTGGGGACAAAAGAAAGTCCACTTGGAAGAAGACCAAATGGATGGCTTCAGCAAGTGAAATGTGTGGTTTGACCTTTGACTTGGCGGTGTATCCATTGGCATGCTTTCAGGGGGTTGTGTCCCTTCTCCCTTGATTCTTCCCATGGAGTGGGCTATCTGCATGCACAGTGGCCTGCCAGCCCTTGGGAAGGGCCACGTGCACAGTAGGTTTACTGAAGCTGTACGTCTGCTTGCTTGAGGCATTCCTCCCCTACTAGCTGAATATTCCTGGAAGGTCATATGTCAGTTAGACTCCACCATTCTGCCTTTTAGTGCCCATGCTTAAGCCTGCTCACCCAGCTCCTGAGATCTTATCGGGAAGCTGCTGATCCAGTTTCAGGTGTTTTCTGTCCATTGGGAAACTGCTGTTCCCTGGTGCCAGCTGTGACCAACTATTTTAGAGCCAGTTAACCACCTCCTGGCCATCATCTGATATTTGCCTGACATTCCTGGCCATGGGGGCTCTCACATCTGCCTGACTTCCTGCTGTGGCACTTCCCCATCAAGAGTCCAAGACCCCAATTTTGGGAGAAAATGGATTAAGGTCAGTCTTCTGTAACTGCTTCCTGTTGACAAATGGGCAGTGGTGGTGGTTCTGTGGGTCTTGGCCTCTTGCTGCTGTCAGGGAAGAAGGGTGACTCTTTGAGTTGGTGAAAGCAGTGTCTAGCCAGGTCTAAGGGAGATGGGGCAAGATTTCAACTCTGTTGCTTTATACTGATGGGCAGTTTAAGGGTCCTCTGTAGAAGGATGGCTCTAGAATCCTGAGAGGATGGCATCCCGCTGAGGGTCATCTGGAGCTTGATGGCCTGAAGGCAGGAGGAGACAAATCAGGTTACTAGATTTAGAAGACACGGACCACAAAGGAGCAGAAGTAGGAGACTAACAAGTGGTCCTCAAAGGGGAAAACCCAGGAGAACCATTTCTATGTTCCATTCCAGGTTCCTTCCCCAGGTTCCTTTATGAGAACAAGCAAGCCCTGAGAGGCTTGTTCCCATAAACAAGAGGCTCCATTTACAAGTTGTCTGATATTGTCTTGTACTTTTCCTGATTGATTTACCCAAAAGCAATATTTTTTATTTGAGGCTAAGGAAATTCCTCTCTGAGCTGCTGTGAACATTAGTTAACACCGGTCCTCCCTGTGGTGCTGTTCATGTTAGTCCTTAATGATTTGAAGGACTATGGCAGCTAAAGAGCGGATCTGCTCCTGCATGGTTGTTAAGCCTTTAGCGATGGAGTCAATGTTGTTGGCTATTTCCTTTGAGAGTGGGCTGTAGGTTAAGGAGGCTTTTATGAATCTGGCAATTCCAGTTCCTGTATAGATTACAATGTCAAGTCCCATGAGAAGAGGAAATAATTGGATAGCCCTCTTCACCCTGGGCAACATGGAATGTCCATAGATTGGTACTGGAAGAGAGAGATTGACAGGGACGATGAAGATGTCTGTGGATACATAGCCTATGGTAAAAGTTCTAGTCCCGTTAGTGGGGAGGCATTGGTGAACTGATTGGCCACAAGTATAGAAGGCTTCTTGAGTTTTAAGACAAGTAGAAAAGTCAAAATGAAATAAGGGGGTGAGAACAGTTCCTAAAAATTCTGAGACTGCTGAGATACCCAGGTAGCTGGTGGCTAAGACTCTGGGGCATGGAGCTGCTGGCTGATTCCAATATATGCCCCAAATTAGAATATTGATCCAGATTTTTGCATTACCCATCCCTCTTGTTTCTTCTGAGCTGCAGCCAGACATCATGGTTGGTTGATAGGAGTGAGCAGGATCAGTCTGAATTGCATGAAAAAAAAAAACACCTCATAAACAACTGATGAGACTGGAATCTAATAGCAGGTGTATTACAGTTCTTGAAACATAATTTTTATCTCTCTAGTCCTTGTTTTTATTAAAGTAAAATCATGCTAGGCCTGATTTGTTTGCAAAATAAGCTTTAGTCATATTACACTTGGCCGGATTATTTGCATAAAACATAGCAAGAATAATCACAGCCTCTTTCTAAAATTGGCTTTGATAGAACTTTGTTTCATAAGGAGTCTCAGAAAAGACTTTTTAAAGCCTTGAGCCCTGCCATGGACTTGTGCCATCAAATACCTGTATTAGATGTATAAATTCTTCTTCTCTTTAGGTCCCAAGATAACTTGGGTTCCTGGGCCTGTTAGAAAGTGACATTCTTTACTTACTACAGGTCAGGAACCCTGCACAGGGACTGGGTAGACAAAGTATTAGGCCAGTTTTCCCAACAGGCTTTTATTGGCTCTATAAGAAAACTTTGATTCCTTAAAATAGTCTGCTTGTATCTAAAAGCATGCCATTCTAGTCAAAGCCTTGGTAAAATAACCAGTGTCTGCAATTGTGCCCTACTACAAAAGAAAACAGATTATTATGCTTATGCAAATAACTATACTGCTGTAAGTTAAGAATATTCACAAATAGTTTCCAAATTTTGGAGAAATCTGGTAGATAGAAATATGATTCAAATTTTGTTTATAGGAGTATACTTAACTGGTAAAGGTTATAAATAGCTTGAAAGAGAAGTATTTTTTATTCTGAAAACAAAACAAAGGATCCACAAGGTTTTAAGCCAAAAGTAAAAAAAAAAAAAGATTACTTCAGCCTTTTATTAGCTCAGTTTATGCAGTTAATTCATGTTTTGCTCAATATTTATGAACACATTACTTTTCCTAGAGAGTCTTGGAAGTTCTTTTCTCTCCATTTTAATGTCACAATCTCTGAGTTATCAGAAACCTGCATTTAAGAACACCTGTTAGAGTTCTATAGCTGATTATGAAACCACATTTTAAAGAGAATTAGAATGAGACAATTGTCTGTGGGTAACAAAAAACCTTAGGGCAGCCATGGTCAAAGACACAATTGACAAGGAAATTTATCACTTCCGTGGCACACAATTATTTAAAATAATTTTAGTTATCATTAATAAGGCATACTAAGTCATATTACAATTACAGAAGTTTCACATTATTTTGGAATAGATACCAACAACACATTTATGCAAATACAGTTCAAAAAAAGCCAAATTTTACTTTTGCATTAGTGTCCTATTGATGTTAAATCCAATTCTTAATAAAACCTTATTGACAAATCTATTTAATATTAATCAGTTTGACCATAAGGAAAGATTTTCAGAAATCTTTTATAACCCTTTACAATTTTCGGTTAAAAACCAGAGCAATGCTCTAAGTAAACTGTGTTGTGCTTTCATTCCAATGTTCAATTTACAGAAAAACTGAATAATACCCCTTTAACTTTAGCAATGTGATCACACACACACACTATTTTATGACTACTTTTTCACAAACTTTCCACAACTTGCTCAAACTTTTAGCTTTATTCTATCTAACTTAAAAGAATCTTTTAACCCTCTAAACTGGGCAAAAAAAACACTATTCCCATGACTTATTATACTCTTTTACCAAAAGCACATTTTACTTTCCTTATACGCCTGGCATGTAAAACTGTTTTTCCAATAGTCTAAAATATATGTTACACTGTTAACTCTTACCAACTTTTACTTTTGGTGAAAAACTATTAAATCTTAAACAAATACATAGTATATTCTCCTGATCCCTTATCTCATTTTCATATAATTTATTTATATTCTTACTTTTGAATTTTTATTAATTATAAAATATTTTAAGCATTCAATAAAGACACTCATGCACTCATCATCCAGACGACATAAAAATTAACATTTTGATATCTTTTAAATTGTTTGACTGTCATGTTTTTGAGGGGATACAAAATCAGAGATACAAAAAAAATTCAACACGAAATTCCAGGAATAGTTATTTACCTTATTTATGGTCACCTGACTTGGGACTTTAATTCTGTCTGCAAATCTCCTTCAGGGTGGTGTTGAGATTAGTGTTGACCAGATCACCCAGGACTGGCTCTGCTGGGGCTGTGGTGTGGGGCATCTTTTAAATTTTGCCTCCTGCACTCCCTTCAATTCCAGATTTTTAAAGAGAGTTTTATAAAAACAAGCTTCAGTCCTCAGCTTCCTCCACTAAAAACACATATTGTCATCTCAATGCCGCTTTTCTACTTTACATCTCTGAGAACCAAGTCTATCTTCTCAGGCCACAGCTGTTCTCCTGTGAAATGGGAATGCGATATGTTTTGGAGGGTTACCCACCACAAATTCATTATTTTACATAGATAAATATGAGAACATTTTGTTTGTATTACAAATTATAACACACATATAAAAAAGAACAAAATGCATAGTTTGGAAGCTTATGATCAATCAGACACTTTGGTCAAAAAGCAGAAGATTGAAAGTGATCTACAGTACTCCCTCACACCCCTCAGTCACTACCTCCTCCTTTTCCTGAAAAAGGAACAACCAGAGTGATCATTCGTACTTATTCTTTCCTCGCTTTTCTTTCTTTGTCCTTTCTACCACCTAGACATTCACCTTTGAATACTATGGTTTTACCTTGTTTGAAATTTATGAAAATGGAATTCTGTGATCTGTATTCTTGTATCTACCTGTTTTTATGCAATATTGCATTTGTGATATTTATCTACTTTACTGCACACATATCGCTTCAGTCCATTCATTTATATTGCTTTAAACAAGGTGTCAACAAACTACAGTCAGTGGGGGCCACATTCAGCCACTGTGGCCTGTTTTGGTCTGTAAAGTCTTACTGGACACAGCCATGCTCACTCCTTTACTTGTTGGTGAAGACTGCTGCTCCCTGCAGTGGCAGAGGCGAGCCCCTGATAGAGGCTGCATGGCCTGCGAGGCCTACGCCACTCACTGCCTGACGGTTACAGAAAAGGTTTGCAGACGCCCCTGCTGTGGATTCCTCCCCTGAAGGGCTGTGTCCACATCCTGCCCCTGCTGTGCATTGGCATCTTTCAGATCTTCAATTGTGTGAATATCCTTCCATGAGTCCTCCTGCACACAGCTCGCAGCCCTGCTCTGTGTCTAGTTAGGTGTGACGTTGGCAGGTCATAAATGAGTACCTTTATTATTGCTGGATAGTGGCAATATTGCTTCCTTGCTTCCCCATCCATGGTGTGGAGGTATCCAGTGTGGCTTTAAGTTTGCATTTTCCTCATTACAGAAAGTTGTTTGCAAATGAGGTCTAAGACGTTTCATACGGATATTGGGCAGCTGGATATCCTCTTCTGTAAAGGACCCATTTGAGTCTTTTACCCATCTGTTTAATTAGGTCATTTGTGGTTTTGATCCTGATTTATGGCAGTTATTCTTCTGTGTCAGCTCCAAGCTCTCTGCCAGCTATGTGTTGCAAGGATGCTCTTGCACTGTGTGGCTTGCTTTTAACTTTTTATTGGTGTCTCTCTAGGAGCAAATATTCTTAATACAAATGCAATCCAATGTGTTGATTTATTCTTTTACGGTTGTTATTCCTTGTGTCTCTCTAAAGAAACAATTCCCTAATGAAAAATGTAGATACCCTGTTATTATTTATAATTTGTCTTACTCTATCTTTCACATTTAGATTTAAAATTCACCATGCATTTATTTTTGTGTGCAGTATAAAGTATATATCGTCTCATTATTTAGTTTTCATATTTATTTGACCCAATATTATCTATTGAAGTTAAAAAAAACAACAACACATCCCTCTGCTCTCTACTCCAAACTCAGCCATGAGCTAAGTGTCTGTGTCTGTGAAGCTTTGATTCTCAGCTCCAGGTTCCATTCCATCCCTGACCGTCTCTGCGCCCGCGCCGCTGGTCACCGCTACTGGAGAAACCACCGGCCATGGGGCAGTTCCTGGGGCCTGCGTGTCTGTGTTGCCCTCAGCTCCTCATTTGTCTGCCTGTATTTTGTGGTTTTGAAATTATTTTTCATAGGGATGGGATCTCACTGTGTTGCCCCATCTGGTCTGGAATGCCTGGTCTCACAAAGTTTTCTGGCCTCAGTCTCCGAAAGCACTGGGATTACAGGCCATGCCTTGTCTCTGCCTCTATGTTAGACTCAGTTTGTCAATGTCCACAAAAGAAAAGGCCTGCAGGTATTGTCACTGAGATGACCTTGATTCTAGAGCGTATTTACCTTTAGTGTGCTGAGTCTTCCAGAATCCAAACATTGCTTTTTTTTTAGGTCTTTAATTTCTTGGAAAAACATTTCATGACTTTGAGTATACTGGTCTTGCATAGATTCTGTTGCTTTTGTTCATGCCATTGTAAAACAAATCTTAAATACACACACAAAATTTATTGATTTTCAGCCTTTGTGATTTTCTAATATATGGGTTTAAAACTGTACATTCTCTCCATACCATGTTTCACCACATGAATGTGTCTATTTTCTCTTGTTATTACATCAGTCTTTTGGAAAGCAGCTTGTTGAGCTATACTTCAAATACCGTACAATTTGCACGTTTAAACTGTACAATTCGATGGTTTTGAGTATATTCACAAATATGTGCAGCCATCCCCACCCTCAACTGGATCATTTGATCAGCTCTAGGAGAAAAAGAGGAGACCCCTGCCCTTCTCCTGTTGTCCCTCTGTCCCCCGTCCACAGCTCTCAGCAGCCACTAAGCTGCCTCCTGTCTGGACAGACACTCCTCTCCTAGACTTCATGCAAACACAGAGAGTCAAAGGTCTTTTGCATCTGGCCTCTCTCATTAGGCACAATGTTTTCTAGATTATGGATGAATGATGTTCCTTTGCGTGGCTAAGCCGCATCTCATTTTTCCTTTTGTTCACTGATGGATATTTGGGTGGTTTCTTCCTGTTGGCACTTTGACCTTCTTCCCAATGACAGATCCTAGAGAATTTGAAGTGCGTTTATCTCCCACCCCATACGACTATTTCACAGGAACACCCTACCCTTGCAGCAGGAGGGGCTCATGGCATGGGGCGTGGGAAGCACACCCAGGAGGAAAGCAGGGTGTGGAGCGGCCCCTGCAGCACGGTGCCCTCTGACTCGGCAACCCCCACGCGGCACCCAAGGGCACAAAGAGCATCGCCAACATGTAGAGACCACAGCGTCTTCCATCTCTTATCCTGGGGTTCACACAGATCATTTCTTTATTATTACAATTAATGTAACGATTTCTAACTTAGGAAAATCACTGTTTCTTTACTCTCTGGATATAGTTGTATTACCTCTAAGTTTGACTTTTTCAAGGACCTTTGATTTCCTTTACTGGATGCTGCTACTGTTTTGGGTTGGGCACTCTGTCCCTCCTGTCTGTCTCGACAGCAGCCGAGACTCACTGTTGACCTCTGGGCAGTAGATCCCATGAGAAGAAGAGGGAAAGTCTGGAGCTTCCTGCACCGCTGGTAGAAGGAACCAGAGTTTTGAAAGCCTGCTCACCACCGCGGTTCCGAGGCAGTGGGACTCCCACCAGAACGCTGGACAAGAGGCTTTCATGAGTTAATATGCTCAGTTCTGACCCAGAGTGAGGCACGCTGTCCTGCAAAAGCTTATATAGCTTTTCATTTTGATTAAAGAAAAAAATTACTCAAAATTATATTCACCACAAGCATTCTGTATTTGTTATATTATAAATTTAATGGTCTCCTGTGAACTTGTGGGGATAGAATTACAGTACTAATTCCCTGGGAAATTGTGTTATCGCTTCCAAACAACTACTCATCAATTAATAAGTCAACAGAGATTTACTGTGCAGCTTCCATGTGCCAGACATTAGCCTGGAGCTGGATGGTGAAGGGCGGGCGAGAGCTGAAGGCTTGAGTGTATGTTCTGTGGGTGAGAAGAACAGTCAGTCAGTAAACAGAAGAGGTCATAATTTAGAATAAGAATAGATGCTTTCCTGAACATAAATGATAGGTAGAGGATGTAGATAGCCAGGGGATGGTAAAAACGTGATAGATGACAAAATTCATCAAAGACTTGAAAGGAAACTCTTCGTTAAATAAGGAACCATGTGATGCAATGTTCACAATCACCTTTGCTTAGAAAGATGTTTTAGAAGGCTCTGGCACCCTGCATGAAGTGCTGCTTTTGGTCTAATCAACACTGGAGAGGCGGGGAGGGCACGAGGGCAGCGCCCGGGATGGAAGCTGGGGTCTGAGTGTTCCCAGGAAGCCACTGGGAGGACGTGCAGCTGGGTTGGTCCCAGCCCACCTGGCCATGCTGCTTTGTCTCCAGATGCCAATACCAGGGACTGCTCTGCAGCGAGTGTGTAGGTGGTCGGACCAGGGGAGGGTCCCAATCCCTGTCGAAGGACCAAGCCCAGCCTGCAGGCCTCTGAGCCGTAGCTGCACGTGGGCACCTGGCGCTCCCGTCACCACGCTTACTCCACGGGTCCACCAGGCACCAGCTTTGGAGCCGTCTTGTCACAGAGCCACCTTTCCCACCCCGAGTGATGCCCGCTTTGCGGATCACCTGGAGCCCTCTTCACAGTTCTGTGACTGGTGAACAAGCTGAAGTCAACCTTTTCTATAACAAAAGAGAAGACATGGGCTGTCAATTGGCTGAAGCCAGTTATTAGCTGAAAGTACGAATTGACATGATTTTCAAAGCAAACACGCCTGTCTTTTCTTGTATTGTCTCTGTGTTTCAGAGGCGTGGCTGGCGTGTTTACAGGCTGTGTGTGGCAACGAATGCTTTCCATGAATGTATAGGAGAGGGCTTCTTCTCCTTCCTACTGAACTGCAGTCTGGCGCTGAAAACGCAGTGAGCTGAGGGCACACACAGCCTGAGAGTCGAACCCAGGCTTTGTCCTTCACTCCCTTTAAATTGTGTCTGGACTCCCGAAGCCTCAGTGCATCTCGTCAAGTGATGAGGATACCGTTTTCCAATAAGAGTCGTGGAGAGGATTAAATGAATTCCTGAATCTGAACGGCTCAGTGCAGAAGATGGGAGATGCTTGACGTTCGTCGTCTGTCTTTGCCTGGCTTGCAACACCTGCATAGGGACCTTCATCCATCGACATCAAACTTGATCCAGTTCACCGGCTTTCCGCATCTCTCCTCTGTGGTGCACCGGCCGGAGGCTCAAGACACCTGCACCGCCCCTTCCCTTTCAGCATCTTCACAGCGTTCCCTGTTTGTGTTTGGAGGCCACAAAAGATTTTGTGCTTGCTCTAAGCCATCAGCTATTCTGATGACTTCGTGAAGAAGAGACAGGAATGGCCACAGCTGTGTTAGGGACCCGGGACTCCATATGCCCAACCTAACTGCAAGCACTTTATGACTGACATGTGCACCTCCCACATGAGGATTTTAGTGAGAAAACGTGTGCGTGAGTGCTCCACTTGGAATATTGAACGTGGCAGTGAAGGCCGACTGCAAAGATGTGGACGTGGCGCCGAAGGCCGAGCGCAGAGACATGGATGTGGCACCGAAGGCTGAGTGCAGAGACGTGGATGTGGCACCAAAGGCCGAGTACAGAGACGTGGACGTGGCACTGAAGGCCGAGTGCAGAGACGGGGACGTGGCGCCAAAGGCCGAGTGCAGAGACGGGGACGTGGCACCGAAGTCTGAGTGCAGAGACGTGATAGTAAGGAATATATGCATTAAATTAATGTATCTGCAATGATTAATCATCACCAGAATATTGTGGAGGTGACTGCATTTCTGAGATGTAGGTTGGTGTGAGTTTCTGAGACCATGAAACACACCTGTGTAGGGTCTCACCCGACCCAGACAACCTTCCCTACCTACTCAGCGGGGTGGTGCCTGTGGACTTGCTTATGTGGCCTCTGTCATAGTCCAGGGCAATGGACCGGGGAAGGCCTCCGTGGGCCCGTGACAATTTTACAGCTCCCCTTCCCAGTGAGGGTCAAACAGCAGCCACGAGAGCCTCGGACTCCTCCATCTCGAGGTCTGTTTTCTGCAAAGGAGAGTTTCTAACACGAGCTTGGAAAGCCACTGGAGTTTTGCTTTTTGTAATGATAGTCACATTCAAAGGATGATTCCACTCTAAGAAGCAAGGTGCCTAAAGGCAGCAGTTTCAAAGAGTTTGAAATTAATGAGACTTTTATAAAGGAGGCGGCTATGAATGGAGGGAAAGGCAGGAACTCTGACAGCAACAGGGCCACGAAGTACCCACTCCAGCCTACCAGCCGGACTCAGCTTCCCCTCCGTGAGCCTGATCTCCTCATCCACAGAACCCAAACATCAGAGAATGGCGCACGAGGCATCTCCACGGCCCTGATAAGCTCCTCCGTGACACACAAGATACCCCACAGCAGGGCCTGGAATGAGCATCAGAATGGCCTGTTCTGTCCTTCCCATATCTGAGGGTTGACTGCACCATGCGCTTATTCATTCAGCATTAATTGAGCACCTACTGTATGCCCAATATCCTCCTGAGTACAGGGCCTGCAGCAGTGAGATCCCTGGCTGTGCCCCTCATCTCAGGGGCTTCTGTGTAGATGAAGGGGATGCCCGGTGAGGACAAGGCCACCAACAACAGAAACAAGGACCCGGCAAGCCTGAAGCAGACGTTATGGCAGAGACGCATGAGGGGCGATTGGCGGCCACTGTGGGTTAGGGTGCAGGGCTCCTCTGAGCCTGCAGGTGGACATGGATGGAGAGCTGGCACCACATGAGTGACCGTCTCGGGGCTGCCTGTGAAGACCTTCCTGGGGGATGGAGCAGTCGATTCAGAAATCCCGGGCAGAGCATCTTTTCTCACAGTGTCCTCATCTGGCTTTGGGATCAGCATAATTCTGGCCTCACTAAATGAATTAGGAAGTATCCTCTCTCCTTCAGTTTTTTGAAAGCATTTGAGGACGATGGGTGTTACTTCCTTAACTGTCTGTAGGATTTATCAGTAAAGCCATTAGGCCCTTCCTTGGCTTTTCTTTGATGGAAAGTGTTTTTTTTTTTTTTTTTCCTTTAATGAATCCAATCTTTGTACTATTTAGGTCTCTTCAGATGTTCTTTTTCTCATAATTCAGTCTTGCTAGGTTGTATGTGTCTCTGGATCTGTCCATTTCTTCGGGGCCATCCGGTTTGTTGCAGTTTAATTGCTTACACTGGTTGTGTGGCCCTTCGTATTTCCATGGGCCGTGTGGTTTGTTGCGGCACAGTTGTTCACACCGGCCATCTGACCCTTCGTATTTCTGTGGTGGTGGCTGTGAGGTCTCCTTCATTTCTGATTTTATTTATTTGAATCTTTCTTAGTTCGGGTAAAGTTTTGTTGACTGTTTATCTTCTCAAAATGTCAGCCAACTGTTCACATTGGTGGTGTATTTGTTTTTGTTTTAGTACCAGAAAGAAAAAAGACAAGAAAGGGGATCATGATATGAAACCAGGGAGGTGGACCTGGGCAAGGCTGGGATGCAGACAGGGCCAGATCACGGAGCTTTATAAATCAGGGAGAAGAATCCGGAGTCCAGTGGAAAACCAGTAAAGGTTTTAGTTGGGCCGGGCACGGTGGCTCACGCCTGTAATCCCAGCACTTTGGGAGGCCAAGGCGGGTGGATCACGAGGTCAGGAGATCGAGACCATCCTGGCTAACACGGTGAAACCCCGTCTCTACTAAAAAATACAAAAAATTAGCCATGCGTGGTGGCGGCGCCTGTGGTCCCAGCTACTCGGGAGGCTGAGGCAGGAGAATGACGTGAACCCGGGAGGCAGAGCTCGCAGTGAGCCAAGATCACGCCACTGCACTCCAGCCTGGGCGACAGAGCAAGACTCCGTCTCCAAAAAGAAAAAAAAAAAAGGTTTTAATTAAGACATGACATCTGATTTAGGTCTTGTAGAAAGATCATCTGGCTGCTCTGTGGAGACGGGACCACAAGGGGTGATGCCTGAGGGGAATCGCTGCAGCCCAGCCGGATGTGGCCTGGGTGGGTCGAGAGGTGCAGATGGAGAGAGATCACACGTCGGACTTTCAGACTCTTCTGAGCACGTGGCCTCTTGGTCCCCTGGCCCACTCTGGCGTCTCCGTCTCGTGTAGGCAGGAGAGAGGCACCCAAGTCTCTGCTCTCCAGAATCCCTGGAGGCCTCTGAACCGGGGCCATCAGACGTCTTCCACTGACAGTCCTTTGAATGGATTTTAAATCAGTTAAAACATTATGGGATTATTTTTAATGGTGAGAAACAAAAGGGAGTTGTACACCTATATGTATGTGTGTCCATGCATGCGTTAGTGTGTGTCCAGACATGAATTTCATCTTATGTATGTCATGTATGTGTGTACACGTGTATCCTGTCTGTGTGCATGAATGTGCATCACATGTGCATGTGTGTGTCCTGCATGTGCATATACATGAATGTGCATTTTTGGGTATTTATGTGTGTGCGCAGGTGTGTGTTTGTGTGTCTTGCATGTGTGTGTATGCATGAATGAGCATCTGGAGTGCATGTGTGTCATGAAAGTGTGTGCACATGTGTGTCCTGCATGTACGTATGCTTGAATGTGCATCGTGTGAGTCTGTTATCATGAAAGATGAGGCTTCAGTCCCCACAAAACTTGTATCATCCCTCGGAAGTCTGCAGCCCACCCAGCAGACATTTCCTCTGGTGGCAGAGGGTACACAGTGCACAGGCCCTTGCCTGGGCTGCTTCCACGGTGGGGTTTCATCCTCCTGCTAATATTACAGTAACAAGAAAAGCCACATTTCAATTTGGGTAACAGTGTTTCAAGATGGAGCAGCGCACGGTCTGACTAATTCCAGGTGTGGGACTATCTGGGCGGAGTTCTGGCTGCATTTGTATCCGGGACAGGAGCAAGCACAGACACAGGTTGGATGCCATATGTTTGCCTCTGTACAAGTCCTCGTCTGTGCTAACAATCTGTCAGATGATCCTCTGCCTTGCCCACTATCCCTTCCTTATGCTGGGAAGGTCAACCTTGGTGCAGAATCCCCAGGCCCCTGGCATCTCTGCCCTGTGATATGGAGCTAAGTGAATTCTGTGGAAGGCAGCAGTTTGGAACAAGCTGTTGTGCAGGGCCCAGACCGGAGTGAGCTGCAGGTCCCACACCACCAAGGAGGAGCCGAGATCTTTATCTGACCTCCGGAGACATCAGGAGAAAGCGCACAGAAGCCAGATCTCCAAACAGGCCGGTCCTAGCCGGCATGGTAAGGAGGTTCCTCTGCTTCAGCCTTTACAAGAAAAGTAACCAGACCCCCTCCCCTCGCCCAGGGTCTTTTACCAGAGACGGTTGTCTGTCCCACGGCTCTACTCTTTTCCACTGCTCTACTCTTGTAAAGGAGACAACTCCCTCGCGTTGTGTTTCCCGCTTGCTTCCTCTTCTGTCTATAAAATCACAGCCGCCTCTGCTTGGCTCACTGGGACGCGCACTCTCAATACCAATCAAGATCTTTATCTAAACTTGTTGTAATTTTGTCTTCTGGCTACGGGAGGCTCCGGACTGGCTTCATGGCCTCGTCCTTCTCTTCTCTGCTCCCCACTCTCCTAACTGTGCCTTAAGGGTTCTCTCAATTACGTGTGTGGACATCGGAGTCCAGTTCTCCATCCAGCCACCCCAGAGCAGCTGCCCTGGCCGGTCCCGCTCCCTGCGAGCACCAGGCTGGGCACACCTCTCCCTTCCTTGGTGCCCACTCACTTGAGAGCAGACCCAGAGTGACATGGACAGGCAGACAGGGTGCACCCCACACACCTGGGCCACATCCGCGGCTGACTGCACCCTCCTCCTCACCATGCAGGCTCAAGGGAGGGAGTGCCGGGCCCTGACCCAGAGGCCGGGTTTCTGATCTGTCTTGGCCACAGGGAGGTCACACTCTTCTCTAAAGTTCAGCTTTCCCGCCTGAGGAGGAGGCAGCCAATCACTCTTTAGTTTCCTCTTGGCTCTTACAATCTATGATACCCACTAATTCGAGGACAGATCCCAGTAATTGTCTTCAACCAAAGAATTAAAACAATAGACAAAAATGAGACCTTGACTCATATAACTAAAGGTTATGTTCTAATTAGAACAGGAAAATTAACGTATGCGTTAGAGTTTGAAGTCCAAGTTTTGGACCATATTGCCATGTGGAAATTAAGAGCAGGCCGATAAAGACAGTCCCAGCTTTGGGCATGAAGAATCCCTTTTGTTCCAGATCTAAACACCACCTACATGAGTTGAATGAGTGATTTAGCCTTGAAGTCAATACTTGATATAGAAAATTGGTATTTCTTCTTTCCTCCAGTCAACTCTTTGCCAGAGGCACTACTGAGCCATGATGTGCTTCAAAGAGGGTCAGAATGAATAACAGGATGCATCTAGTTATAATAATTTACTCTTAATAATATACAATAAACAAAAGCTTGGAAATCTACATTAGAAATGAACAATTTTTAAACATAAAAAGCCAAATATGTGCATTATTTATTTGAAGAAACCATGTGCATAAATTTTTAATATTTAATCTCATCGCATTTGGTGTTTGAGAATTTACTCATCAATATCATTCACATTATAGGCTAAAATATTCTTTTAATTAGAAATAGTGATGGGAACCTATAAATGGTCACACACTTTGAACAAAAACCTAGATTGTCTTACATAATAAAGAAAATAAATAAATTCAAATGAGAAGAGAAAAAAACCCTCAAGATTGTTAGAGTAAAGATGGTGTTTTCAGGATTGTCAGATACTGTGGATGCTTTTGATTCCGGGCCCGAGGACCTGCGTGTCCTGAGGACCGGACCATCAGGGGTGATCTTATAAGAATCCACTCTACCATCCACACCACAGCATCCGATTCGCCGCTGATGCCCATGACGGAATGAAAACAACGTTTTTGTCATCGCAGTTTGAGTGTTCCTGGCCGTCGGATACCCACTTTCTACTTGGAGGGAACTCCCGTGATTTTAGCCGTTGGACAGCTTTTGGTTTTGATTTTTAATTACAAAGAAAAACCACACAACTATTTTAGAGTGCATCTCGTAGATGTTAGTTTCAGAGCAAATTTTGGGACAAAGTAATAAGTAACCACTGCAAATGATCTCAATTCAAAGCACAGCTCCCTCTGGTATTCATTCCATGGGTGGCATTTGTGAGCCAGGCCCACGTGCTCAGGAGTGATGGACCAGACACCCTCTGCAGTGCCCCCTCGTTCCCCAGGTCCCAGACCACACGGGACAGCAGTTTAGAGAATCACCAGGACTTGGCCTCTCTCCTTTGTGGAGACTGAGATAGGAAAATTCATTTGTCTGGCCACAGTCTAAGGGAGGGCCCTGTAACATCCCAAAACACTATGGGGAAAATCAACCCACTCAGTTGGCCACTCCCTTTCAGTGATCTCAGTGGACCCTCAGGGAGAGGAAGCCCAGTCTTCCTGCTCCAGACCGACTTTTCTCTCCGATCCCCCACTCCTGTGTCACCCTGGAATTTTCAGAGCAGGAACAGGCCTCTGGCCTAAGCGTAAGACTCACTCATTCCCTTGCTGCCTGTGATGTGTAAGCGCTTGATGTAAACATTCCCTGCAAACGGCCATATTTGATCTGCTAATCCACGTCAGTCTCTGGGCGTTGGAGCTACCGGCATTCCTGGTTTCCTTGCTCTTTGGTGTCTGTGTGTTCAGTTTGCTTTGCCCGCTTCTGGTCCACCTGCCCAGAATGGGGGTGACGCTGCATCCTCCCCTCTCCCCAGGAGTTCTATCCCAGTGATCTTAGTGCTTTGCGTTATTTTGATGATCCCCTTCCCAAATGCTACTAATTCCTAAAAATGTGTGTCCCGCTGGGTCCTCATCAGAGAGTTTGGGTCCCATGTGTGACTCTTTGAATGACATATCCACTGGGATGCCACAGAGAGTGTCAAAGCCAAACTCATAATCACCTCCTGCCTCTGGGCTCAAATTCCCTTTGTCCAAGTCCTCCTTTCTCAGCGTGCGACCAGGAAGTTCTCATTCCAGTTACTGTGGAATGTCTGGAGGAACACCAATACTTTGCCAAGACAACTAAAACATTTGGACAAAATCGGGGGGAACATCCACGTGTATGCAAGTTAGGCAGGTCTCATGGTTTCAGATCTTCAGAAAAAAAGACTCAGAAAAGTGATGGTCATATCAGTGTTGTCTTTCTATTGAGGCATTTAAAAAATGTGGAACCTCCGTGAATCAAGAAGCTAAGAAACCAAAGAGAACAAAGCTGCAAATCAGACTGGATTCTGGGTGGTGCTGGAGGTGGAAGCTGAGACCAGGATTTCTGAAGAGTGAGGGGCCCCAGGCATCCCCTAGGTTCCTTCAGGGTACCCTGGATGCCCCTGCCCTGAGGGGGGAGCGGAATAATCAGAGCCTCCTGCAAGCCACACACCAGCCTCCTGGTAACTGAAATCTCCACTTTATATGTAACACACAGCCCAGATATTGGCATTAACATTGGCCATTTAAATGGCAGCTTTATACACACATGAAATAGATAACACCACGGATAGTTTTACCACAACGATGGACTCTGTATAAAAGAAGCAAATAGAAACTCCAGAATCAAGGAGACAATTGCTGTAATGAAGAGCTCACTAGATGTAAATGCCAGAGTGGGCAGAGCAAAGGAGAATCAATGCCCTAGAAGTGACATCGTTAGAAAATATTGAAGCTGAAGAACAGAGAGCCAAAAACTGCAGTCATCGTATGAAAGGCATACTGGACATGATGAAATGTCTAACATGCATGCAATTGGATTGATAAAAACCAAAGGATGTCAGTAAACATCATTCTAATTCAAGCATAGCACAGAGGAAAAAAATAAAATAAAAAAAGGAGCAACACCACGTCGACTGTGCCAGGGACAGAATCAAAAGCTGGAACTCATGGGCCATGTGAGCCCCAGAAGAAAATAAAAACACATCAAAATGGACGAAGCATTTGTAGAAAATGACTTGATCAGAAACAGTGATTCTCAGTTCCAGGAAGCACAGCAAGCTGTCAGAGGCCGGAGGCTGAAAGCTGAAGATAAGCTGGACTCTCAGGAGCCGCCTGATAAGAGAGATTTGTTACCCACTGGGGAACAGTGATACAGCTGAATAATGATGCTTTGTCGCAAAAATAATGGAATCCAGAAGAAAATGTCACCAAAAATAAAAAGACTTTCAACTGACAAACATATCTAGAAAAACTATCTTTCAAAGATGAAGGGTAAATGAAAACATTTTAAGATGAATTGAAGCTGGATGAGTGTGTTGCCAGCAGATCCATACTTAAAAAAACGCTAAAGAAAATTCTTTAGGCTGAAGAGAAATTATACCAGATGAAAAATGGTGTCATAAAGTAATGAAGAATACTAGAGATAATAAATATGAAAATAAATAAAAACAATTATTTTCCTTGTTTGCTTAAATTCTTCAAAATTAATTGGTTATTTCAAACAAAAATAGAAAAGATAGTTTTATAACATCAAATTTAAATGTGGGGCATCACTTGCAGATAGCAGGGAAGACAAGTGGATTTATAGCAGCATGAGGTTGTTTTACTGTAGACGAAGTCACACAATATTACCTCAGAGTAGACCATACAAATAAAAATGGATATAATAACTTCAAGAGAAAACACTGAAAAAAAAATGCAGTCAAAAAGTCAATAAAAGGACAAAATGCATAATGAAATTTTACAAATTTATGCCAAAATAAAACAGGAAAATAAAAGGACGAGAAAAGAGGACACACTGAAAAGGAATGTTTAGGTGGAGCCTCGATTCACAGGCAGAGAGCGTCGGTGAGGCTGTCGGTGACCCTTGGGACTCATGAAATTCTTCAAAATGAGGTTTATGTGGTGGACAGACCAGACCCTGGCAGGGTCTCATTTTCATGACTGCATAATCCCTTCCTCTGAGTGTGGGTGAGACCAGTCACTGGTGTCTAACCAACATGAAATGGCAGCAGTGACGGAGTCGCTCTCTTCGTTACGTTACCGTATTCACACAGAGCTCTGTCTCGCTCGCATTCACCGGAAAGACTCTTTCCACTTCTGCCTGGAAGAAGTGAGGTGCTGCATCATGAGAGGCCTCTGGGGGGCCAATGGCAAGGGACTGCGGGGGTCCCGTGTCTGAGGGGAACTGCGGGGGGCCCGTGTCTGAGGGAGCTGCGGGGGGCCCGTGTCTGAGGGGAACTGCGGGGGGCCCGTGTCTGAGGGGGGCCGCGGGGGACCCGTGTCTGAGGGGGCTGCGGGGGGCCCGTGTCTGAGCGGAACTGCGGGGGGCCCGTGTCTGAGGGGGACTGCAGGGGACCCGTGTCTGAAGGGACTGCGGGGGACCCGTGTCTGAGGGGAACTGCCGGGGACCCGTGTCTGAGGGGGGCCGCGGGGGACCCGTGTCTGAGGGGAACTGCGGGGGGCCCGTGTCTGAGGGGAACTGCCGGGGACCCGTGTCTGAGGGGAACTGCGGGGGGCCCGTGTCTGAGGGGGACCGCCGGGGACCCGTGTCTGAGGGGAACTGCGGGGGACCCGTGTCTGAGGGGAACTGCGGGGGGCCCGTGTCTGAGGGGAACTGCCGGGGACCCGTGTCTGAGGGGAACTGCGGGGGACCCGTGTCTGAGGGGAACTGCGGGGGGCCCGTGTCTGAGGGGGACCGCCGGGGACCCGTGTCTGAGGGGAACTGCGGGGGACCCGTGTCTGAGGGGAACTGCGGGGGGCCCGTGTCTGAGGGGGACCGCCGGGGGCCCGTGTCTGAGGGGAACTGCCGGGGACCCGTGTCTGAGGGGAGCTGCCGGGGACCCGTGTCTGAGGGGAACTGCGGGGGGCCCGTGTCTGAGGGGAACTGCCGGGGACCCGTGTCTGAGGGGGGCCGCGGGGGACCCGTGTCTGAGGGGGACCGCCGGGGACCCGTGTCTGAGGGAGCTGCGGGGGACCCGTGTCTGAGGGGACTGCGGGGGGCCCGTGTCTGCGGGGGGCCGCGGGGGGCCCGTGTCTGAAGGGACTGCGGGGGACCCGTGTCTGAGGGGAACTGCCGGGGACCCGTGTCTGAGGGGGGCCGCGGGGGACCCGTGTCTGAGGGGAACTGCGGGGGGCCCGTGTCTGAGGGGGGCCGCGGGGGACCCGTGTCTGAGGGGGACCGCCGGGGACCCGTGTCTGAGGGAGCTGCGGGGGACCCGTGTCTGAGCGGAACTGTGGGGGACCCGCGTCTGAGGGGCGCTGCCGGGGACCTGTCTCTGAGGGGGGCTGCGGGGGACCCGTGTCTGAGGGGCGCTGCGGGGGACCCGTGTCTGAGGGGGGCCGCCGGGAACCCGTGTCTGAGGGGCGCTGCGGGGGACCCGTGTCTGCGGGGCGCTGCGGGGGACCCGTGTCTGAGGGGGGCCTCCGGGGACCCGTGTCTGAGGGGGCGGCGGGGGACCCGTGTCTGTGGGGAACTGCGGGGGACCCGTGTCTGAGGGGAACTGCGGGGGACCCGTGTCTGAGGGGGGCTGCCGGGGACCTGTCTCTGAGGGGGATTGCGGGGGACCCGTGTCTGAGGGGGATTGCGGGGGACCCGTATCTGAGGGGAACTGCGGGGGACCCGTGTCTGATGGGGGCTGCCGGGGACCCGTGTCTGAGGGGGGCTGCGGGGGACCCGCGTCTGCCAGCTGAGAGGAGCCCCCAGCTGACATCCACAACAGAGCAGAACCTTAGTCCTCCAACTACAAGGAGATGAATTCAGCCAACAACACGAAGGAGCTTGGGAGCAGACCTCTCCCTTCCCAAGTGCAACCTCTGATGAGCCCGTAGCCTTGGCCAACACCTGGGTTGTACCCTTTTGAGACCCCGAGCAGATGACACAGCTAAGCTGAACCCTGATTTTTCACCTACAAAAACTGTGAGATGATAAAAGAGTGTTGAGCTTTTAAGCTTTTGCTCATGTATCATGCAGCAATGAAAAAACTAGTATGTCCATTAAAAACAAATGAGGCTTGGCCGGGTATGGTGGCTCATGCCTGTAATCCCAGCACTTTAGGAGGCTGACGCGGACGGATTGCCTAAGGTCAGGAGTTTGAGACCAGCCTAGCTAACATGGTAAAACCATGTCTCTACTAAAAACACACAAAAAAATTAGCTGGGCGTGGTGGCACATGGCTGTAGTCCCAGATACTTGGGAGGCTGATGCAGGAGAATTGCTTGAACCCAGGAGGAGGTTGCAGTGAGCCGAGATCATGCCATTGAACTCCAGCCTGGGCAACAGAGCAAGACTCCGTCCCACCTCCTCTTGCAAAAAAAAAAAAAAAAAAAGACTTCACTAATCGCACGTGAAACATGCAGGAAGAACACAGTAAGTTGGTATGGAGGTGCCGGAGTGGCGGTTCCCCTTCAGTGTTCTTTCTCTTATCTTTCCAGTCATAGACTATAGATTGTTCCCTGAACATCTCAACACAGGATTTGCAGAGTTTTACTGACTGTCAAATATCTTCCCACATGTTCTGTCATCATGAGCTTGTGTCTAACAAGACCCACGCTGCCCAGGGCCACAGGTCCTCATCATGTGACAGTTTTGTCACTAGGCACAGGTGCACCCCACAGGGGCGTGGATCCCTGTCCTCAGATAAACAACCTGCAGCAGGCTTTTCCACTCTATGTACTGAAGGGGTCTAGAAATCAGAACTCACAGCCATCTGGATGGAGTTTTCTTTGTAGGAAGGTTTTAATTAACAAATTCATATTTCAGGCTATACTGATTTTATATCTTTTGTTCATCACCTTTGTTAATTATATTTTCAATGAATTTGATGATTTCATCTACATTGCTATTTATCACATTCCATATAATTTTAATATCTCTAGGATCTCTACTGGTGTCTCCTTTTATATAATGACTTATTTTTGGAAATTTGGATTTGTTAATCGATTTGCCTAAGGGCTTATCAATTTTCTAATCATTTTGAAGCACAAATTTTTGCACATAATGGTCAGATCTGCCCCAATGGCTCATCAAGCTTCTCAGAAAACAGTCTGTCCATTTCTTACTATTTGGATATGTAGATTTCTTCTACTTTTCCACTGTGACAAATAATGCTGCAGTGAACATTCTGAATATATTTCCTTATATAAATACATTAGTGATACTCTAAGATATATTCTCAAAGCTGGAATTGCTATGTTATAGCAGATGCACACCGACATTTTAATGGACACTGTAAAATGGCTCTTCAACCTGGTTGTATAAATATCTACTCCAACACCTTGTTTATAAGAGTTTCCTTTTCTCTACATCCATGATAACTTGTTCATATCTGTTATTTTTTTAAAGCAAATAACTAAGGAATTATATCTTTGATGTCTGTATTCTTAATTAACAGTGATGCTGATTTTTTTTCATAAACTCATTAGCTGTTTGGTTATTTTCTCCTGGGTGAATTACCCATTCTTAGTCTGTTTCCTTTTGTTCTCATTTGTCTCCATGTATTTGATAAGTAGATGACCTTTATGTAATCCTTATACTAATGCTGTATTACACATTGCAAATAACTTCCCAAACTAAAATCTAGCTAGATATGCAATTTCTATAGTGTATTTTTAGCTTGTATTTTCTATGTAGAGAACCACTGTGTTCACAAATAATGAATATTTCCCCCATATTCCCGTTGACTTGCTTCATTTCACTCTCTAACACCTGCAGTAAAAGTGTGAAATTTATGAAAATTTATAAAAAAGACATTTTTAATCTTGCCTTAAGTGGAAATGCAGGTAATTTTTCACTTTTAAAGGATTGATATAAGGTTGTGGTAGATACTTTTTAGAGAAAATCAAATTTGAGAAATCTCTTCTATTGTTTTGTAGATATTTGTGTTGTAATTGATTGGTTGAATTGCATCAATTTTTTTCTCTGTTGAAATGGTTTTTATTTTTCACCCTTTCAATTTGTTAAGGTAATGAAGAAGGTAAGTGATAGGTTGTTTAGCTCTTGAATAATCTTTGTATTCCTGAGATAAGTGTTAATTACTCAAGATGGATTTATGTTTCTTTATACACAGCTACATATGACTTATTTATTTTATCTAAACTTTTTGTATCTATGTTCATAAATAATGTTGAACTATGATTACTGTTTTGTTTTGCCTTTAAAAAAACAAATTTTTCACACTTTTTTATAAAAAAAAAATACTTCAGTTCAGCAACGTCATTTTGTTGCTGACTTTTCCTCACATTGCTTGTAGACACTGACCCTTTTCCTGGGGTCAAATTCTCTTCTAGTTGAAATGGTCTTTTAGATTTTTTCAATTGTTTCAGATGAGAGATTAGAGCTCCTAATCCTTATTTAAATAAAATTATTTTATTCTTATACTTTTATATCACTCCTTGTTATGGAAAATTTCAAATACATACCTAGGGGAGATTATAGCATAATTAACTCTTAATTTACCCATGACCTGTCTTGAGCGTTGATCAGCTCAAAGCCCGTCTCATTTCCTCTATTTCTCACTCTCTCCCATTCCCCAAGATGACCTCATCTGATGCCTTGGGCTAGGTCTAGCCTTCTTTCTATCACTGCACCAAATCTTTTGTCCATTTTGTACTATCTGGATACTTATATTTTTTCCACCTTTTCACCTGATCAAATTATGTGCCAGTGAATATCCTTGTGTGTTTCCTTATTCCATTGTGCTAGTAATTCCAACGTATATTTCTGCACTTATTTCTAAATATTTCTATGTGTATCTTTAAAAGACACACCAACACCTATAAACATAGTGACAATTTATTATCAAACTTGAAATTAATCCACAGTATTCTCTTAATATCATCAAATATTCAACCACTCCTCACAGTTCTATAATCATTCTAATGAATTTAAAATACATTTTAAGGCCAGGTATGGTGGCTCACGCCTGTAATCCCAGCACTTTGGGAGGCTGATGTGGGCGGATCACAAGGTCAAGAGATCGAGACCATCCTGGCCAACGTGGCGAAACCCTGTCTCTACTAAAAATACAAAAATTAGCCGGGCGTGATGGCAGGTGCCTGTAGTCCCAGCTACTCGGGAGGCTGAGGCAGGAAAATCACTTGCACCTGGGAGGTGGAGGTTGCAGTGAGCTGAGATCACACCACTGCATTCCAGTCTGGGTGACAGAGTGAGACTCTGTCTCAAAAAAAAAAAAAAAAAAAATAGTTTGTGCAGTTGAAACAATTCAAACACATCACATAAATTATTATTAATTAAAATACCCCTGAAGACTCTACTGCTCTAGGTATTCCTCCTTCATTTCTTTTTTTTTTTTCAATTTTTATTTTTTACAATTTTTTTGCTGTTGTTGAAAAAACTAGATTTTTTGTTATGTAGACGTCCTATTAGCTACTTTAGGGATACAGTTCTCATGTTGTTTTTTTCTTTTTTAAGTTTTTGTTTTTCTTTTTCTGTTCTCCATACTTCCAGTAAATGGATAGATGAAGATGCTTAACTGAATTCATGGCTGATGTTTTTGGCAAGAGTATTTATTGTGATCTTGTGTGCAACTGTCAAGAAGGGCAGATGTGGAGGCTGAAGCAGCTCCACCTTGGATGACACCCACCGTGTTGACTTTTGATTAACTCCAATTCCAGGAAGTCCTCTAAGATTTCCAGTTTATCTTGAGACAGAGTAAAGGCAAGACTTGGCCCCCATAGGAACGTGGCCCATTCCCACTGATGCGTCTTTCCGTGCACATCAGCTAAGCACCTGACCTTGCCGCACCACCCCCACTGGCTCCACAGACCCTGGAGAAACCAAGCTACCCAGGGTTCTGCTGGAAACCTCACTCAAGGGAGCCACCTCTGTCACTGCCGTGTGCACGAGACCAGAAGAATGGCTGAGCTTTACCTCTTGCCTCATTAAAAGGTTAAAATCCCCACCCAGGAGGGGCTTAGGTGTTATTTATCATGAACAATGTATGTATCAGACTGATTTTTCACTGTGCCGATGCACCCCCAGCTCCGTCCCACACACGTAATGATGTTCGCATGCCTCATGCTTATCCTTGACATCCTTCCTAACACACCAAAAAGACCTGCCCTCAGGGAGCCAGCCCGAGACCTCTCTCTCCAGTGCTGCCGCCTCGTATTTAAGCACAGACTCCTGACAAAGCCTCCTCTGGGGAACGCGCATGGCCTCGTGACCCCTCTGTTGCATGGGAGTGTAAGAACCCGTGGCCTTGTGACCCCTCTGTTGCATGGGAGTGTAAGAATCCGTGGCCTCGTGACCCCTCTGTTGCATGGGAGTGTAAGAACCCGTGGCCTCGTGACCCCTCTGTTGCATGGGAGTGTAAGAATCCGTGGCCTTGTGACCCCTCTGTTGCATGGGAGCATAGGAACCCATGGCTGGTAACAATCTTGTTCCTTGCGTGTGAGTAAGTATCTACTGTAAATGGTGCCTTTGGGTCCAGACAACCTTGATGTTGTTGCACTTCAGTTGTCCCACCCATGCTTTCTGAACCAGCCCTTTGCCCTGGCTCATAGGCCCTGGGCCTGGGGTTTATGGGCAGGGATCCACCATCTTGTCTGGCTGCAGACACGGCTTCTGTCCCTAAATTCCTACTAAATGTTTCTTTCTGAGAAACCAGGTTTACTGGCCTCTTTCTCTGGCCTCTCAGCTTCCTTGGACTTTGAGGGCAGTTGTGCTGGGACCTCCCCACTGTGGAACAATGGAGTATCCAGTGTGTCTCATGCTTTAACGTAAACAGCCTTGATAATCACCACATAGGTACATTAATGCATGTGGGTAGCACATTTGTAGTATTTTAATGTTACCATGCTTTTCTTATTTATTAGCTGAAATATTTCCATGAAGAGAAACTTCCCCTTGTTGACTCTTTCCTTGCCCTGAGGTACAGTTTTTATACGAAAGGCAGGATCAATGCGTTTGCCTTCTTTCCATTTTCAAAATTATGAGGTTTTTTCCTCTGTTATCTCCCAAAAGTGATCACGGATTCCTTTGATTTTAGGTGTTGTTGAGAATTATTAATAATTCATGGGATTTAAACTATAGATGTGTTTAGAGTCCCTCAAGGTTATCTTCATTCTTGATGTTAAAACAGTCCCATTCTTTCCCAGGGGAAGCTGTTCAGGTTCTATCCTGCATGTTCTCGAGAAAGTTTTGATGAGAGAAAACATCACACAGAAAGGTGCACACGTCACAAGTTTCCAGCTCCATGGATTTTTGCAAACCGAGCACATTTGTGGGCCAAGAGTGGGGCCCACAGCAAGAATACCCTTCCTGCCGCTTCTGCCGTCCATCCGGCAGCATAGCCACTACCCGGCCGTGGAACGACACAGGTTAGTTCTGCCTGTTTTATTGTTTATGCAAATGGGACCATACAGTGTTCAGTCTTAAGTCTGGCTTCCCTGCTCAACTCATGCGTGTGAAATTAACCTGCACTGATGTGTGCAGTATCTCACGTGTCATCCCTGCTGCTCCATCATCCATTGTGAGTATGGATAACACCGTTGTTCATTTTACTCTTTGTGGGACTTGCTAGTTTCCTCTTCTGCTGCTGTGACTATTCTTAGACACATCCCATGGCTTTGAAGAAGAGTTGTCTTTGAGGTTTTTCTTGTTTTGTGTTGTGTTGTTTTGTTGTTTTGCTTTTTCCTGGCATAACATGATGCCATGGCTCACTTTGTGTCTGTCTTCACCAGAAATAGAATCAGCCATTTTTTCCAAGGAGCAATGATCCTTTCCATGGAAAATGAGGGTTAGGGACCAAAGCATTTTAACTGTATTTTATTTTATTTTTAAAATTTTTACCTAAAACTTAGAAACAATCCTATCCAACTAAATAATTTATAAAAATTAGTAAATAGCAAAATAAATTCCTTTAGGTTTCAAAAGGTTTCTCTTTAATTATCAGTGCTTTATGCAGTTGAATAACACAAATGTTTGCATTGTGGGGACAAGAAAAATAAACCCTGGCCCTGAATACTTCAGAGTAGGAATTTCGAACTTAAAGAAAAAGCATGGTATTAATGAACCCTGTAATCGACAGCAAAGAATATGGTTGTGGTTTTAACAAAAGGGTAGTTAAATCATTTTCTCACAGTTTATACCATAGTAAACTATTTTCGAATCAAATATTTCAATGTAAAATTGAAAAGTATATAAGCACCAAAAAAACATGAAGATGTTTTCTTACGGTTTCAGCATGAGAAATGTTTCCAAGTATTAATATAAGTAGAACAATTAAAATTTATAATTGGATTAATATTTTAAAAGTGACATGGTTTCAAGGAAATGGACAAATCATGAAATTCGTTGCTATCATAAAGCACATATTTTAAATGGTTACATGGATTCTACAGTTCTGTAATAAAAATACCAATAATCCAACTGAAAAAATGGCCAAAAGATGAGACAATAAACAGAGTACAGATGCGCTAAAGGATGCTTAATTTAATTAAGAATAAGAAAACAATTGAAATCATGAATGATGACTTTTGATTTCTGCCTCTAGGATTAGGAATAATTGGATCGCTAAGAATGTGGAAAGACATGTGCCGTCTTCCACACTGCTGGCAGCATTGCAAACCAGCTTCACATTTATAAAAAGCAATTGAAAATTAGACACAAAAGATAAAACACTCATACTCTTTTGACCTGATAATTTAATGTCTTAAATTTTATTAGATATATGTTATCACATATGTATAAAGTGTATCCATTGATGTATTAAAAAATAAAATATTGAAATACCTTATGAGTAATTCAATAAGGCGTTGCTTAAATAAACAAGGCCATACCTACTCAATGGAAAATAACATTTCTTTTCAAAAGAATGATAAACTCTACACTAGTAAGGCATAATCTTCAAGATAATGGTTAAGCGATTAAAGAAACACCTGATTTTAGATTGTGTGCATCATATGTTTTTGTGTATATAAGGATTAAAGTTGGAAAACATTCACAGGATATAAATAATATGTTATAAGCAACATATCGTAGACAGTGCACCACCTAGGTCATGATGACACAGGAGGGGCAGGAAAGGGCGGGTGGAGAAGAGCAGGCTCACTGTGAGGGCTTCACCCTCGGGCCTGTGCCCACAGGCCGAAGTGAGAGCAGGCACTCCTGTTTTCCCACCTGAATGTTGCATTTCCAAGACCACTCTGGCCTGCCACACCCCCATCCTGTGCCCATATAAACCCGAGACCTTAGCGGGCAAACGCACAAACTGCTGAATGTCGAGAGGAGTGGAGAGGGGCAGAGAGCGGTGAAGAGCGGCGGAGAGTGGCAGAGAGTGGTGGAGAGCAGCAGAGAGCAACACTGTGGCCCGGCAGAGAAGGAGGGAAGAGGGGCCTGAACACCAAGAGGAGTTCGCTGACAACAGCCAGACCCCAGGGGAAGAGGATCTCCCCGCCCCCTCCACCTTCCAGCTCCCCATCCATCTGCTGAGATCCACCTTCACCACTCAATAGAACCCCACACTCATCCTTGGAGTCCACTTGTGATTCGATTCTTCCAGGACGCTGGACAAGAGCTTGGGATACAAAAGGCTGTCACATTGGCTCTCTGCCCTTGTGATAAGGCAGAAGGTTCGTTGAGCTGGTTAACACTGAAGCCATCTGCAGGCAGCCAAACTGAGAGAGCTCTGTGACACGGGGTTGCACGCACGCACCTCTAGACACTACTGTAGGGCCAAGAGCCCAAAGTCCTTGCCCCAGCTTCTGCCCCTGCCCCTCTGCATGCTCCTGCTAGGGGTTTGAGCTGCAGGGCGGCCAAACAGGTAAGCCACACTCCTATTGTACATCTTTCGAGGGGAATTCAGGGAATTCTCCAGTTTCAACAATACGCTGTATCACATAGTGTGTAGCATACAGTGTGTAACATACCACAGGTGTAATGCAGAACATGTAGCAGGCACTGTGCACTGTGTGTGTGCAGGGGCACCTTCCTGTCTATAAACAGGGGAATATATATACACACACACACATATATACATGTAGCAGGCACTGTGCGCTGTGTGTGTGTAGGGGCACCTTCCTGTCTATAAACAGGGGAATATATATACACACACACACCTATATACATGTAGCAGGCACTGTGTGCTGTGTGTGTGTAGGGGCACCTTCCTGTCTATAAACAGGGAAATATATATATATACACACACACGTAGCATGCCCTGTGCACTGTGTGTGTGCAGAGGCACACGGAGGCTATTTGCTGTTATTTGTTGCATATGGCCAGACTGTTTCTGGGATCATCTAGAAGACACAGAAGAAGCAATCAACTTCAGACAGGGAGTTCTGTTGCTGGGTGAACAAGTGGACAAGTGGGATTTTACTTATTTATTTTTTATTTTAAATTTTGAACCAATGAAACACATTCAAATACACTCAAACATTAAAATAGTTGGATTTTGAGAATTACTTCATAGCTGGGCTCTGTAGGAACAGTCAAGGCCTCCCCCTCCCTCCAGGTCATAACTGGTCTGGATTTAATACCAACTCATCAGGTGAGAAGGAGCCAGAAACAGCTGGATGGGTGCAGGCAGCTGCAGGGGGCCTGCCTCACTCACCCAGGTTCACAACCTCAGGGGCCGTGTGGGGCTGTCACCTCGGCAACCAGTTTCCAGAGCCCCATTCTAGACGCGCCCCACCCAACTCACAGGTGAGCACAGCTTCCTGGGGGTGCAGCTGCCACTGTCAGCTGTGTAGAGCCTCAAGCTGCTTCCAAGGGGAGCCCATGACCCTTGGTTCCTTTAAAAATAAAAAGGAATGGTTTATCTTATTCCAGACACCTCTTTCCTAACAATGGAGAAGAGCGAGTGCCGCTGCACTCAATCCTGGACAGAGTGGCATCCATGCCCACGTTCCACGCAACGTAGTATTGATTTACCAGACTGAAGTGCCCGCTATAGCAGCCGGCCCCTGCAGAGCTTTCAAGGAAGGTTGCTGGGGCTGGTGTTTCCCACAGCTGCTGGGCTGCTCGCTTCCTGGGGTGCCTGGGTAGAGGTAGGGATGCGTGGCTATTCAAAGTCATCCAGGCAGGAAGAGAGCAGCCAGGAGCCGGCAGCACAGTGCAGGATGCAGCCGCCAGGACTGCCTCGGAGTCAGGCCCAGTGAGGCAGCAGGGAGGGTGCCCAAGGCCTGTCCCTAAGGGCTTGGGGGAGTGGAGGCCCCTCTGCCCAGTGAGGGAGCAGGGAGGGTGCCCGAGGCCTGTCCCCAAGGGCTTGGGGGAGAAGGGGCCCTTCTCCTGGGTGTCAAATCAAGTGTGCCCTAAAGCTGCCTCTTTACATATTTTAAGTTCGGTGTGAGCTATAACCTAAGTGGAATTGTACACAGACTGTAGCCTGCACTTGCGTCAATCACGGAGATTTGGCCCCTCAGACAGAGCCAGTTGTTTGAACCTGTTAAAATAAGGCAAATGCAGGCTGTAAGCCATCCAGCCGTCTCTGTCCCTCACATCCGTTTCTGTGACTTTCCTTTCCCTGTGCATGAATCTTCCTCCCCCACGCGGCTGCGCGGGAGTCTCTGAGCCTCCTCTGGCTGGGAAGGCTGCCCGATCATTGCTCAGTTAAACTCTGTCCAACGTCATTTGCCTAAAGTTTTTCTTTCATCAAGGGCTTTCACTGTTCGGTCAGACTCCTCCAGACAGAGCCCTGGGGCCCGGCGGGACAGGCTGTTCGGGGTTAGGAACGAGCTGGTGACCCTGGCCCATCATTCCTGCCCGTGCCAGCTCCTCCCAGGGCCCCCAGGACAGGCTCTGTGGGTCATTCCTTGTAAAATCAGGTTCCGGGTCCACCCGCTGCAGCTCCTGACTCCACATGTCTGGGCCATGGAGGTCCTGGTGCCCCTATGGGTGCCTTTAGTGACAGTTGGTGAGCCCCCTGCCCCTCCGCCTCCCCGGTCCACACCGAGTGTGTCCCTTGTGTGTGGAGCCTGCGTGTGCCGGGTGACCTGGTGCCCGGTCCCGCGTTCTCCAGGCCAGGCGGTGGCAAGCGTCAGGTGTGTTTTTTCCACACCCTTCTTCCTCCTGCTGTGAGTATCTCCACACATTCAGAGCCTCGCTGCAATTTGTCATAGGAGCTGCGGAGCTGTGAATCAGACACTTGAGCAAAGTAAAGTACATTTTGTTTAACAGCATGTGGCCATCAGCACCGCAGACCATCCAGGGGCTTCCGGGGAGAAGCCCACGTCTGACTGTCGGGTCTATTCCTCTTCAGCAGCCGAGGAAAAGAGCTGTTTGCTCGCTGTGTTTCCTTTTCTTCTAGCTGCGAAAACTTGAACAACATGGAATCGACCCAAATAAAATGCCTCCTGCTGTGAAAAATCATAGAACGCCCACTTCAGATTTCCAGTCTCCAGGATAGCAAAGCTGTCTGAATTCTACGAGACAGCCGGTTCCCACTGGCAGCTGATCCATTTTGTCTAAAGCACCAACTTTTTTAAGCAATAAGCCGAAAACAAGGTTTTCCAGATGGTTCCCCTCCCACAAAGGCAAAATAATCGATGGGGCCTCATTTAACAGCTCCACACGTGGGCCCTGGGACAGGAACAGGTGGCCAGGCCTTTCCTGCCCTGTGGTTTGTTTCCTGCCTTTCCGGCCGCAGACCTCACTAGGTTCAGTACGTGCCAAAGGCCTGGCCTCAGCGTCTGTCACACGCCTCAGAGCCCAGCCCCACTCAGCTTCCAAGTCGCCGGGCCTGCCTGGAGCACCGAGCCTCTCCACTGTCTCTTCCCTTGAGACAGCGTCTTTTTCACTAATCTGGAGGGCCGCACACCCCCCTTACACTTACTCACTTGCTCATTTGCAACTAGAAGCTCCACGTGTGTGATCAGCCAGAGATTTGATTCACCAGAATGTCTGCATTCTCTTACAGGCTTTGCAAATGCTAAATCTTCGAGTGTTTCCGCTTTTAAAGTTTAAATCCTCTCACTGGTAAGTGAGTAATTATTCTCAAAAGTAGACTCTTCTGAAAAGAAGGTCACAAAGAGGGTTATTTCCATTAAAAATACATTTGTGTTTCTTGATATGTGTTAAGTGGCCTTTTTCAAGGTGTTTGTAATAGGAGAGTAGATAAAAATGAATTTCTCTGGAGATGCAGCATACACTAAAGATTTATCATTAGATAATTAGAAATACATAAATCATGCTAACATTTCCATATATAAATGGAGAACATTAACTCTCCTATTTAGCTATAAAATAACAAATTTTGTTATTATCCTATACTGAATTACACTATATTGAAAAAATACCAGTTGCTCACTTTTGAATTTGACAATGTATGTGATGAATTATAAATTTAATAGCCTGCATCTTTTCTCTTGTATCAAGTTCTCAAAACTTAAACGTTTGTTACTGGAGTTAAAAGGTTGCTACTAAGATGGAAAAATACCAATTTAGAAAAAAATAATGTATATAATGGAAACATCTGTTAATTTAAATATATACATTATGCAAATAAGCATACTCTTTTGTACTTTCAGGTCAGAGAGGATAAAATATACAACGTGTGCTGTAATCGATTCACAACACTTTGTAATGTCAAAGAATTTAAAAGCTGTAAGATTGTCCAGCCCTTCCATTCATGGGACAAAAAATTAAAAATAACAAAAATTAAGCAATCAGTGAAAGACAACCACAGCTGGGCTCTTCCCTGTGACTCCCAGGCGAGCGCCATTTCTACAGCTTCTCCAACGTGCGGACGGACGGGGTCAGGGCCTAAACCAGAAGTCTTGACTAGCAGTGAAATAGCCCGACAAATGTTACCTATTTTCTACACTTTTATTTTCAAATATAATGAAAGTTGTCAGAATGAAAGTGGAGTCGCTTGTGTTAAAACCTGGATGAGCTGAGCTGGGGAAGGCCTTGGAGGGAGGGCTCTGCTGCACGAACGCCTGACAACAAGAACTATCACCAAAGACTCTGCAAACACCACATCCATGCACCAAAGCCCCGAGGACCTCGCAAGGGCTCTGCTGCACGAATGCCTTGACAACAAGACCTAAAGACTCTGCGGACATGACATCCATGCACGAAAGCCCCAGCGGCCTCAGTCAGAAAGCACCTCTGGGAGGACGTCTGCTCAGCACCTGCCTGTCCAGCCTCACACAGGCACCACCCTTGCTATTGGCCCTTGTAGCCAAGGATAATTGTCTCCAAACAACTTATGTTTTCTTCAAAAACTCTTGTCTTCCTTGACCTCCCTGAATGTACTCACTGACTCCCATTGCAATGCACAATTCCCAAACAAATATTTTTTCTTTAGAGGGTCTTTCTTTCTGTCTCTTATTTAGGTTGGCAATAATAAAAGTCAAATTACAAAGAACTCAGAAGAAAGTTCAAACCTGTTTTCGGGGATGAATGGTCTCTCGACACTGTGTCTTCTTGGAGTAGTGCCTGGCTTCACCTCTGTGCTGGTATCCTCTTTCCTGCCATTATTTTTATTTCCTAAAATGTTTTCCATCCTCTTTTCTTCTGTGTTCAGCCTGTGAGTGCAAAAGTAATTGCACTGTTTGCGTTGTTGGAATTTGCCGTTTGACATTTGAAAACATTTAAAAATACATGTGGTTATGCTATACATCATTTTAATGAGCATTTCTCACTTTATGTTTTTTTGTTAATGACATTACTTGCTGTTTATTTTATGTTTATTTTAGACTATGGAAATGATGTTAGGAAAAAGCAAATTCAAGTAATTTTCTTATTTAAAATGGATCATAAAGCAGCTGAGACAACTCGCAACATCAACGATGCATTTGGCCCCGGAGCTGCCAATGAACCTACAGTGCAGTGGTGGTTCAAGAAGTTTTGCAAAAAGGATGAGAGCCTTGAAGATGAGGAGCGTAGTGGCCGGCCATCGGAAGTTGACAATGACCAATTGAGAGCAACTGATCCCCTTACAACGACATGAGAAGCTGCCGAAGAACTCAATGTTGGCCATTCTATGGTTGTTCGCCATTTGAAGCAAATCGTAAAGGTGAAAAGCTTGATAAGTGGGTGCCTCACGAGCTGAGTGAAAATTTTTTTTTAAATTGTCATTTTGAAGTGTCTTCTCATTCTGCACAACAACGAACCGTTTCTCAATCAGACTGTGACGTGCGATGAAAAGTGGATTTTATGTGACAACCCGTGATAACCGGCTCAGTGGCCGGACTGAGAAGAAGCTCCAAAGCACTTCCCAAAGCCAAACTTGCACCAACAAAGGGTCCTGGCCACTGTCTGGTGGTCTACTGCTGGTCTGATCCACCACGGTTCTGAGTCCGAGTGGAACCATTATACCTGAGACGTGCTCAGAAAATCAATGAGAGGCACCAGAAACTGTGATGCCTGCAGCTGGCATTGGTCAATAAAAAGGGTCCAGTTCTTCACCACCACAATGCCTGACCACACGTCTCACAACCAGCACTTCAAAAGTTGAATGAATTCGACTACAAATTTTGCCTCATCCGCCATATTCACCTGACCCCTTGCCAGCCGACTACCACTTCAAGCATCTTGACAACGTCTTGCAGGGAAAACACTTCCACACCCAACAGGATGCAGGAAATGCTTTCCGAGAGTTTGTCAAATCCCGAAGCATGGATTTTTATGCTGTGGGAATAAACAAACTTATTTCTCATTGGCAAAAATTGTGCTGACTGTAATGGTTCCTATTTTCATTCATGAGGATGTATTTGAACCTGTTATAATGATTTAAAATTCACAGGCCAAAACCACAATTACTTTTGCACCAACCTAGTATTTTCTGCTGTGTGTGCCTTCCAGTTGACTATTTCAATCACTTCTAATACCCACGTATTTAGTGCTTAGCTGCAATTATTTTATTTTCCAGTTATACAACTTCCATTTGTTGCATTTTTTGGAAAATATAGTTTATGTCTGATTGGCTTCTCCACCTCATGGCTGGTCTTCTTGGAGGACACCTTCATTGTAATCTGCATCTCTTCACCACAGAGACTGGTGCTCCCTGATCAGCTTCTCTTGTCCTTTTCTTACAGGGTCTTTTGTGTGGCATTTTTGGTCCAGAAATCTCTGTGTCTGGTGGCACCTTTGCCTGAGTTGTGCTCAAGCCCACTGGGCTGGTTCTCCCCACTTGGCCTAGAAGGCTGTGTTCCACTCACACAACTAGCCTGGGTCCCATGCCTGCTAAGGGCAAGTTAGGCATGGAGCGGCAAGGGGTGCATGAGCAAGTGTGGGGTCCAGCCAGTGTGCAGTCGACATGCCAGTTGCTGCAGCCGGGCAGGTAGCTCCAGGTGCCAGCATGGGTGCCAACTCTCTGCAAGGTTGTGGCTTGACTAGGCACACCACAAGCAGCTTCCATGGCCGGCACTGGGGAATGCAGTGGCACCTGGAGGCCTGAAGACACCAAGAACTGCAGGGCTTCAAAGAGGGAGTTACAGCCTTGGCTTGGGGAGCTCCAAGGTCTGGGCTCCCCATAGGGCCGCAGCTCTTCTCTCCTTCTCTTTGCCTGCAATGTGGTGAGCAAGGGGTGTATTTCAGCCCCTTTTGTATTACAGCTTTTTTAGGCATGCCACTCAGTAGGTCCCAAGTTCTTTTCCTGTGACCAGGAAGAATGAAGTATGCAGGCAAGTGGAGGGTGAGCAGGACGAAGGGGAGCTTTATTGAGTGATAGAACAGCTCAGAGAAGGGGATAGCTTCTTTCCACAGCCAGGGTGCCCCGATGAGTGTCCAGCTCCTAGCAGATGGTAGCTCCTCTCTGCAGCTGGTCATCCCATTGTCTGCAGCTCTTGGCACAGAGCAGGCCCCCTGGAGTGGGTAGCTCCTCTCTGTAGCAGGTCATCCCACCATCTCCCCAGCTCCTAGCAGAGAGGAGGCCCTGGAGTGGGTAGCTCCTCTCTCCAGCTGGTCATCCAGATGTCTGCTCAGCTCTGGTTGAGCCCAGAGCTTTTATGGGCCTCAGAGGGGAGGAAGTGAATGCCAAATGATCCATGGGCAGCCATGGGCAGGCCTAAAAAAGACACCACAAGTTTTCACTTTGGTTTGCAAGACCCCAACCTTCAGGGCCTCCCTGGTCTGAAGGTGAGGCCTCACCAGGGACCTGTCCCCTCTGCCCAGGAACCTGTCTGCCTCCTGCCATGCTTCATGGCACCCAGACTGTAGGTGCCAAGGATGCATGCAGGCCAGCCCTGAGCTGCCCTCAGCTTCCCCTCAGTTTCCCTCCTAAGCTCCTTGGTGCCCAAAGTCTGGAGGTGGGCTGAGGCAGCAGGGGGCTGGTGTGTCAGCACTGCCTGGTGCATGTACACACCCAGCCAGGCTGAGAAAGTGTCTGGGCTCGGCCCTAACTTTTCTCCAAGATTGGAGTTGGTGCCAACAGCAGTGAGAAGCCAGGCAGCAGAAGCAGGAACTTCTGAGCCTGTGAGGGCAGAGGGGGCACTCTTGGGCCCCCAAGAGTGCAGAGATGCCTGGGTCCACAGCCGTGGTTTGGGTGGCTGCAGCTGCACACATGGGGGTGGGGATCCTGCCTGCTCTGTGGAGCAGGAGGCCTGGATCTGCAGCCATGACATGGGTGTCCTGCCTGCTCCCACCCCATCAACTCGGAAGGGGCGGGGATCCCACCTGTCCCCAGCTCCCACTGGCTCCATGTGCAGCCTCTGCCGTGCCTCCCCTCTGCAGCCGCTTCTGGCTGCTCTAGATGGGCCTCCCCTGCCATTACTTCTCTCTCTACTCTCCTTTGATTTTTAGTTTGCCTTGTCCTCTCACTGGTTTGCTTGGTAATCTTTAACTGAATGCTGTGCTATGAATTGAATGGTGACCACCAATTCATAACACCTGACCCTCAGTAATTGAGAACGTGACCTTATTTGAAGATGGGGCCTTTGAAAACATAATCAAGTGAAAATGAGGTCATTCAGGTGGGCTGATCCAGGATGATGGGGGTCTTGTGACTTCTTATGTCCAGGGGAAAGGAGGACAGAGAGCCCCACACAGAGGGTGACCACGTGAGGACACAGCAGGAAGGCTGCTATCCACCCCCAAATGGAAGAGGCCGCAGGAGAACGCAACTCTGCCCCCACCTTCATCTCGAACATCTGTCCTCCCGAATCACTAGAGAACACAGTTCCGCTGCTTAAGGCACCCAATGTGTGATATTTTGTTATGCAGCAACCCTAGCAAACAAATGCAGCCAGTTACAGTGTGTGATGCTGCAGAGAGTCCAGGCCGGAGCATGCTGACCCCCTTGGCTAAGCATTCCCTTTCTGGCTGCAGCCAGATACGATGTGTGAGTCTGCAGAGAGTCTAGGGCAGAGCGTGCTGACCCCCTTGGCTAAGCATGCACTTTCTGGCGTAGGCTGGATATGATGTGTGAGGCTGCAGAAAATCCAGGCTGGAGCACGCTGACTGCCTGGGCCAAGCATTCATTTCCGTGTCCTGGCGGCAGTCGGGGAGGAGGCAGGTCCCACGGATCTCCTCTCGTTTCTGCTGGTCTGAAGTAGAGCTGAACTGCTGCTCATGGTCCCCAGCCTAGGGGCAGGCAAATGGGCTAGCCCCAGCCAAGGGGCTGTTTGGCGACCTCAACCACAGCTCTCCATGGTCTCTTGTTTTCCAGGCCTGAGCCACTTACAAACTGCAGACGTTTCATTCAGGGAGAAAGCTGCACATGCTCCGAGACCCACCTGAGAAAGCTCTATCCTCTCAGAATCTGGCTGCCATGTTGGTGATATGCTTTGGCTCCATGTCTCCACCCAGATCTCATCTTGAATTGTAATCCCCATGTGTCCAGGGAGGGACCTGGTGGGAGATGATTGGATCGTGGGGTTGGTTTCTCCCAGGCTGTTCTCAGGGTTGTGCATGAGTTCTAAGAGCTGATGGCTGTAGTGTGGCACTTCCCCGCCGTTTCTTTCTCTCCTGCCACCTTGTGAGGAAGGTGCCAGCTTCCCTTTCACCTCCGCAATGATTGTAAGTTTCCTGAGGCCTCTGCAGCCATGTGGACCTGTAAGTCAATTAAACCTCTTGTTTATAAATTACCCAGGCTCAGGTAGTATCTTTATAGCAGTGTGAGTAAACCTGAATGCTCAGTTTTTTCTGGACGGTTGTGTTTGTCTGCTCAGAACTCAGCCTGCGGTTTGGCTGTCACCCATGTCTTTAAGGTCAGCTCTCTGAACTCTCCAACCCTAACTAACACCACACTAGCAAATGCCCGGGAAGGGAGAACCCCACAAAAAGCCAGGCCTGCCTCAACCTGCTTCCCCTCTGTCTAGAATGCAGCCCCACCTGGCGAGTCTGAGATAGCGCCTGGAAGACACCTTTTCTTTCGTCCAGTTGTTCTCATTCCTGGTGGGAAGATTGGTCAGCAGGATGCCTGTGCCGAAATTGAAAGTGAAATTTTAAGAATACAGTTTTTAGGAAAATAGTTTGAATATTCCTCAAGGAGAATGGCAATAGCAAGAAAGAGAATTGATAATAGTTTCTGGAAGAAATACTGTGGTGAGATAAGAACTGATGAATCAGGAAGTTAGCAAAAGAGCTGGTCATTCATTTGATTCACCTTGGATTCACCTGCTCCCGCTCCTGTTTCCTTCTCTGTGGAGCTACTGCTCTTTCCCTGGGGGTCATGATGTAGTCACCTGTTTAAACTTTATGAGTTTTAAATTTTATGCTTTTGGGAGTCTTATTTAGGAAATCTACACTAGCCTTATACCATAAAGATGTTTGGGTACGTATTCTATGCACTTAATAGTTTTCCTCTAATTACATTTTTAAGCTTTAAAAGGTTACTTTTATGTGTGGTTTAAGTGAAGGATGGTGATTTATCATTCATCATACAATGAACCAGGTTTCTAACCATGCTAGTGCGTGTGAAACAGTATCTCATTGTAGTTTTAATTTGCATTTCCCTGAAGATGAATGATGCTGAGCATCTTTGCATGTGCTTATTAGCCATCCATAATATCTTCTTTGGTGAAATGCGTATTCATATGTTTTGACAAATTTTTAATCTCACCTTTGAGAAAATCAATTGACAGTAAATGTTGGGATTTGTTCCTGGACTCTCGTCTGTTCCCTGGTCTCCACATGTTTCTTCACGCTGGTGCCACCTGTCCTGAGAGCTGTCACTTCCTAGTATGCTTCAAAATCAGGAAGTTAAAGTCCTTTTTCTCTTTTTTTCAAAATTGATTTGGTTATTCTTGGCATTTTTCATTTTCGTATAAATATTAGGATAAGATTGTCAATTTCTTTAAAAAGCCGTGTGGAATTCTGATGGAGAGGGCATTGGATCCATATCGATTTGGAGAGAATTACCTTCTTGATGAGCTTTCTATTGCTGATGTAAGAAATTACCACAAAATTAATAACTGAAAATAGCACACGTTTATTACCTCACAGCTCTGGAAGTCAGAAGTCCAAAGCTGGTCTCACCAGGCTAAAATGAATGTGCTGGCAGGGCTGTGCTCCTTCCATAGGCCCCAGAAGCAGGTCTTTTTCCTGGCATTTCCCATGTTCTAGAGGCACCTGACTTCCTCAGTCAGTGGCCCTTCCCTTTGCCTTCCTTCCTGTAGCTCTCCCACCTCCCTCTTTCTCCCATAGGGACCCACATGGTGACACTGGCCTGGCCTGGGCAGTCCTGGAGAATCTCACCACTCAAAATCCTTCAGTACACCTGCAACGCCAATTTTTGCCAAGTAACATATTCAAAGATGTCTGGGATTCAAACATGTTATCTTGTGGGGTGGGGCGTTATTTTGTACATTAAATCAATGTTGAGTCTCACAATCCATGAACAGAAAATGTCTCTCCATATCTTTAAAGTCACTTTAATTCCTATCAGGAACATTTTCTAATTTATAGTGCACGTGATTTGCACTACTTTTGTTAAATTTATTCCCAAGTATTTTATAATTTTGGATGATGTGAATAAAATTGCATTCCTAATTTCCTTTTCAGGTTGTTCATTGCTTGCATATAGAAATACAATTGATTTCATATTAATTTGTATTCTGTCAACTTGCTGTGCTTTTAAAAATTAGTTTTAATAGTTGTCTGTGGATTCCTCAGGATTTTTTATGTACAGGACTCTGACATCTGCAAATACAAATAGTGTGTTTATTTCTTCCAATTCGGGTGCCTTTTTGCCCTGTTTGCACAGGCTGTACCACATTGGAAAGGAGATGAGAGGAGATGTCCTTGCCTTTTTCCTGAACTCAGAGGGACGTGGTTCGTCCCCCTCCATTTAGCAAGGTGTCAGCTTGGGGATTGTGTTTAGATTTTCTTTATCAGTTTTTGATTTATTAGATTCCTAGTTTGTGGAGGGCTTTTGCCATGAAAGTGCACTGCATTTTGTTCAGTGCTTTTTCTGCATCTATTGAAATGATCATGTGCTTTTTGTACAAATAGGATGCTTTACATTGAGTTTTGAATCTTAAACCAACCTCTTTTCTCTGGAACAAATCCCACTTGATCATAGTGTTTATTGTATAATGTGATGTGGCTTTAGTTTGCTAATATTTTGTCAAGAGCTTTTCCATTTATATACGAGAGATATTGGTCTGTAATTTTCTTTCTTGCTATGCCTTTGGCTTTTCTGTCAGGGTGATAGGTAAACAGCACAGTACACTTTCAGTCTCTTGCTAAAATTCTCAGTTGCAAGCAACAATGAGGATTTCCAAGCCTTTAATTTGATTTTAAAGCCTTGTATTACTTTTTTAAAAATGCAATGAATTCGTTCAGCAGTTATGTGTCTATCTGTCTTTTGTGAAAGGTGGGCCCAACACACACTCTCTTGTCTCATTGAATCATAGAATGAGTTGTTAATCATTCTTTTCTCCTCTATTTAATGGCAGAGTTTGTGAGATATTGATATTACATGTTTAAATATTTGATAAAAAATTACTATCTGGGTGAGACCATCTGACCCTGAATTTTTCTTTGTCTGAAGATTTTTAATTCTTCATTCAACTTCTTTACTTGCCATACATTTATTCAGATTTTCTATTATATCTGGAGTCATTTTGCTAATTTGCTCCTTTCTGGGAATTTGACAACTACATCGATGTTGTAGAATTTATTCCCAAAATGTTGTTCAGAGAATATTTTTGTAACTTTTAATTTCAGAGGAGTCACTGGTAATGTCTCCTCTTACATTCATAAATGTCACTATCTGTGTCTTCTTTTCTTAGTCTTTTTTTTCTTTTTTTACTTTTTTGACAGAGTCTTGCCCTGTCGCCCAGGTTGGAGCACAGTGGCACAATCTCGGCTTAACTGCAACCTCTGCCTCCTGGGTTCAAGCGATTCTCCTGCCTTAGCCTCCTGAGTAGCTGGGATTACAGGTGCGCACCACCATGCCCAGCTAATTTTTTTGTATTTTTAGTAGAGACAGGGTTTCACCATGTTGGTCAGGCTGGTCTCGAACTCCTCACCTCGGGATCTGCCCGCCTCAGCCTCCCAAAGTGCTGGGATTACGGTCATGAGCTACCACGCCTGGCCTGTCTTATTTTTTTCTTCAAGCTAAAGGCTTATCAATGTTGTTGATCTTTTCAAAGTACGAACTTTTGGTTCCCTCAAATTTTCTCTATTTTTCTATTTCATTAATTCTCCTTTAATCTTTAGTGTTTCTTTTATTGACTTGCCTTCAGTTTAATTTGCTTTTCTTTGTCTAGATTTTCACTGCAGAAGCTTAGATTATTGACTTGAGATCTTCGTTATCTTTTCACAGAGGCATTTAAAGCTGTAAATTTTCCTCTAGGCACTGCTTTAGCTTTGTCCCATAACTTTTGATGTTTTGATTTTATTGTCATTTAGAAAAGCATACTTTCTAATTTCCCTTGTAATTCCTCTTTTGACTCATGAATTATTTAGAAATGTGTTGTTCAATTTATAAATACTTTTGGATTTCTCAAATTTCCTTCTGTTGTTAATTTCCAATTTAAATCCATTGTGGTCCAAGAGCATCATCTGCATGATATCAGCGCTTTCAAATGCATCCGTACTTGTTGCCATATTAAGTATAATATTTCATTTATTCTATTAGCCATTATTAGCCCTGAGATGTGATAGGTTCTTATTTGTGGTTATTTTGTTAACTTCTCTCAAGCAAGCCCAAAATGTAAATACCACATTATACTTTCAGTCTCTTGCTGAAAGTCTCAGTTGCAAGTGACAATGAGGGTTTTCAAACCTTCACTTTGATTTTAAAGCCCTGTATTATTTTTATAAAAATGGATTCTTCCATCAGTTATGTGTCCATTTATCTTTTGTGAAAGGTGGACTCAACACACACTCTCTTCCAAAGCGGTTTTGCCCTGCACAGTGACTAAGCACAGAAAAAAAGAACTTGAGGAAGGCAATATGTCCCCGTAGACTCATCTTCTCCGCCTCTGTAATGGTCAAAGATGGGACTTAAATTGCTTGCCTGTGACAGAATTCGTGTAAGCGACTAGAATATCAGGTAAGAAACGATTTGTTCTGGGAGTTCAGAGAACGGGTAGCAGCCAGGAATGCTGGATTTACCAAATAAAAATACAGGACACCCACCTAAATTTAAACTTCAGATAAACAGTCCTCCTTTTTAAGTAGGTACCATCCAGTTCTCAGCACCTATTTATACTAGAACAGAAGGTGCTGTCGACGTGATCTGAGAACTCAACCAGGTTCCCCTTTTGTACGTGTTGATCCCAGCAGCAAAGTGACTGGAAGGATGTGGCTGTAGGGTAGGGCAGTATCCACACTGTTCCCCCCTGGCTGCTTCCCGCCCACCGGCCTCCCTTCCAATGGGCCTGGGGTCCAGCAGCCAAGAAGCTAAGGTGGTGGGCCCCGGAAACCACCTCCCTGGGCCAGAGCATGGCAGAGGTGGATCCTGTCTGAGAAGAGACGGCCACACTCTGCAGAGAACGTGCCGGAGCTCACGCCCAGACGTGGATTGATCATTGCTGGTCACTGCCTGGCCCGTCCCGCTCATTTCCAGGCAATTCCAAACAGCCTCCGAGGTGGCTGCATCATGCTGGCTCACCCACCTGGGCTGCCCCTCGCACCGTCTGTTCAACACTGCCTGGCATCGGCAGACCTTCCGGTGTTGCAGTGTTAGGTATAAAAGGCATCTCATCAAGGTTTTCATTTACAGTTTCTGATTCTTAATGATTCACGTGAATTTTGGTCTCTGGAGTGACAGTTTGCAATTCTTGCCCACTTTGCATCACTTTTTATTTCATCTTTTATTGATTTGTAGGTATTCTTTACACATTCTGAATTCAAATTTTTGTTAGTTTAAGAAGTTTCAGGTGTCTTCTCTTTTACGTTTATTTCACAGCTTGATGAAGCATATAGTTTGGAACTAAAGCAAGACTCCAAGGGCACTGGAAATGAGAGCTGTCTTGGTCACCGAAACAGTGCTGTGCTGAGCACCTTGCAAACTGACCATCTGGCTTTAAAACAAAATGGAGCTCTCTTAGGTACTTTGTACAGTTTCTCCCTAAACTCCCCTGTAAGTATTCCTGGATGAAGGTGCCCATGGCCCTCAAGGGGTTCCCAGGGGTATGAATTATGAGGTGAACTGCACTCAGGTGTCTAATAGGACCCCTGCCAAAAGCGACCTGCACCCTGTTCTTGAGTTCAGAGGCTCGCTGGGGATGAAGGCAGACACTGGGGCCTAGTGCAAGGGCGTCTGCACATGGCAGGTGTCAGGGAGGAAGCCAGGGTGGAGACGACACAGGGACAGCTTGGAGGGGGAGCACCTTCAGGCGTGGCCTAGAATCGTGCATGGGAATTTTAAAACTTGAAAGATGTGAGAGGGGGAAGACGTGAACAAATGCCAAACGCTTGAACATTCTGGTCACTGATAATGAAGGGCAAGAGTCAAAGTGTTTTCTGTGCAGAAAATTGAAAATATTCTTGGAAAATATGTCTTGAGGAACCTGTTTATAAATTGTGGAGGTCTTATTGGCCAGGGTATGAGGTTGGTTTTTGTTCTGCAGAAGAAGGAAGTTTTGTTTTGTTTTGTTTTGTTTAATGTATGGTACCTTTCAGAACTGTGCTTAGGAAAGCCGTGGGCGGTTCTGGTCAGCCCGTGGCGGGAGAAAGGCTGGTCTTAGGGGCCAGGCACAGACTGAGCATGGAGAGTGTGGCCTGAATGTAGTTCACGCAGGAGTGAAATGGGGAGGCTGGCTGAAAACGTTGCTGGAATTTTGTCTAACGAGATTCGCTAAGTGTTGGCTCTCACCGTGAGGGTTTCCTAGAGCCAGAGCAGCTTGGAAATGATGGTGACATTGAGTGACCAGAGTCTTTTTGTTGTTTGCTGTCTTGCATATAAGTTCTAGGAGGAGAGCAGTAGGTTTTGATTTCAGTTTATTTGAGTTTGCAGTGAAATTTACATATGCAGCGTATGCAGACCTGTCTAGCCAATGGTCATAAAAACTTGAGTCTTAAGCACAGGAGACATTGGAGCAGAAAGGTGAATTGGTGGCTCACCCTCCTTTGACTGTTTGCAATCAAACTGGTCCCGTTCCCCTGCTTCTCAGTGGTCACTTGTATAGGATTTCCTCAGACTGGCTTTGGCCTGTCTCTGTAAACCTTGACACTTCATCAAACTCTATTCCATCTGGAAGCATTTAGGGCTTTAACTTACTGACCTAAACAATGACTTTCCTATCTGTCAGGCTTCATATTGTGACTTTTTCTTTTTTTTTTTTTTTTTTGGTGGAGGAATGAACTCTCACTCTCTCCCAGGCTGGAGTACAGTGACACAATCATGGCTCACTGCAGCCTCGACCTCCTGGGCTCAAATGATCCTTCCACCTCAGCCCCCTGAATAGCTGGGACTACAAGTGTGCACCACCACACCCGGCTAATTGAAAACAAAAAAATTGTAAAGACAAAGTCTCACTATGTTGCCCAGGCTGGTGTTAGAACTCCTGGTCTTAAGTGATCCTCTTGCCTCAGCATCCCAAAGGGCTGAGATTACAGGTATGAACTACCAAACCTGGCAATTGTGACTTTTTCAGTCTTGGCTTGGAATGTGGAGAATATTAACTTTCATGAAGAAATACAACATAGTTCATGTCAGCAAAGACATTGTTTTTAGGTTCTTCTATACAGAAATAAAATACAGAGATGAAATAGGATGACTCTGTTGGGAAAAAGGTGACTAAGAAGTGAGAAGGAGCACCAGTCCAGTTGCTAAGCTTGAGGTGAGTATGAGTGTGTCTCCGTCCCTCCGTGCTGCTGTAACAAAATACCACAGACTGGGTAATTCACAAGTAATAGAAAGTAACTTATAAGCAATATAAATTTATTTTTCACAGTACTGAAGGCTGGGAGTCCAAGATCAAGGCGCTGGCAGGGTCAGTGTCTAGTGAAGGCTGCTGTCTATATCCAAGGTGGCCTTGGGGCAGGTGCCTGGTCCTCATGGGGAGGGTGGGGGAGGGCCTGTGGCAGCCTTAACTGCCTTCTGCCAGCCCCTGCACAAGGCACTCATCCCTTCACTTCCCAAAGGCCCCATGTCCTCACACCACCACAGTGGGATTCAGTTTCAACGTGGACTTGAAGGGTCACACATTCAAACCACAGTAGACTCTCTGGTTTTAAATTTAGAACTGTGCACTGTTGCGTTTATGGTGATGACAACAGTGAGTGTCTCTCGCCTGGCTGCACTTGCTGGAGGCACTGGCTGCTCTGACCTCCTCGCTCCGGAGCATTCCCTGCTGAACAGCGACACCAGGGAAGGCCAAGGAGGGTGCACAAGACTCAGTCCTTCACCTGATGGCGACTTGGCCACGCTCATCTTTCCTTATTCTCAAAGACCTGTGTGGGGCTGGAGAGAGTTGGGGTTTCCAGTGGCCCGAAGTGTGGCTGAAAGCAGAGTGTTCCACTGGGAAAAAGAGAATTCTTCCAAAGAGAAGGATGAAGCCAGCAGCAGGGGTCCTGGCAGGACTGACCCCCACGGAGCTGATGAGGCCGAGTGTCAGGAAGCATGCACATTTTCCTTGAAAACAGACACAGGTCAACCTGCGTTACGGCGTTGGCGAGGTCATCAAATAACTCCATAGTGACTAATACTGTAACTATATGCCTGCCTAAAGTGACCTGACATACTGCAGGTGCACACAAGATTCTACGTAGTGAAAATACATATACAATTGTTGCTAAATTCAAATCCTAGAAAATCCACTGGATTGATACTTTAGAAGAGGATAATGGATAAAATCAATCGATAGGAAAATTCAAATATTTAGAAAATGCTAATTTCAATCTAGTGTAAAAATACCGTAAATTTGTACTGAATTATTTTTCCTTATTACAAAAATATTCAAGCAATAAAAATGTCAGATATTACTGTGGACTATGCTGTAATTACTTATCTGAAAATCACATTTATGTTGCTATACAGGTACCCCTGACATTACCTTTTATGTCCCTTGGACACTGAGGGGTTGTGTAGGGTGTTTTTAATAATCAAGTTTTATTCCCGGAATCTCTGATACAGCATTTACTCCTTCATATAATGTGATCACAAAACAATAAGACTAGTTTTAGCAGGGGTTTCTGAACACGATTTGTATGATATGCATTATCTACACTACAACGAACTTATCCAGTCCTCCAGACAGACATAAGCACCTTTGGGCAAATTATATTAATTTAGTGTTCCCAAATTTCATTAACATTTCCTGGAATAAGGAAAATGCAGCATTTATAATTGTCATAGGGGAGAGCACTAGATTCTTTCATATCTGTTACCTTGTAGCTACAATCAGATCAGAACATTTTTAATGCAATAGGTATATTGTTATTTTTCTTTTTGAAATACATACTGACAGTACAATAGTGGCAAAAGATTTTAGCCTTTTCCTTAAGGTTTAACAAGCAGAGGAGCTATAACCAAAGGGATAAAAGGGGAATTTCATCTTTTAAAAGAAAAAAAAAAAGATCAAATTACTGCCTGGGGTGGCATTATAATGAGACGTCTTGCAGGAAGCCGGGCACATCTCTGCCCACCTTCTAACCTCCATGGGACGGCACAGGCCACAGCCCAGCCATGAGCTCCAGCCCTGGAAAGAATCACTCGTGTGGACGAAGATAATTCAGGGAGAAGTGCCTGGGTGGAAAACTCATCTTCCAAATCTAATTAACACAGACTTACTTTTTATTAACAGGAAGACCAGAGGCAGAATGATGAGGACTTCAGTTTCTGTCTTTACATTCCTGGGGGTGGGGATGCGAAAAGATGGGTTGGAGGAGGAGGCTTTGCTCCCTCCCCTGTCGCTCATAACCAATGCCGATGTGAAGACTGTTTTTCTGAAGAGCTTACATTGGGATAAACAGACAGTGTGAGGTCGTGTCTATGATGACGTCCACAGGAAGGAAAACGGAAGCCCTGGAGTGCCCGGTGTCCCAGCCAGGAAGACGGCCATCTCCAGGCTGCTTTCCAAGCAGGTAGGTGAATCAAACACTGAGTTCCAGGGGAAAAGGATGTTTTCCTGAAGCAGAAAGAGGAACTGGCCATGGGCCTGGGAGTGAGGGCAGGTGGGGTCCCTTCCACACCCCTCGGCTCTCCCCTGCTCAGGTTGTGGAAGAGAGCGAGTGTCTGCTGGCAAACACGGGGTCTACCGGATCTTGTCCTGTGATTCTGTTCTGTAACTGGACCGATGACGCCACTCCTGCTCTTGCTGGCCTCCCCTCACCTGCAGACGCGTTGTTGCCTGTCGCAAGACCAACTCACATCCACAGAGCCGTGCACAGGGACCTCGGTTGTTCTCAAAGTTGAGAAATTCTTCAAAAGTTGGTAATTCTGAAGTCTTCGTGCTGATGGAGCCAGTGGGCAGCCCTGCCAAGTTCCCCAAGGCCCGAGGAGGACACACGGGGCCTTTGGAGTCTTGTGGTCTCGGATACGGGAGGGCGGCAGCCTTCCACTGAGCCCAGCGTGTCATCGTGTTTACGTCTCTGCAGAGGAAACACAGCAGCTTTAGCAGGACCCTGGACCCTGGTGTGCACACTGCACTCGGGGTCACTTCTACCCTTTGTCAGGTGATTTGTGGATGCCCAGCTTCACCCAGGGCTGTCCTGTGGCTGCAGGCTGCCTGCTGTCCCCCTTAGCCTGTGGGGCCCAGGAGGTCGGAAGGTGCTGGCTGATGTATCTCTGTGATTGGGGCTCTGTGGGGAACCTCTGGGGGTCTCACCAGCCCCACACGAATTCGGCAAGCCCAGAGGCAGGATTGCCTTTTGGGGCAGATGCCGCCTGTCCTGTGTCAGCCACCGTGACCCCCTGGGCCCCCTCAACCTCGATGCTGGCTGTAGGCTGTCTGGCGACCTACAGACTGAGCTGCGTGTGATGACCAGATGTGGTCTCATTCTCCAGGCCATGACGTGGGATGGATTAGGCAGGTGTCCTGATCCACTGTACAGGGAAGAGGGTGGAGCTGGCAGCCTCAGTTAGTTTAGGGACGGGAGCCACATCCACCTCTGCAGTTTTGCCGGCCGGCCAGGAGCTGAGTGAGGCTCCCTGCTCAGGAGGGGCTGGTGCCTGGTCCCTGGGAGGAGGGAGTGTTTGTCTAAGGGGTCTCACCCAAGGGAGCAGAGTGTGGAGGGGACAGTGGCAAGGTCATTTGGGGCCTCTTGATTTCCCTGATGCCAAAGCACACGTAATATTGAACCTTAATCTTAGATCTTAGAAAACCGTGTGCCTGAAGCCTTGGGGGCTAGCTGACTTCTCCAGGGAATGGGTGGAGTTGGCCTGGGTGCAGCACAGATGTACACTGTGCAGGTCCCTTACACGCCTGTTTTCTACCCACTCCACCATCTCTGGAACAGCCAGACAGACCCCTTCCCCGCCGTCCTCCTCAGCCTGCTCAACATGAAGACGAGAATGAAGATCTTTATGATGGTCCACTCCACTTAATGGTGAATGCATTTTCTCTTCTTTATGATTTCCTGAATGTCATTTTCTTTTCTCCAACTTGCTTCCTTGGGAGAATACAGTAGGTAATGCATAGAACATATAAAATATGTGTTCATTAACTTTTTATGTTGTCAGTAAGACTTTGGTCAACAGTAGGCTATTTGCAGGTAAATTTTGGGGAAATAAAAAGTTGTATGTGGATTTTCAACTGTGTGAAGGCTCAGCTCCCCTAATTCCCAAGTTATTCAAGGGTCAACTGTACAGTTATCATTCCAAGAGTTTTTGAAAGTCCCACAAATTTAGCCTCCCTGGTGTCTGTGCAGCCCCTCTGTTCCAGACTGGAGCTCTAGAAATTGTAGGGGAGAAAGTGTGCTCTTTGTTATTTTATAAGAGGTTCTCAGAGAAGGTCTCATGCATAAGATGTTATTGGGGTTGAGACCTCAAAGAATGCTGGCGTGGATTCGGGGAGAGAGGGTGCCACGAAGAAGAAATGACAAGGGAGAGGGCCTGAGAAGGAAATGTGCCCGAGGAACAAATGGGGGTGTTGCCATGGCACAGACTGGGAAGGGAAGCGTGGAGGCCACGAAGACCATGCTGGGGCCTTGGCTGTTACTCTGAGTCACACAGGAAGCCATGGGCCGGGACGTAAAAAAAGAGGCATCTTTATAAACCCTCACTTCTGTTTCTTTACTCGTCCTTAAAATATTTTATCTTTGCCTTTGAAAAGCCCTCTTTGGCTTGAAAGCCAAGCTAAAACCTCCCTTACAATCAAATTTTATATATTTATATATTTACTTACTGACTTAATTTATTGTTTGAAACAGGGTCTCGCTCTATTTTCCAGGCTGGCTGACTAGCTAATTCACTGCAGCCTTGAACTTCTGGGCTCAAAGAATCCTCTCCCTCAGCCTCCCGAGTAGCTGGGACCAAAAGCATGTGCCACCATGCCTGAGTAATTTTATTTGTTTATATTTTTTGTGGAGATACAGTCTCGCTTTATTGCCTAGGCTGGTCTTAACCTCCTGGGCTCAAGCTGTCCTCCTACTGGGCCTCTCAAAGTGCTGGGATTACAGGTGTGAGCCACTTCACCTGGCCTATAATCAAATTTTAGTATTTATATGACAAAAATAAAACTTCATAACATCTATAATACTTTGTGTTCTCTACTGTTTCATAGTCAATGTAATTTATCTTGGTGTGATCATTAAATACATGAAATTCTTCCCTAGAAGACCAAGAAAAGTCAACCTGCCTGGTGATAATGAAACAAGAGTGATGCAAAAGTTAGGATAAATAAATGAGATCATGAAAATCATAAATCATTACAAGTATTCAACTGTAAAGTTCTCCTATCAATCTCTAATACATAAAAGTCCTTTCTTTTAGTAATTATCGCTTTATTAGTGTGTTCTCATGCTGCTGATAAAGACACACCCAAGATAGGGTACTTTAGAAAGGAAAGAGGTTTAATTGACTCACAGTTCAGCATGGCTCAGGAGGGTCAGGAAACTTAACATCATGGCGGAAGGGGAAGCAACATGTCCTTCTTCACATGGCAGCAGGAGAGAGAAGTGCCGAGCCAAGGGGGAAAATCCCCATCTAAAACGATCACATCTTGTGAGAACTCACTATCATGAGAACAGCATGGGAGTAACTGCCCCCATGATTAAACTACCTCCCACTGGGTCCATCCCAAGACATATGGGGACTATGGGAACTACAATTCAAGATGACATTTGGGTGGGGACACAGTCAACCATATCAATCACTGATACTACTAATCTTACCAGCACTAACTAGTAGTCACCACACCCATGTCTAGTGGAAGGTTCTTTCACACGATGGTTCTGGCTCCTGTACTTCTGTACTTCCCACCCCATTCTGTCCTTCCCCATCCTCTGAGATGTGACGGGTTCTGTGGGAGTCTGAACAGGATGGCATCTGAGAGTCTTTGGGTGTGGATTCACAATTTCATTTAAATACAAACCCCTGCTGTGTGGCAAATTATAACCAGGCTCATTATCGCAGCACTACAGTCATCAGAAAGCAATTATGAAGAGGCCAATAGGGTTTGTAGCGTTGGATGATGTCAAATATCCCTGGTGGAAATGCAAATTTTTGAATTTACTAACTGTCCATGAGACCCTGAGGTACTATTTTTTTTAAATGAAAAGAAGCATATAGTGTGGTCACTTGGCCCTAATTATCTAAGGGACTTGGTCTTATGAGAGTAAATGTTAATTCATGCCCAATTTTAACTTAAATATTCAATCACAATATAACATGAAATTTGCACCGTAGATTCATAACTCAATAATATCCATTAGAGTTTGACCCTATTAAGAAGAAAAAATGTGTTTAAGCCTAAGATTTACAGAGCTAAATAATGAATTTCTCTGCTACCCCAAGTGCATCATAAAAGGCAGATCTGTGGAAGCCAGCACAGTGTCCCAGGTATGAATCAGCCTTGGGGGCCTCTGTGGTTTCTGGCTATTAAGCCACAACATATGTTTTCAGTATTTGAAATCTGTTTTCCAAATTCAGTAAAGGTAACCAGCGAGTGAAGTTCCAGGACACATGACTCTGAAGTAAAAAGAGGCTTTGATTTCATTAGTATAATTTATATGAGGCTGGGAAACCATTTATCATTCTGTCACATGTCAAATTTAAGTTTAATTTATTGGGGAAAGTGGTAATGGATTGGAATACAACTCCATTTATCAAATCATCATTAAATTTAAACCCTAGGTTGGCTGTGGATCAAAGAATTCAGCAGAAATCAACAAAATCTTTTTGTGGGAATCAAGTAGCTTTGGCATTTCATTATTTAAATGTTTACAGTGTATTATTTGTGAATTGCCTGGAGGGGCTGCTTTGTGTCACCCACAGGATTTGGTTGGAAGAGCCATTAAACCTGCAAAGGCAAACTGCGGGGGTGGGAGGTGAGGCAACCAGAAGGCCCCTGCTGTGGTGGTTCCCACGGGGGCCAGCAGATGGGTATCATGTGGTGCAGGCGTGGGGACCTGCAGGACTCGGGTTCAGGCTCTGAATAGACTAGAAGTTGCTTTTAGTTAAACCACAGATGTTCTTGTATTTCTCAGGAGATGCTGAGCTAATGTTGCAGGAACAGTGCCAGAAATATTTAGGAAACTATAATAAAAATGCTCTGTAAGCCTGGATGTCTGAATAGGTTCACTGTTCGTATTTTCATTTCCTCTCCTTAAAATAAGTACATGAAATAGAAAACTTTTTGATTGTAACGATCTCCTTTACTCCCCATCCTTGCTGTTCTAACCATCATTACTAGGACCAGGACTCATTAATTCTTATTTTAGGATCTGACTTGCCTTTTTAAACCAAAGGCAATCTTTTTCCAGATCAAAACAAAATAAAAACCTCTCCGACCTGCCTCTGTCCTGCTGCCTTAGGTCTGTATCTTCCTTCGCAGATCCTGGGACCTTGGTCTTGTTTTTTGTTGTATTTTTTCTCTGTAACTCGGACCTTGCTTGGTTTTCCTACCCCACACCCAACCTCCTGCCCACTGGATCCTCTGTGGCTGTGGAAAGGCTATGTGTCCTCATGGTGGGCTCTCGTGGGCCCTGGGTGGGTGTCCCACACCCCAGGACTTGGTGTCCCTTGTGGGCAAGGAGGATCCTTGGTCCCCAGAAGGTTCTGAACCTTCCTGAGCCTCAGTGCCCTGCTCTGCAAAGACCCTGCCCACAGCGACCACCCACGTTCTTGTCTTGCTTGTATCTTTGGTGGTACATTTTACAGGTAACACATCTCTCTGATAAATGGTGGCACGTTCTCCCCTTGAACTGGTTGAAACCCTGGCTAAGGAAATATGTACCTTACTTTTGGCTTCTCCTGCTGGCTCACCTTCGGCCCTCAGTTCCTAGTAAGGAACTTCAGTTTTCCTCTCCTGCCTCTCTCAGCTGGTGTGGCCCTGGTGCTACTGTCTGAGTCCCGGTCAACCTGCCCCTGGTGAGGTCTGATTGTCACCCACCTACTCACTGGCCATCCCTGGGGCCCACTCCAGCCACAGGTGCCGGGCCTCAGACCAACCCCAGTGAGAGCTTAGTCCAGCTTCCTCGCCTCCCCTGAGGCCTACACCGGAGTCCTGTGGCCTGTGCTGACCTCTCCTCCATGGCCTGCTCCAGGGACGCAGACAGTGACGCATCCCCTTGAGAGGAAGCAGCTGAACCCAGACCTCAGACAGCCCCACCTCAGCCTGGAGCATTTTTCATTTCCACACTCTGGTTTCATGATGTTTAATCTCAGGTCATGAAATCACATGCAGTGTTTTCATTCTGTGTAGGAAGCACATCATTTGTATTCCAAAGCAGATGATTGAGTCCAGTGAGCAGCAGTGAGAATCAGCCGCCCGCTGCCACCGCCCGCTGCCACCTCCCGCTTCAGACCTGCTCGTGGTGGACTCCATCCACTCAACAGACATTTCCCTCTTGTTGGAAGAGGTGACAGCTTGTATTCATCAACAACACTGTTAGCCTATGGAGAGATTTTAGAGCCCGATACCAGCATTTCTGTCCCGTGGCTCTGGTGTTGGAAGCTTGGGGGATTGGCGATGAGTGCATGGGGGCTGCAGGCCTCTGACCTGGTCTGACTCTCCCAGCACCCGGCCGAGGGTGACTGTGGCATCCTGTTGCATAGGTGAGGGCACCGGGGTGCAGGGCAGTGAAACAGCTGCGGCAGCTCACGTCGTAGAGACACAGAGAGGCCCAGGGATCCACCCAGGCTTTCCTCTCAGCTGCTGAGACTGTAGGAATTTAGCAGAAGTAAAGGAAATGGATGAGGGTTAAATTAGTCAGAGGAGGCTATTGAATAGAGAAGAAATTAAATTTAGTCCCGGAAGAAAAACTAACTTGGGAAAGTGGGAGAGAAATGGCATTTCACAAGCGTGGGGGGCGGCGCCAGGTCACTGAACAGCCTTTGAGACCATCCCACAGGGGGTTCATGTCAGAAATGGCGGACGGCCAGGAAACAGGCCGCGCACGAATGTCCTCACCACCACACAAAGTGCTGTCCACTGGATATTGTAGGAAAGACTAAGCCGTGAAAAGGTTGTGAAGAGAAGAGACGCTGGCAGGTGTGCTGCCTGAATGAGTGGCCTCGTGGGATACCCGGGCTGGGCTTAGCCAGGCGTCTGTAACCCTGAGGGAAGGTGCAGCTGTTCTCATGGATGCGACAGCCTCCCGGGTCTGCACCACATGCTGGCTCCCTGGTGTGCCCTGGTGTGCCCTTGAGTTTCCCAACCCGGGGAGCACAAGACAGGGGCAGCTCCCTGCCTTTCCACACCACCAGTTGGCAAAGGATGGAGCTTACACTGCAGGCTCACAAATTATTTTAAATACAATTTATATTCAGAACACATCTCCGACGAGGAAATGAATACGTGGGAGCTGCAGTATCCTGAGACTCTGGCAATGAATTGCAAACTTAAGGACAAGAGAATGTTTTTGAAAACAATATGCTTATTTTACCACATGTGCAATTTTTTTTAAAGAAAATCCGAACATAATGCATCTTGTTTTCTAGCGTCCACAAAACATTCCTTTTCCTCCCTCTGAGGAGAATAAAAGGGAGCTCTCCCAAAACGAGTAACTTCTACTTGCAGAAAATTAGCAGCCTGTCATCGGTGTTATGTCCATTGTTATGTAATTACCGCCTTTACTGTGCTAAAATTGCTTCAAAGGAGTCTACTGTAGACCACGCGTCATGCGCTGAACAGGGCCTGCCCTAGGGAATTCTTTTCAGCAAATCATGTGTCTGACAAAGACACAAATTCTATTCGGGACATCAAGACTTCGGTGGTGCGACGTGCTGTTCACCATATGTTATTTTAGTAGCTGTATTCTTGTTATTTTCTGCTCTCTGGGATGTGGATTTTAGCTTCACATGAAGCTGACACTTGATTGAATGCAAAGGTTAAAGAAAGCTGTTGCTCGAAGTCATTTTAAGGTTGGAAATAGCAAGCAATCTTTCCCTTTGCTGGGGTTAGAAATAATTCGTACTAAACGAACCGGGAGAACGTATCCTTACAGAGCAACATCAGCCCAGACAGACATGGAAGCTTCGGCTATGAATCAACTTAGCTGTTTTGTGTAGTTTTGGGGGAAGTGTGGTATTTTACTGATTTATGTTTCATTTGCAAATCTTGATCCTGCATGGACTCCACAGGGTACGATGCTGTGGGAACAGAGCAGTTACCGCCCTCTCAGCCCCTCTACGGCACAGGACGGTGCTCAGGGCCTGAACAGAGGGACCCCTCATCTCTCCCCCCGGCCCCGCCCCAGGCCTTTGCCTTCTCACACTGGGGGTTTTTCAGCAGCCTTTGACAAGCCATCCTGCCTTTGGCTGCCCTTGATCCAGGCGAACATCATCTCCCTGGGCCGACAGCCTTCTGGCCTGTGGGGCTTCTGTGTCTTCGGAGGCAAGTGGCTCGTCAGGGGCCGCAGGGCTGCGTCCCCTCCACCTGTGGCCTGGCGTGCACTCCAGCCACCCAGCAGCTTGTGATTCTTGGAGTGTGCCTTTTCACGGCTGTCCTTGCTCGGCCTCCCCCTTTTCCGGAGAAGCCTCTCCCCTGCTGTGGTGGCTGCGGAAAACCTGCTTTGCTTCTACCACTCAGAGGATGGATTCTTCCAACACACATTTTCTTCAGACACCCCAGAAGTCCCATGAGAAACAGAGCCCCAGGCCGAGAGCAGAGCTGGGCTCAGCCTGCGGGGAGGAATTGCCCCCAGGTGTGGACTCTCTGTGCTGAATCCTTAATAATAGTTACTTATATTTTCTATGATTACCATGAACAGAATCATCTGAGAGAAAACGTGAGTTCCAGATCTCCCACGTCTTTGGTGCCTTCCGTGGTGGCGGGACAGGGGACGGGGCGTTCTCCAGACCCTGTGTTTTGTTTTTCCGTTTTCTCTTTTCTCTTTTTCACATGGAATAGTAAGAACCAACTGAAGCCTTTCCTGAGGGGTTTGTTCAGGAGATGGCCTGTGAAGTGCATGTAAATGCAAAGTGTCCTAGTGATGTTGATTAAAACTGTGATCAGTGCAGGAAAGAGCGACATTGTGGCTGAGGAAGCCGGCGGGCACATGCGGGCAGTGGCAGGGGCTCCTCTCTTGTTCGCCGGCCTCTGTTGTGTGGCCTCTGCTCTCATCTCCAGGCCACAGATGACCAACCGTGGGTCCAAATGCTTAGGAACAAAGCGCTGGGCAGGAAGACTCACAGGTGATCCGAACCCCTGCCTTGATACGAAGGCTTCCACTGACAAAGTAAAAACTCCTGGAGGATGGTTTCTAAATGATTGAGAGTCAGCAACATGAAATCTGGGATGGAACCTCTCAAACATCCCTCTTAGGGGCTCCGCTAGCGTTTCGGCAATATTTGGATGAGTAATAAAGAGATTGACAACTCATGCATTATACTGTGTATTTATTCCATAAAATGTATTTTTCTTTTTTTTCTTTCAGCTGCATCACAGATTATGATGTTTTGCTTTTATATGAGAAAAAAACAGGATTACCTCATTCAACACATTGTCTTCAAAGTGCTCAGATCTTTACCTATTTTACAGAAAATGCAAATTAAATGTAAAATATTCAAAAGTTATTTTAATATATTTTTAAAATTATTTTCTTATAAAACACTAAATCATGTATTAAAAAGAAAACAAAATTTAATTTGTTAATGTTAAAAATATAAAAAATATTACACAGAAATTTTATATTCTTTTTGGAAAATGTAATGAACTATTATTTAGTAATTTATACAAGTAATTCATAACTAGCTGTTTTCTTTCCATGAATGGAGGAGTCTAACACAAATAGGAGTTTGTAAGCACACATTCTGGAGTTCCATGTCCACCATCTGCTGATATAAACAATTAGTGTCCTGCTCAGTGGAGTTCCCATGGATGTCTCCATACACAACAAACTCAAAAGCAACATGAGTTCTGAGATGTTCTTCTCAATTTCAACAAACAACTATAGCAAATGACATATGAATTTATAGGCATATCAACAGCTATGGAATTGGAACACAAAGAAGCCGATCAAGGGCTGCTCCAGGGACTGAGGATTTATCCCGTATTAAGCTCTTGCAGGAATGAGTCTTCCTGCTGCATGGGAGGCCCAAGGGAACAACTGTCCATCCCTGGACTCGAGCATTGCTGAAGTCCAGACCTCCCGCGCTCCCGGCACTGCCCCCATCAACATGTCGTCTTTCCTTTGATGATGACATTATGATTTATTGACCATTTCTCCTGTAGACGAACTTTGGGGGTTATTTCCATTTTGGGAGTAATTTCACCAAATAATTCTGTGAAGCGTCTTACACGTGTACGCAGGTGCTTCTGTGCCTCTGTGTAATTAACTCTTTAATTTGATTTAATTTTATTAAGTGATGCCATGCATTCACTAATATTATCCTGATGTCTTTCTGGATGCCTTAGGCCCAGCACTGTCCTGGCCCAGCTCTACCCTCCGGCACAGGGCGGGGCGGCTGTGATGGTTTTGGGTAATCATGTCTTCACTTGAGTGCGTATGAAACATCACAGCATTGTCTACTTCCTGGCCGCATTGCAGGTCTTAGTTACGAGTTTATTTACTCTCCTTGATTTGCACTGTTTTGGAGGATATGTAAACAGATTTTGATCTAGGTTGCTTCTGACAGGAATTGAGAAGTTAAGTAAAAATTAATACAAATTCTACCATCATTTAATACAATGAATTTAACACTTAGATACTCATTAGTGTAGTAAATAACATATTTTTTTCCTTAGGCTTTCTTTTTTAGCTTTTGTTAATTTGCCATGCACAAATAGCTAATGAGGGGTATAAAAGGACAAATCTCATTTCTGACGATTTTTTAATTTTTCAATCAAGTCATCATCAGCTTCTCGGTGCACTGTTTGAGATGAATTCAGCTAAGGTTGGCTGGGTGCTGATTAGACACTAGTTTCTGTCTTCTATGAAACAAAACAAAGCAAAACAAAGCCTACTCTCTAGGTCTTCTTCTACTTACGAAGGACAAGTTACAGGAAGTACTCTCCTCCCATTAAAAAAAAAATAGAAAACGGGATAAAACATGGGAAGCACACGTTTGCAGATAGAAACAGCTGATCATGGAGGCTCCGGAGAGAAGGGAGACAGACCCAGTGAGCCCTCGTTATGGACCCGCTCACCTCCTGGCACAGCCTCCACTCTGCAGCCCAGAGACCAGAAATGCAAAAGCAAACAGAACCGGGGCTGCTGGCTGGAGAGACTGCGCTGAAAACCCAGGGCAGCTGAGACGGTCACGCTGTGTGGGCAGCACCCTGGGAAGCAGAGGCCGCCCAGCAGAGACTCCCGTGACGTGCAGGGAGCCCTCATGAGTCCTCACCTGGGCCGTGGTCAGCATGCTGAGTGAAAAGCCCACAAGATCACTGAAAAAGACACTGAGAATCTTCAGGCTGAAACATCTCAGTGCTCACACAGGCCTGGAAAGGTTGCACTTCACCGCAAGAATGGAGAGGCCTCCTACTACACAGGTCATGAGTGGAGTTTTAGAAGGGCCAGACTAGTCCTAGATGGACGGGCCATCACAAGGCTGGAAAAAACCACACTGACCCACAAGTAATTCAACTGTGAGCCTGAAAAAGGCCTGAGTCTCCTAACAAATGAAATAAAATATGGCCGTCTCACATGGTATTCACAGTACCAAGTACGCAATAAAAACATTCCGTATCGTCTGAAAAATGGGGAAAATGCCCCCTTAGCAGAGAAAATGCAATGAAAAACACACCCAGCTGACAGAGATGATGGAATTAGCACATCATAACCTTAGTTATTATAAATATTATTAATAAGCTCAAGGCTCTAAAGGAAGCAAACACAATAAAGAGAAAGAAAATATGAAAATGGGATCTCCTAGAGATGAAAAATGTAACATTTGCTGTGGGGAATACTGTGGATGGAATTAACAGGAGGTTAGACATGGCGGAAGGAAAGATCGGAGAACTGGAAGAAAGGGCAAAAGAAACTCTCAAGGCCAGGCGCAGTGGCTCACGCCTGTAATCCCAGCACTTTGGGAGGCCAAGGTGGGTGGATCACGAGGTCAGGAGATTGAGACCATCCTGGCTCACATGGAGAAACCCTGTCTCTACTAAAAATACAAAAAAATTAGCCCAGCGTGGTGGTGGGCGCCTGTAGTCCCAGCTACTTGGGAGGCTGAGGCAGGAGAATGGCGTGAACCTGGGAGGCGGAGCTTGCAGTGAGCTGATTGCACCACTGCATGCCAGCCTGAGCAACAGAGCCATACTCTGTCTCAAAAAAAAAAAAAAAAAGAAACTATCAAAAGTAAAACAGTGATTGAGAAAAACATCGACCTTAGTGCTAAGTCTTTAACTCTTATGAGGAACTAGTTCCTTAGTGCCATTTAGAACAACACTCAGAACAGTATATTAAATATAATGTACATGGAATTGTAGTAAAAGGGGAAAGTGATGAGGAAAAACAGACATAACAATGGCTTAGACATTTCCAAATTCGGTGATAATTACAAACCCAGGAGGCTAACTCGATATTCCCAGAGCAGCCACAGATGCATTTCCTGCACACCCTGCCGTAGCTTCCACTCCCAACAGAGTGGAGGCTGTTTCCCTCCTGTCAGGCCCTGGGGACTGGGACTGGGGCACCCTCCCCAATCCACACAGCCTGCACCAACAGGGACGCTGCAAGGCCCCCAGGTGCCCTCCTTCAGGTCTGAGAGGAAGACAGGACTGTGTCACTTGTTCTCTCCTTGGGAGCAAGTGACTTGGAACCCCTGTGCCAGCATGGAGGGCGTCTGGCTGCTCTGAAGGTAGCATGCTGGGGAGCTCAGGTGGAGAGACGGCTTAGAGAGAAGCACCCCCAGGGCCCTGCAGGAGAGCTCAGGTGGAGAGACCACGTAAAGAGAAGAGTGCCCCCAGGGCTTTGTTCCAGCCCCTTGATGCTGGAGCCCCTGGTGGGAACACAGCAAGGAAGAGTGGGCAGACCTTTGGGTGATGCCAGTCCCAGTGCCAGTCAGGCCCGTGGATGCCAAGTGGGTCAGAGAGAAGCCACCTCCAACCTCCTAACCAACTTTCTGGTTTGTGAGCAAAATATATGTTGATGCTATTTGAAGATACTAAGTATTGGAGGAACCGAAACACCCTCAGAGCTACTAAGCCCCCAGTGCTCCCTGAGAGCAGTGCCTGAATTCCAGCCTCTGAGACACTAAACAGGGAACCCAGGTGAGCCGTCCCACATTCTGACCTACAGAATGAGGCAATAAAAGCTGCTAAATGTGTAGTAATTTGTTAAACAGCGACAGAAAACTACTGCAGGATCTTTGGTAAACAGTGTCAACTATTGAGAGGAGAATTCTTTGCTGAAAGCCCTGCACACAAAGCACCAGGACAGCCAAGAGGTCACAGATGCACATGAGACTCTGGACAGCACCAGAAGAGCCAGGCAGTTCACACGGCTCCTGCAATCATACAGGTTTCCTACAGATGGGCTGGGGCCCTTGCAACTTAAAAGGTTAATATCATAGTTTCCTTTGGGATGTTGAAAACACTGGTGTCATTTCTCTGAACATGCAGCTGTTCTGAAATGTGTGTCTTTTTAAAGTTGTGATCCCCACCTTGGTTGCATTTCTTAATCAGTCAGGAAGAGTTTAAAAGTATCTCCTACCAGATGCCAACCACATGCCTGTGACAGGGTCTGGGCATCAGCACTTTGAAAAGATGTGTGGCCATCCTGAATAAATCCATCTTAAAGTAATCCTGCTCACACATCTATTTCAGAAAAAAATATTTAAAAATCACCTTGTTTTCCCTGAGCAGGGTGGTCTTTCTGAAAAAACAACAACAAAAATTCGGCTTTACAAATATGGATACTTCCTTGGAAAAAGTAGTTTTCCTTTATACATTTCTTCATTCACTAAACCATTCCTTTATTCACTCATTCACTTATTCCTGCTTTCACTCATCCATCCCTCATTCTCATCTATGCCATCATTCACTCATCCATTCCTTCATTCACTTGTTCATTCCTTCATTTACTCATCCATTCATTCCATCATTCTCTCATCCATTCCTTCATTCACTCATCCATTCCTTCATTCACTTGTTCATTCCTTCATTTGCTCATCCATTCCTTTCATCATTCTGTCATCCATTCCTTCATCTACCCATCCATTCCTTCATTCTTATCTATTCCATCATTCACTTATCCATTCTTTCATTCTCTCATCCATTCCTTCATTAACTCATCTATTTCTTCATACACTCATCCATTCTTTCATTCATCCATTCCTTCATTCTCATCTATTCTATCATTCACTCATCCATTCCCTCATTTACTCATCTACTCCTTCGTTCACTCATCCATTCTTTCATTCACTCATACATTCCTTCATTTACTCATTTATTCCTTTGTTCACTCATCCATTTCTTCATTCACTTGTCCATTCCTTCATTCACTCATTAATTCATTCCATTATACTCTTGTCCATTTCTTCATTTGCTCATCTATTCCTTCATTCACTCATTCATTCCTTCATTTATTCATCCCTTCCTTTATTCTCATCTATTACATGATTCACGCATAAATTCCTTCATTTATTCATCTATTTCTTCATTCACTTGTCCATTCCTTCATTCACTCATCCGTTAGTTTCATCATTCTCTTGTCCATTCTTTCATTCATCTATTTCTTTATTCACTCATCCATTCATTCTCTTATTCATTCAACTATTCTTTCATTCATTCCATCATTCATTCAACTATTCTTTCATTGATTTATGTATCTACTATTAATTTGTCCAAAGATAATAATTATCTACTATTTGATGGTCACTGTGCAATTAGGTTGTGATTTAGCTTCCTTTCCACTGCCAATGTAGGCCTTTCAACAGGAACATCTCTAACAGAAAAGTTATTTTCCCTCTTTTGCTCACCAGTAGATAAAATTGCTATAAAAGGGACTCTGACCATCTTTTAAATATCAAACATGGACCCATCTTGACTTTCTTTAAGTTGTTGCCTTCCTCAAACATTATTGAGTTTCACATTCTGAAAAAAATATCAAATACTCAAATTCTTATTTTTTTAATCAGTTGAAGTGCCTGGTCCTAAGATTTCAGGTAACAAATTAGTTCAGGGGACAACTTATTCTGAAAATGAGATGATGAAGGGATTTTCAAGACAAAAACTTTAAAAAAATTGTCCTTACTTTTTGAGAAATAGTTGCCTCAAGTTGCAAAACGTCAGTATTAGGAAGTAGAATACAGACAGGCCTGTTTAAAAGAGAAATGAAGCCTTTCAGGCATGACCTGTGAATAAAAATGACCAAAAAAAAAAAAAAAAAAAAAAAGAATAGAATTTCAAAGAGTGGGTACTTTTTTTTCCAAATCAAGTTTTTAAAAGACCAAGTCAACATCAGGGCTAGAACCAGCTAAACATTCACGAAGGCATGTTCTAATACTTCCTAACAATTTCTATCTTTCTGGCCCACAGTAGAAAGCACCAAGGCTCCCAAACATGGTACTTGCTACACTGTGTTAGAAAATGGCTCCAAGGTCTTTAGCAAATGGTGGAACCAGCACGTCGGGAGGACCATCTGCTCAAAACCCTGACCACAAAGCAGCAAGATGGTGAAGAATACTGGCCCACGCACATGGATAAAAGTAGGATACACTGACCGGCAGAGACTAGACAGTTAAAGGCTCTGGAATGAGACAGAATCCAGGCCCGGCAGGATGTCTGAGGCGTGGGAGCTGCAGGCTTCTTCTGTCTCTGAAGCACGTCCATCTGGAACCCCTGTCTCATTGCCAGCTTCGCCAGGCGCTGACTCTGACTCTGTTACATTCCTCAGAACACCCAGGAGCCCTGATTCACTCGCCTTAAAGCAGGACAGACCTGACAAATGCCATTCAGTTTCCCAGGAGCTGAAAATTGACCACAGCCTTGTTTATTGAAGACATGGTTCTCAAATGAAGTTTCTACACAGTCAAGAGAGCGTGGATTTTTGTAAGACTATTGAGTTTTCAAACATAACCTGGTTCTCATGAACTTACTATAGCTTTTTAACAGCCCAGGGAAGGAGGGACTCCAGAGTGAGTGAACTGGACAGTGCTGGACATTCTGATCATGCCCTGTGGGGGCCACGTCCTCCATACCCAAGGTCCTTCTGGGAAAACCCAGGGATGCAGTCTCTACGGCTGTGTCCGTGTTCCTGCTACAGGTGAGTGAGTGACCTATGCCTTCACCCCTGGGGTCAAGTGGTCAAAGCCATAGCCTGGGACCAATGAGACAGGCGTGGGGCTGCATGTGAGGACCTGCATAATTCTCAGGTTGGTTTGGAAAGCGAACTCTGGAGTTTCTTGAATCTGGTTCAGACTGTGGATCTGGCACTTACTGCAGCATTGGAAAAGGCCCCTAACCCCACCTTCGCCTTCTCCCCTGCAAGGCGGCCCCAGAACCCAGGGCTACCCCTCCACCTTCGCCTTCTCCCCTGCAAGGCGGCCCCAGAACCCAGGGCTACCCCTCCACCTTCGCCTTCTCCCCTGCAAGGCGGCCCCAGAACCCAGGGCTGTCCGGAGATCCCCTGGTACAGTGCATAGAAAGTGCTTACCATCCCAGGTAGGCCAAGTAAACTCTGAAAAATGAAACCCATTATCGTCAATTAAATGTCCAGAAATTTAGAATTGAGGCACAGAAAGCCTCGTTGGGATGGCGTTTGGTGCTGGAGTGGAGATGTGAGGTGGGCTGCATGTTTGCGCTTCCATGAATGATGTGCAAAGACAGGCAGTGGGTGTCCTAAGTGGGACCTGGAGAATGGACTTCGCACATGGGAAAGGAGGTGGGAAGTGTGATCCCCGGGAATAAAGTTCCGAAGACCCGTCAGCTGCACAGGCTTCTGAGAGCCACTGCTCCCTCGATCTGCTTCATGGAACCCGAATTGGCTTCCTGCCCTGGGTTTCTCTGAGGACGTCCCAGTTCCTCATATTACTACCCCTTTTAGCACGTCAAGGGCTTTATGACTTCCAAGTAGGTAATCTCTAAGTCAATCCAGTTTAAGTCACATGTGCTCATGAGGCTGAGAATAATTGTCGTCTGAAGCTACTGTCTGACATGTGCTTCCGTCAAGACTCAAACTGCTTCCTGCCAAGTTTAGATTGAAGTTGAATTGCCACTGAGAATTAACGTTTACCGTTCCTGGTTCACTGAGGATGAATTAGGTTCACATTTATCTTTTCAGCGTATTACTCTTCTGAATGTCAGGTACTTCCCCAAAAGGAGCGGACTAGGAGCCGGGCATGTGGCAGCTCTCACATTTTGGAGCAGGCCTGCTCTCCTCACTCTAGATTTCCCTGCACTCAGTGCCAGGAGGGAGGCTCTGGGGTGCACGGGGGTCTCCCCAGCTGGAGGTGGGGTCCGGGCACCTCTTGCAGGTGAGGGAGACCCATGTGGGTCCAGGGCCTGGGCCCTCCTCTAGGACAGGTCAGTGGGCAGCCCAGACCTGAGCCAAGGAGAGCAGGGCATTCAGGGAACGGCCTGTCCCGTTATAGGATAGAGAGCAGGGAGGCCGGCGGCAAGCCAGCATCTGGGATCAGGTTCTTCTCCATGCAAGAGAAGAATGGGGCCGGCCGCAGAGGCGTGAGGGGGCAGGTCAGACGCAGCGAGGGGCACAGAAATGACACCCTGGGCAGGTGTCTCAGGTAGGGGTTCCCTACTGCTACCGCTTATTGTGAGTGAGGAAAAGAGAGACCAGGGCTTCCTTTCCTGCCTGTCTCCCTCCTTCCTTCCCTCTCTCCCTATTTTCTTTCCTCTTTCCCTCCTTTCTTTTCTTCCTTCCTCCCTCTCAACGCAGGGGCTGCTGTAACTGTCTTTGAGCTTCCACTGTAGTCTTCTGAGGTTGCTATTTTGTACCCACTTTCAAAACTGAGGAAACAGGGCTTACAGCGAGTCTGGTGTCCCACTGGCTGCACTTATCTCCCTCGTGGCAGAGCGGCAAGGTTGCTCTAAGACGTGCAGCAAGGTCTGAGGCCAGCAAGCGTGGTGTGTTCATCCGTTCACACCGTGTTAGTGGGAGGAGGAGACAGGTACAGAGCTTGAGAGTCAGTGTTTTCGAATGTGCCAGCCTGAGGTCGGGCACTCTTCCTCACGGACCCGGGACAGCTCAGGTGCTGCCACCTCACCTAGCGAGTGTCAGGAGCCATGTGCTGTCCAATGGGCAGACCCTGTGGCACCAGCTCACAGCAAGCGGTGTGCGGCAGTCAGCTTGTCCACGGTGGCCTGAAGGTGCTTAAAATACAGAATCCATTTATTTTGTTGAAAAATAATTTAAAATCAATGATAATATTACTGAATAAATCACAGGAACTGGCTACTGAAGAATGATTTAAAGGGAATTTTCTAAATAGAGTCCCACCTTTGTCCTCCTGAATAAGTGTTAGAATTGGTATCCTGAGTTTGCAGAAATTGCCTGAATATCTCTCTCTTTCACTCCTGTCAGCATAACTGTGTGATTGGTTTCCACTGTGAGATGCGTTAAAACAAAGCATAAAATTTCTTTAGAGATGCGTTATCTCTTGCCCGTTGGATTGGCACTCCATGTAGAGAAGATAAATGAACAAGCAAGAATCAAGCTTATTTTTCACTTAGCACTTTAAACAATGACATGCATGCCTTTCCTTCAAGGTGGGCTGCGGCACGCGTTACCTTTTGTTTGGTGGGTTGTGAGAAAAACCAAAACAGCTCTGCCCTGCTGATCACTCATACGAAGGCCCTCACTGTGTGGCCTGTGTATTTCCTTAAAATGTTTCCTTCTTTTCTGTGTCACCTTGGGTTACAATTATGTTTATTAAAATGTAGCAAATATCTAAGTTTGCATTTTGTATTTCCCATTTTAATTAAATGGCTTAGTATTCATGTTTGTTGCATTTTATACACGTATCAGCCTGTGAGATATTGTAAATCATAACTAAAATATTCTTTCCTACAGATAGCATGAGAGCCACTGGCAGAGTCGATGGTCAGGCCAGGATGGAAATTCCAGTCCCTCTGGTACCACGTGGATGCTCTAGGGAGAGTAGGGGTCTGAGACCCGCCAGAGGATGAGGGACTCACATATGGACCAGCAGAAGGAGGTGCAGGTGAGACCACAGGGGCTAACTCAGCAGTGACTCCCTCGTTCTGGGCCCCAGCCCCAGCCCTGGTGAGCAGAGAGGAGATTAGTCTGGGACAACTGTCTAGCAAATGCAGAATCTATCAAACACAGATGCTGTTTCAATGGGCGGGACTCTTGGAAAAGAGGTAAATGTCTGTATTATTAGTAGGTCCATAATTTACGGGCATCAGCCAGTGACTAAGCCAGGAGGCTACTGGCCACCTAAAATGATGAGGTGTGCCCTCCAAAATCCTTATTAGGAGCAAAAGTGTGGGCAGCGATGGCCTGAAGATAACCAGGCTCACAGTTACTGAGCATGTATCATGCGCTGGGAAATGACCTTAACACTCCATAACCATTAACACATTTAACCTTCTCAGCAAACTTAATACAGGGACCTACCTGATCTCTAATTTACAGACAGAGAAACGGAGGCATGGAACAGATTAGCAAGTAGCTTGAGTTTGCAAAGCTGGCAAAGGGGCTGCTTAGACTTTGCCCTCAACAGACTGGCTCCAGGGCCTCTGTGGTCAATCCTCTCACAGGAGAAAGAACAAGAAACAGAATCCTTAGTACTTGGGACTCAGCCCAGCTGCCATTCTGAACCTTGGAATTAGCTGAGACCTTTTTGTTTTTTTGAGACACAGTCTTACTCTGTCGCCCAGGCTGGAGGGCAGTGGCACGATCTTGGCTCACTGCAAGCTCCACCCACCAGGTTCACGCCATTCTCCTGCCTCAGCCTCCTGAGTAGCTGGGACTACAAGCACCCGCCACCACACCCGGCTAATTTTTCTCTATTTTTAGTAGAGACGGGGTTTCACCAGGTTAGCCAGGATGGTCTCAATCTCCTGACCTCGTGATCCGCCTGCCTTGGCCTCCCAGAGTGCTGGGATTACAGGCGTGAGCCATAGCTGAGACCTTTGACAGTCACTTTTCCTCTTTGTTCTCCCTGTGGACGTTGGCATGGATCTGCACTGTGAGGTTCCTCCAGGCATTTCAAACAGCAGCAGGGAGCCTGAGATGTTTCGGTGTCTCCAGAAAACCTTGCATTGTTGGAGAGATAGTTTCTACACCCTTGCACCTGGGCCTGGTTTTCTTGCCCACAGTATCAGAGCCGATCTGAGGGTCGGGTAGCACCAGCATGCTGGTGTGCGGCTGAGTTCAGTTTAAGTTACATCTGAACCCAGTCACAGATATATATATACTACTTGGTCAGCTTATAGTTGTACGTGAATCGTAAAAAATATTCATCAGGCAACTTTTAACAGCATAAAATGCATACATAGGTTTAAGATGGACACTTTTTTTTTTTTTTTTTTTTTTTTTTTTTTTTGAGACGGAGTCTCACGCTGTTGCCCAGGCTGGAGTGCAGTGGCGCGATCTCGGCTCACTGCAAGCTCCGCCTCCCAGGTTCCCGCCATTCTCCTGCCTCAGCCTCCTGAGTAGCTGGGACTACAGGCGCCCGCCACCGCGCCCGGCTAATTTTTTGTATTTTTAGTAGAGACGGGGTTTCACTGTGGTCTCGATCTCCTGACCTTGTGATCCGCCCGCCTCAGCCTCCCAAAGTGCTGGGATTACAGGCTTGAGCCACCGCGCCCGGCCTAAGATGGACACTTTTTTAAGTAGACTTTTTTTCTACAACAGTTTTAGCTTCATGGAAAAACAGAGTGACAATACAGAGTCCTATATGCCTCCTTACCCCACAGAACATACGTGCTCCAGTCACTCCAGAGATTACATATGCCCCAGTCACCCCACAGAAACACACGTGCTCCAATCACCCCAAAGAAACACACGTGCCCGAATCACTAACATTACTCATTAATGTGATATATTGTTATAATCAATAAACCAATATTAATACATGATCCACTGAAGCCCATAGTTTACATTAGGGCTCCTTCTTCGTGTCGTGCATTCTTTAAGTTTTGATAAATGCACTTTGTTGAGAATTCACCATGACTGTGTCATATGGAGGACTTTCACTGCCCTGAAATCCCCTGTGCTCCACCAGCTCATCCCTCCCCAGTCCCGGGCAACCCTGGACCCTTCCACTGTCTCCATAGTGTTGCCTGCTCCAGAATGTGGCGCAGTGGAAATCATATAGCCTGCAGCCTTCTCACACGGGCTCCTGTCGCTTTGTACATTTTAGGTTCCTTCATGTTTTTTAATGGCATAATTGCTCATTTTTAGATCTCTGAATACTATTCCATTATCTGGATGAACCAGTTTATTTTTCCTCTCAACTGCTGAAAGATATCATAGGTGCTGCTGATTGTAGGCAACTGTGAATAAAGCTGCTATTAATAGCTGCATTCAAGGTTTCATGTAGAAATGTTTTCAGCTCATGTGAGTAGGTACAGAAGAGTGTGATTGCTGGACCACACGGTAAGAGCACGTGTAGTTCTGTAAGAAACTGCCAAACTGTATTGCGAGGGGGCTGCACCACTTCAGAATACACCAGCAGCCGATAAGCGTGAGTTTCCACCAGCAGTGGGTGAGTGTGAATTTCCACCAGCAGGGGATGAGCGTGAATTTCCACCAGCAGTGGATGAGCGTGAATTTCCACCAGCAGTGGGATGAGCGTGAATTTCCACCAGCAGCCAGTGAGCGTGAATTTCCACCAGCAGGGGATGAGCGTGAATTTCCACCAGCAGGGGATGAGCGTGAATTTCCACCAGCAGTGGGATGAGCGTGAATTTCCACCAGCAGCCAGTGAGCGTGAGTTTCCACCAGCAGGGGATGAGCGTGAATTTCCACCAGCAGGGGATGAGCGTGAATTTCCACCAGCAGGGGATGAGCGTGAATTTCCACCAGCAGTGGGATGAGCGTGAATTTCCACCAGCAGCCAGTGAGCGTGAATTTCCACCAGCAGGGGATGAGCGTGAATTTCCACCAGCAGGGGATGAGCGTGAATTTCCACCAGCAGTGGGATGAGCATGAGTTTCCACCAGCAGGGGATGAGCGTGAATTTCCACCAGCAGGGGATGAGCGTGAATTTCCACCAGCAGTGGGTGAGCATGAGTTTCCACCAGCAGGGGATGAGCATGAGTTTCCACCAGCAGCCGATGAGCGTGAGTTTCCACCAGCAGGGGATGAGCGTGAATTTCCACCAGCAGGGGATGAGCGTGAATTTCCACCAGCAGGGGATGAGCGTGAATTTCCACCAGCAGTGGGATGAGCATGAGTTTCCACCAGCAGGGGATGAGCGTGAATTTCCACCAGCAGGGGATGAGCGTGAATTTCCACCAGCAGTGGGTGAGCATGAGTTTCCACCAGCAGGGGATGAGCATGAGTTTCCACCAGCAGCCGATGAGCGTGAGTTTCCACCAGCAGGGGATGAGCGTGAATTTCCACCAGCAGTGGGTGAGCGCTCCTGCTGCTCCACATCCTCCCCAGCATCTGGTGTGGTCAGTGTTCCCATTTCAGCTTTTCTAGTGGGCTTGCAGTGACATCTTTTTGTTGCTTCAATTGGCAATTCCCTGAACATATGGCATGGAGCATTTTTCTAAGCTGATTTGCCAACTATGTATCTTCCTTGGTGAGGTGCCTGTTCAGGTCTTTTGTCCACTTTTAAATTGGGTTGTTCGTTTTCTTACAGTTGCATTTTTAGAGTGATTCATATATTTTTAATAATAGTCCTTTAAGCTTTGCAAATATTTTACCTCAGTCTGTGACTTATCTTTTCATTCTCTGAATGTTGCTTTTATAGAGAAGAACATTTAAGTTTAATGAAGTCCAGTTTATCAATTATTTATTTGACAGATCCTGTCTTTGGTGAAGTTGTTGCTGAACCCAAGGTCATCTAGATTGTCTCCTATGTTATCTTATAGGAATTTTATAGTTGTGTGTGTTCCATTTGAATTTCTTATCCGTGTGGAGTTAATTTTGGGGAAGGTCACAAGGCCTATGCCTGGATTCATTGTTGGCATGTGGGCGCTATTTGTTGGAAAGACTACTTTCTCCACTTTGTGGCCTTCGCTCATTTGGCAATGGTCAGTTGCCTCTCTGCGGGTCTGTTTCTTTGCTCTTTATTCTGGCCCATTGATCTATTTTCCTAGTCTTTTGCCAATACTATACCATCTTTATGACTGTGGTTTATGCTAAGCATTGAGGTCAGGTAGTGTCAGTCCTCCAACCGTGTTCTCTTTCAATATTAAGTTGGCAATTCTAAGTTTTTTGCCTCTGTGTGCAGACGTTAAGATAAGGTTGTCAATATCCACAAAATAACTTGCTGTTATTTTGATTGGGGTTGCATTAAATCTACAGGCCAAGTTGGGAGGAACTGGCATCTTGACAAAATTGAGCCTCCCTTCCTATAGCCGCAGAATTGAGCCTCACTGCCCAGAGTCACAGAATATCTCTTCACTTAGTTAGTTATAGAAAACATTCAAGCTGTGATGTTTTGTAAGAAAGCAAATAAAACACAAAACAAAGCACTGTAATCCTAAATACACACACAGTCACACACTTGCACACACACATTTCCACACGTGCATACATATTTACACACATGCACATATAGGCAGAAGGAGAATGAGCTCAGCCCAGGTTACGTCTGCACAGTGGTGTGCACGTGATGGATATCTTATATCTTCCTATGCTTTCTAAATATTATATAATACACCCATGTGACTTTTGTCATCAGGAAAAATAAACTTTAACAAAATGATTTCACTTTAGTGGTGTAAAAAAATATGACTGTGGATTGAATAGCAATGACCCAAACCTATTCTCAGATTTCAGTGTGCTTCACAGAAGCCTGTTTCTCTCTTAATTTTTCCTCCTTTAAATTCCTCTGAAGTTAGAATTCTTTCATCCTTAGCCTCCATTCACTTTCATGACCTAATCATATAACATCAAAGCGCTTGTCAATTTTCCCTGAACCTCGAGTCCTCTCTTCGTGAACCAGGCCCTCCACTGCCTGCCGTGCACTTGCTCCAGCTTCACTTGGAGTCACAGAGCGTGGCGAGGTCACTTCTGATTTAACCCAGGCTGCTCATTTTTGTTGTGGTGGTTGTTATTGACTGGTTTTTAGTGATTCCAATTAGATTTGATGCTTATTAACAGAGTCTGCTGTATTTTTCTTATGAGGAAGAATATATGAGAAGTGGATGCTTTTGATAACTTTGATGAAATTAATGCTTAAAAACAACATGGCTATTTGGTTAGAAATGGGTTACATTGCTGCAGTCTCTCTGAGTTTCCCCTACACTATCATTATTTTGCCTGCACTAGAGCTGGTAGTTAATTAATTATAAAACCATATACATAATTAAATCCATATTGTGTAGTGGGTTTTAGCCATTATCTCTTTGTTTTTTTCTGTCATTAGTTGGCTTAGTTGCTGAGAGAGTCTATGAAACCCCACACAAGGTGGGCCGGTCTTCAGTGGATAGAAAAATGAGTAAAATCATGTTGCCTCCTGTTCTCTTCTGCCTACCATGAATTTCTGCCTGAATTGCAGTTACCATTTCAAGAATATAAACATCACATTTCCAAAAGCTAGATCTCTAAAGATGCTCTAATGTTAAAATCAAATAGAGGCTTATATATGTACATACACATATGTATCTGTGTGCATTTCTCTATAGATGTGTCAATACATATTACATGTTCATCCTGCAGATACCATCAACAATAAAAACAAAATATCTCAATCCTAACATTAAAAATAGATATTTTAAATGCACACATAAAATATTTATCTATTCTTTGAAACTGAGTACTTTTTGAAGAGACACGATAGAAGGAAAAAAATGTTCCATAACCTTTTAAAGAAAATTGCTTCCTTAAGGTGCCTAGAAGAATGACAGGTCTATACTTTTAAAAACAAAATTATGAAAATTGTCTCTATTTCTGAGACAGCCTAAAATTAAGATGACTTTGAAACCACTTCAAACAGTTTTCAACATTCTTTTAGGAGAAAGCCCTAATTACTAAAGTAAAACAGCTTTATTGGACACTCTCATCTTAAAAGTGTGCTGTTTAAAAATTAAACTTACACCGAGCTGAGGGTGTGTGGCTCTTGGTCTCAGGGGTCTTGAGCCCCAGTCCGGTGAGGATTTCCAGGGGAGTGTCCGGAGCCTGGTGTGGGTGAGCCCTGCTGACCTGGATGGCTCTTGTGGTGGGAATGGGGTTCAGGGCTCCCCCTTCAGGTCAATGAGAACAATGCACTCTTCTCACCTCAGGGGCGTGGAGAGTTTCAACCCCTCCATGTGGCTTCCACACAAGTCATTCCGAAGGGCCTGTAAAGTTGTAACATTCTCCCAAGGGCTCCACGTGCAGTCAGGACGCTGGGGAACTTGTGTTCAGGATTTGGAGGGGGTGTCTGCCCTCCAGGAACTTTCTAGTTTGTTTTGGTAAAAAATAACAGTGAAGAAAGAAATTAGTAGAAACCAGCAGGTGCTAAGCTGTGTTTGAGGGTTGTGTTCTGGTTAAATTTAGGTGTTTTTGTTTGTTTGTTTGTTTCTTTACCTATTTTCTAGATGCCACAAAGGAGAAATTCTAGTAGAGTAAAATGAGTTATAGCGATTCTGTTGAACTATTGAGTTAATTAAGGACATTTGTGTTGGGGTCTGACAGGGCAAAGGAAATGCCAGGTGTGTGGGAGGGTGAGGAAAAGCAGTGATTAACCCGGGGTGAATTACAGCTGATCCACCAGCGTCTGGAAATGCCCCTCTGGCTTTTTTTTTCCCAGTAAAATTGGTGCTGTTTTGCCAACGAAAAGAAAACATGGTAGCTATTCTGATAGTAAATTTAATACCTGGAAATATTTTTTGATACTTTGGGGTTTCAATGCAAGGTCAAATTGTTGTTACATGAAATCTTAGCATTTTTGAATAGAAAATAACAAAATTTAGAGTTGTTAATTTATGGTCACAGAAATTAAAGTATGGTTTTCTGTTCTTGCTCTGTAACTACTACAAGCAGTAACTAGACTGATTTACAGACACTGACCTCAGTTCACGGAGAGACCTGATTGCAAGACACACCTGAGGCCGGGGCCTGCCCATCTGCTCTGTCCTAAGAGTTTCCTGGCGGCCCTGGCTTCCCTGCAGCATATGAAAGCACTCAGGCCCCACCTGGAAGGATGCAGAGAGCAGTCCTTCCCGTTTTCAGGTGAATTTGTGCAGAGAAATAGTCTTGACCTAAGAACGTGGAGCTAAAAGACCTTTGGACGAAACACTAAACTGCTTCCTGCCCTGCAGGAATAAGCAGCACTCAGAGCTCTCTGCTGACAGCCTTTGAAAATCGAGGGACTGTGGGAAGCTTTAGGTGGTTTTTGTTTTTGTTTTGCTTTGCTTTTCCATGGAAATTACATACATCTCAGTATATGCCTATTAAAGATACCTTTGTTAGAAAGATGAGCTCTTGATAATATCCCACAATTGTTAGAAAACACCAATTAGTGAATGATGTTCAGATGAGGAAGGAATTGTCTGAGGACACCTAAATAAAGTCTCAAAGCTTGAGGTGTTCTTGGCAGCGACCCAGATGAAAGCTCAGGTCCAGCGCTGTGAGCGCCTGTGTTTACCGTTTCCCAATTGTAGTGGATGTGCCCAGAATTCACTGCGGAGCGCGATCTCCAACCACAGGGAGCAGGAAAATAAAACAAAAAGAAATGCATGGAAGTAACTGGTTGGGATTTACTCAGGGGAAGGGAACAAGCACAAAAGAGAAAAGCTAAAGCCGTATTTCCAAAAATTCAAATAATATTTTAAAAAAGAATGCAATCTCACTGGCAGTGACAGATGATAAAAAGCTACTCTTTTTACCAATAAAGTAGGCAAATATTGACTACATTATACACACACACGTAATCACTCAGACACATCATTGCACACCCTCAGACACACACGGCACATGCTACCTGTGAGGTGTTGGCTTAACTGGCCTAAATAAAGGAGACTGAAATTCTCAGAAGGTGTTTATGTAGGTGCAGAAAGTTGTCCGGAGCTGCACGCCCCGGCCATAGTGAATAATAACTGACGATTAAAAACGCCTGAGCTCTATTCATTTCCACCTTCTACCTCCTCCCTAGATTTACCTTTTTCCCTGTATTAATACCTCATAAAAGATGGCGCTCTTCCTGCTTCTTCTTCACCCATTTTTCCCGCGCCCGCGAAAATTACTACCTGACAGCGCAGGTGCAACATGACGTTCGACCAGAGAAACCAATACCTATCTGGCCACGCCTCCACTATGAGATCATTTTCGCCTTGGCCCAACCCCTTCCCCTCCAAGTGTATATAAGGCACTGCATTACCGCCATTAAACGAGACTTGATCAGAGCACTGTCTTGTCTCCATTTCTCGTATCTCTTGTTCCCCAAATTCCCACCCCCTCCTCCAGGGCCTGCTTCGACTATCCCGCGGGCCGGGATAGAAATTGATGCAATATTTTTGGAAGGCATTGCGGCAGTTTTTCTCTCAAACATATATATTCCATATCTACGAAATCCTCAGTAATATCTATATTACAGATCTGTTCATCTCAATACCGTTGCTAAAATTAAAGGCAGTAAACGAAGGAAGGTTATATAAATTGCTATGTCATGCAGTTATTAAAAATCCTGCTTAAAAATGCTTATTGAAATTGATAGGTTAAAGCTATTATAAATAAAATTATACTATTACATAGACTGTAATTATATTTTTGAACTAAATATTCATGTATGTATGTGCACGAATGAAATTACAGATATGCTAAACCAAACGAGAACAGTGATTACCACTGGGTAATGAAATTGCAAGTGAGTTTTCTCTTTTCACCTGTTTATCATTATGTTTTTAGATGAAAATATACGTGTTTTTGAGACAGGGCCTTGCTCCAGGGGGCAGGCTGGAATGCAGTGGCATGATCACAGCTCACTGTGGCTTCCAACTTCTGGGAGCAATCTTCCCACCTCAGCCTCCCCAGTAGCAGAACTCAAGCACACACCACCACACCTGGCTAATTTTATTTGTATTTTTCATAGAGAAGGCGTTTCGCCATGTTGCCCAGGCTGATCTTGAATTCCTGGGTTCAAGCTATCCTCCGGCTTCAGACTCTTAAAGTGTTGGGATTATAGGCGTAAACCACTGTGCCTGCCCACTTTTTTAACGTATGAAATAAAATCTGTATCATAGATGTATGTGCATATGTGTATATAAGAGATGTCTGTGTGTACGCGAACATGTGGAGAATAGTTTTACTTCATCCAGGTCTTCTCTTCTTGAAAGATAAATCAAAACGAGAGATTTTGCAGGAAGACAAATGGGACGTACTTTGGAAGAAAGTGCCTTGTTCTGGAGAATATGCAATAATAATCCTCTTGTCCTCTCACTAGTCTTCAAAACTCAATTCCCCGAAGAACTGAGGCTTAGGCAGCATTTTGAGAAGGGAACGGAGCTGCTTGTTGAATGAGGGATGCAAACACCAGGTGTGGCGACGGTGCGGCATCCATCCCTGAGGTGTCCTGCGCGTAATTGCTTCGCCCTTCACACAAACCAGCCCAAGCTCCTCTTTCCGGGTCCCCTGAGCTTCTTCCAGGCGCTCAGCCCAGCGGCTGTCATGGGACCCTGTGCCCCTGCACTGCTGACTACCGGTTTACGACAGGAATGACCAGCTGTTTCAAGGGTGGGGCGATGACATTCAGGAAAGAAGAGACGCTCACCCGTAGGCCAGTGCTGGAAGGAGGTGCACCCCGCAGCAGGGCAGCTGTGTTATGGCTTCCCTCCCCAGCGCTCCACTCCAGTGTCCTGGGGATCACTCACTCCACTAAACTCCACGTTTCTCATCTCCACAGTGGGAATCAAACAATACACTTGTTAAAGTGTTTGGAACAATTGGATACACAGCGCCCAAAGGCGTTGCTCATGAATGCTGGTCTGTGAGAACTCTTATCAGCAGTAGCTCTGTTTCTGTGGCTGGGACTCTTCGCCAGAGCTACAAACTGCTGAACTGACAAACCGCGGGGAAGCTGGGAAGTCAGGGAAATATGACAACCCCTTTAACCAGAGTGTGAAATCTCAAGGAACTCAGTGTTTTTTGTTTGTTTGTTTTTGTTTTTTTGTTGTTGTTGTTGTTTTTGAGACAGAGTCTTGTTCTGTTGCCCAGGCTAGAGTGCAGTGGCGTGATCTCAGTTCACTGCAGCCTTCGCCTCCTGGGTTCTAGTGATTCTCCTACCTCAGCCTCCCCACTAGCTGGGATTACAGGCACCCACCACCATGCCCAGCTAATTTTTTGTATTTTTAGTAGAGACGGGGTTTGCCATGTTGACCAGGCTGGGCTTGAACTCCCGACCTCAGGTGATTCTCCCGCCTTGGCCTCCCAAAGTGCTGGGATTATGGACATGAGCCACCGCGCCTGGCTGAGTGTTTTGTCTTTAAAACTAAAGCAAGACAGTGACTGGATGTGGCCTTGGTTGAGTCTGTGGGTGCTCCTCATCCAGGGACGCTGTTACTAACTGGTTCTTCCCACTGTGTGGCCTGGATACAGGGTCGTGGAACCTGAGGGGCCTAGCGGCCTGGATTCAGGGTCGCGGAACACGAGGGGCCCAGAATTCAGTGTTCTGACACAATTTCAAGTGAAAAAAAATCAGATGGTCCGATAAAACCACAGTCAGGTTAATCATCGTGTGAGTTAATACTCCTTAATAAACTCCCCTTTATATACACATCTATCCTGTTAGTATTGTCCCTCTAGAGAACCCTGGCAAATACACGTTCTTTTCTGCATGGAAAGGAGGTGGAGACGTGTGTTTGTGTGTATCATGCATATCTCCAGGCATCTTGTCAACCTCCAGGCTGGAGAGGTAAAAAGTGAGGCGTTTTCTTTTTTTTCAAGTCCAAGACGCTGTCAGCCCTTCCCCCGCTCCGGGTGCCAGCACCACTAACGTCCGCAGTCCAGGACTTGTTTAGGCAGGAGCTGCTTGTTTTCCTGAAACTTGCCAATTCCCTTCGGGTTAAAAAGCAATCTTTGTGGAATGACTGGCCGCAGTGGATCCCACTCACAGGCCTCGATTTTCTCTTATGAATGAAACCCCCAGAAGGCAAAGTTCAGCCTTCAGAGGGTGGGTGACCCTCAGGCATGACAGTGGCAAATGCCTTAGGAAACGCTCGTGTGCCCTGGATTGTGAGATTCTGCACCACCAAATGTGTCAGCTCAGTTTCGCAAATTAACAAGTAAATCTCATTCACGAGCACTCTGAGGCCCGGCCTGCGTGGGTGGCACGTGGGAGATGGCATGAAATGCCAAGTACTTGCCCAAGATTCATGCATTTGCCTATTTCAGAGAGAAAGCACAGGCCACTTTTAATCCTAGATTGCCGAGGTGAAAGTGACTGTCAGTATTGTGTGCATTTGCTGTAGGGCCCAGAGAGGTGCAGAGGGAAGAAGGGCTTGCCTCATGTCACAAGGACAATTATTGGCAAAGTGGAAATAGAGCCCCTTCCAAACCATGAACCAGGGACTGATTTCAAGTTGCTTTCTGGGAATTGTGTTGGCATCTTATAGATACTGGCTCCACTTTTCAGAATAACTGTGTAAAAAAATGCTTTATACAAATAAGAAAATCAAGCTAATAAGAATTGCAAGACCTCCCTAGCTTGTGTACAATTATAAATAGTAGAGACAAGGTACTCTTTCTGCCTGGCATATTTCCTTTGTGTTTTGAGAAATTCAGAACACTGGGGTGCATTAAAAAGTGACCTAATTCAAAGAAATCGTTGCTCACCCCTCTTTCTACAAGGTGTAAAAGCAGGAGAAAGTGTCATCATTGTTTCTTGCAGTTGTTGGATTGTATGGAAGAGGACACTATGGAAAACGGGATGAGGCTGTTTGTTGACGTAGAATATTCAGGGGTGTTCGGGAAGGAAGTTCGGGTCGAGGATGGACTTCCGGCTTCTTCCTCTGTGAAGGGGAAACCTCACCTCATGTGTGAAGCCGTATGTGAATTCCCAAGAGGAATGGATCTCAGCTCCAGCTGCTTCACCACTCTTTATATAAGAATGGAGGTGCTGCTTCTTTAATGACTTTATGAATGTAAATTTTAAATACCTTTCTGCAAATCATCCACCTGTAAAAAAACTGTTCTTTGGTTACTTAAGTTGAGAAACTGCCACCCGGGGATATCGCAGCATAGGCAGCCGCCGCAGAGAAGCAGCCACGATCCACACAGAGGACTTGTGAGGAAGAAGGTGCGGGAGGCGGTATTTCCTTCCTACAGAGAGGCCAACACTCGAAATGTTCTAACAGCAGATAAAAGTGCAGTTTTATGAATTAAAAAAATGAAGCTGTTGCAGACAGAATAACCAAGTACAAACATAGTAATTCAAGGAGAGACAGCCAGCTGGAAACAGGTGAGGGGTGACGGCAGGTGGAATCAGGTGATAGGTGAGGGCAGGTGGAATCAGGTGAGGAGTGAGTCCGAGTGGAATCAGATAGAAACAGGTGAGGGGTGAGGCCAGGTGGAATCAGGTGAGGGGTGAGGTTAGGCAGAAACAGGTGAAATCAGGTGAGAAACGAGGACAGGTAGAATCAGGTAGATAAAAGGTGAGAGGTGAGGCCAGATGGAGTCAGGTGGAATCAGGTGAGGGGTGAGGGCAGGTGGAATCAGGTGGAATCAGGTGAGGAGTGAGTCCGAGTGGAATCAGATAGAATCAGGTGAGGGGTGAGGTTAGGCAGAAACAGGTGAAATCAGGTGAGAAACGAGGACAGGTAGAATCAGGTAGATAAACGGTGAGAGGTGAGGCCAGATGGAGTCAGGTGGAATCAGGTGAGGGGTGAGGGCAGGTGGAATCAGGTGGAATCAGGTGGAATCAGGTGAGAGGTGAGGCCAGATGGAGTCAGGTGGAATCAGGTGGAATCAGGTGAGAGGTGAGGCCAGATGGAGTCAGGTGGAATCAGGTGGAATCAGGTGAGGGATGCCAGGAAACTTGGACTAGAGCCAGCACAGCTCAGAGAAGAACTTTTTAAAAGAAAACACTCCTTAATAGTAAAAAACATGGAAGACAATAAAAATAGGGGTTCAGAAAACATGGTAAAAGCTGAAAATATTGAACAATGATGCAAGCAAGCAAATCAATCAAGTGATTAAAGAACACAATTGGGAAACTGAGGCATTCACTTCTTGCATGGAATTGTAGCTTACATGAGACTAGCTCTTCTGCTAAGAACTGTGAAACCCAAATATAAAACAATTGATTAATTAAAAACCTGTTAGAAATGCTTTAGCAAAGCACCACGGCAGCCAAGATTTGGGTCAGGGGAGAGGCGGGCGGGGTCTGGAGAGAAGAGAAAGGCCCTGGGGACCAGCCCTTCCTGCCACTTTCCCGGAGCCTTTGAACCCAAGAGTTAAGAAGCAGAGGGTAAAACTTCCCTTCATGCATGAAAGCAACCAGACAAAATTGGAGTCCGGGGCTACCAAGGCAAAAATTAGCGAGAATCTAAGATCCCAGGAAACACGATCCCACGGTCGTGTTCACGATCCCAGGTCGTGAATTCCACGACCCCGAAGCACTCACCAAGGCCCATCTGCAAGGACGGGGTGTTCACACAGCCCGCGGAAGCTGTGTGCAGGGTTGTGGGGAGACACACACAGGGTCTCGGTCTGGTGGGAGCAGGACAGGCCTCCGTCACACTCAGATTCAACTTTGGGATTGAAACTGAGCCTCCAGAGGAGGAAGGGCCCCAGACCTGAAGTGCAGCCTGGATCCCCTCAGTCCTGCTGGAAAGGAGGTCCTATGCCATAGTGTTAGCAACAAGCCAGAAAAAAAGCAAGCCCTCCATGGAGAAATACAAGAATTCCAGACAAAACTTTTTATATACTGTGCTGGACTTAAAATAAAATACTGTCTGTCATGAGAAAAAAACCCAAATAATAGAAAATCAAGGGGAAGAAAACCAGGCCATAAAAAACATTCCACAGACCATTAGACATGAATGTTAAAATGGCAGCAGTGGAGATGCTCACAAATACAGGCACTTTCAATAGAGAAATATAATCTACAAAAATAATATAATTAAAACTTTACAACTGAAAAAGGTAGCTACTGAAAATAAGAACTCAATAGATATGTTTAATAATAAACTGGATATACTATCAGAGAGGGTAAGTAGACTGGAAATAGATAGAAACAAAATAAATGTTCTGAAGTTTTGAGAGACAAAAGAAAATACAAAAATAGAATAAATGATGGAGAAAGTTATACCATACACATAACTGTAATACCTGAAAATAAGATGAGAAGGCAAGAAGAGAGAGAACAAGGAAAAAGCAGTGTTAAAGAGACACTAAGCATTTCAAAAGCAATATTGGAGAGACTGGCTAAAGATTTTTGAAAAGTTATGAGACATCAAGCACTCTAGAAAATAAAAACAAACAATATGAAGAAAATTACTTCAAAGGACATCAGGGAAAAACTTCTAAAAGTAATTTTTTAAAGGGAAAAAAATAGTAGCCGTAAGGGCAAAAAACATTTCTTTCAAAGACCTATCAATAATCCTGATATCTGAATTTTCCATAGAAACAATGAAAACCAACTTGTAACTGTTGTAAGAAAAATATCTGACAACCTATAATTTCTATACCCAGGAAGATATATTTCAAGCATAGGCAGTTGTAGATATTTTCAGGCACTGAAAAACTGGGGTGCATTATTTGCCAAAAGATCCTCATAAAGAATAAATACTGAAGGAAATAAACAGGAGTCTTCAGCCATTCAGAAAATTGTACTAGATTGAAACACGGATGTGCAAGATGCAAAAAATGGTATCCCGATGACTATATATCTATCTCCATCTATCACCTCTCTCGCTCCCTCTCTCTCTATATATGTATAATATATATGCAAAAATGGCATTCCAATGAATATATCTATCTCTATCATCTTTCTCTCTATATATATATGTATAATATATATGCAAAAATGGCATTCCAATGAATATATCTATGTATATCTCTATCATCTTTCTCTCCATATATATATATGTATAATATATATGCAAAAATGGCATTCCAATGAATATATCTATATATATCTCTATCATCTTTCTCTCTCTCTCTCTCTCTCTCTATATATATATATATGAAAATGGTATCCCAATGAATATATCTGTCTTTCCCTGTCATCTATCTATCTGTGTATACATTCATTTTATTACTCGAATGAATTCTGTAACTAGAATATATAGAATTCTATATATTCTAGTTCATTCACTGTATTGCTCAGCACTACTACACTGCATAAATATACCCTCTTTTATCAGCTCTTCCACTGATAGACAGTTGGGTTAATTCCAGTTTGTGGCTACTGTTGCTAAAACTTTTATTCACACTCTTGTAAGTGTGCATGCATGACTGCGTATGTATGCATGACTGCCTATGTATGCATGACTGCCTATGCATGCATGACTGCCTATGTATGCATACCCTGTATGTGGTGGTTGTGTTTCTTGCTTCAATACCTAGGAGTGGAATTTCTATGCCGTAGGATATATATGTTTACACATCTACATTCCGATATTCTACCTTGTAAGGAACTGGCAGACAATTCCCTGAGTTTCTTGATTTACACATTGAATATTGTTTCTAGTTTTGGGCTGTCACTAGTAATCAAGCTATAATCAGGGCCTGCTGGTTGATGATGTTGTTCTGTTCTGTATCCTTGCTACTTGATTTTTTGTCTTTAATCTAGTAGTTGTATCAGTTGTGAAGAGCGGGTGCTAAAATTCCTGATTATAATTGTGGATTCTGTAGGTTTTCGTTTCCTGGATTTTGAAGCTTTGTTGTTTTCTGTGTGCATACACACTTGGAATTCATTGGTCTTGGTGAATTTTTTTTTTAATTTCATAGTATTCATTACTGGTGATTTGTTTTGAACTGTGCTTTTCTGTTATTAAAAATGCCATTTTAGTTTCCTTTTGATGGTACTTCTTTTTCAGTCTTATTACTTTTAATCTACATTTATCATATTTGAAGTAAATTTCTATAGACAGCCTATAATTGGGTCATTTAAAAAATTATAAAACATGGGGGAAAATCTCTGTCTTTTAATTGATTTGTCTAGACCTTTTACGTTTCATGCAATTATTGATATAAGTTGCTGCATCATTTTATGGTGTCATTCCTTTTCTCTGTTTTCTCTTTCCTGTTTTCCTATGAGTGACTTGAACGCTATTTTAGTATTTCAGTTTAATTTACTGACACCGTTTTGTGTATATCTGCTTGGGTATATGATTCAGTTGTTGATGGAATTAGAGTAGCCCCTGACCTATGTGGGATATGATCTTGGTGGATGCCTGAGGCTATGGATAGTATCAAGCGCTATAAATACTGTGTTTTTCAGCCTGGTGACTGAGAGGGCTACTGAATGTGTAACTGGAGGGTGGTGTGCACAGTGTGGAGATGCCAGACAGAGTGGAATGGTGTGATATTTACATTATGCTACTCAGAACAGCACACAAATTAAAACTTATACATCGTTTATTTCTGGAATTTTCTATTTAATATTTTGGGGCCACAGTTGACTGCAGGTAACTGCAACTGTGAAAAATGAAACTGCAGATGAGGGAAACTGCGACACAAGACACATGCCTGGCTTCTCAGAGTCCCCAGCAGAGCCGTTTGCTACTTTAAGTGGCGCCTGGAAGCCTCCTCTCTCTACTCCACAACGCGGCTGTCTTTAATATTAGCACAGCAGGCCAGGCACAGTGGCTCACACCTGTAATCCCAGCACTTTGGGAGGCCGAGGCGGGCGGATCACCTGAGGTCAGTAGTTCGAGACCAGCCTGGCCAGCATGGTGACTTTATCTTTTTAGTCTCTACTAAAAATATAAAAATTAGCCGGGCATGGTGGCACATGCCTGTAATCCCAGCTACTCGTGAGGCTGAGGCAAGAGAATCGCTGGAGCCTGGGAGGCGGAGGTTGCAGTGAGCCGAGATTGCACCACTGCACTCCAGCCTGGGCGACAGAGAGAGACTCCATCTCAAAAAAAAAAAAAAAAAAAAATTAGCACAGCACATTCAGAAAGCATTCTCAGTCAGTCTAAATTTTTTTTTGCATTTAACTGTCAAGAAAAATGTTAAATATTGAAAAGTAGAACAGTCTATTATGTTCACTTGAATATTTGCCCTTTGGATTAAATTTTTTATTCTTAATGTTCGAAGTTTCTCTGTTATTTCCTTTCTATCTGAAAAAGTTTTCTTCAGTCATCGTCGTAGATTCTGTCTGCTGGAAACAAGCTTCCTTAATTTCTCTTTAAGAATAATGTTGAAATAAAGGTGTTTTTAAAGGGAAACTAAGGTACTTATTTCTATCTTGATAGTCTGTCATCCATCATTATCTGGGTGTTAACTCTAAATAATAAATATTTAAAGAAAAGTCATTCTTTTTGGGTGATTCAACATTTCAAAATCATTGGTAGTAAAAAAAGAGAAACACTAAAATTTGATCAAATAGGCTGATTTTTTTTCATGTAAAGCAAATTTTCTGGCTGCTTATCTCCTTTTAATAAAGAACAAATACAGAGTTCCTGCTCTTCTAATAAAAAATATAATAAATCTGGAAAGGGCAAAATAGCAAGAGATAAAGTGTTCATATAATGTGAAGAGCCCTCACATTAGGTGAGAGTGAGATCTGGGGACAGAGAAGGTCTATGCACACTCACGGATGATGTTTCCAGATATTTTCATAATACCACTGAAGGCCACAGTGGCAGGCCAAGTAATTACACCATTTAATACTCAGTGGTGAGCCTCAGAGCGATTTGAAAATTGGCACCGCAGAGAACCACACTGAGGCAACCAAATCACTTTGGCAGCAGGTGCAGCGTTCACGCCACAGGCCCTCGCCGGAGGCCCAGAGCAGCCTGCAGGTCTCCTGCCACTGACCCTTATTCCGGAAGCCTCGACAGCTGAATGATTTCCCCAGCTGCTCTTCATTACCTCACATTTCCCCGATCACTGTGATGGGTCCTTCGTCCCCACCCCGGAGGGAGGCTGCACAGCTTTACCTTGAGTACAGGTGGGAGGGGGTGCTGTGCGCTCCGGGGCCCACAATGGAGCTTGCTCCCTAGATCCATCTCCTTCTTCTCAGATATAGGCCTGGCATTGAGGCTCAGCATTGTGCTTAAGTGAACAAAGTCTACACTTTCACTGCCCCACAGTAGGTACTTCTGTATCCTAATTTCTACAACATTAATTTGTCTAGAAGTGGTGAGGAAAAATGTTCTTAAGCCAAGTTGGTAGATAATTATCTTCCTCTTTCTTCCTGCTGGGATGGTGAAGATGAGGAAGGATGACTGAAGGCAGGGCAGACACCTCTGGGGGTGGAGGGGGCAGGTGGAGGGGCAGGTAGAGGGGAGGGTGAGGGGGCAGGTGGAGGGAGCAGGTGGAAGAGGAGGTGGAGGGGGAGGTGGAGTGGGCAGGTGGAGGAGGCAGGTGGAGGGGACAGATGAAAGAGGAGGTGGAGGGGGAAGTTGAGGGGCAGGTGGAGGGAGCAGGTGGAGGGAGCAGGTGGAGGGGGAGGTGGAGGGGCAGATGGAGGTGAAGGCGCAGGTGGAGGGGCAGGTGGAGGGGGAGGTCGAGGGGCAGGTGGAGGGGGAGGGGTAGGTGGAAGAGCAGGTGAAGGAGCAGGTGGAGGGGGGCAGGTGGAAGGACAGATGGAGGGGTAGGTGGAGGGGTAGGTGGAAGGACAGATGGAGGGGCAGATGGAGGGGCAGGTGGAAGGACAGATGGAGGGGTAGGTGGAGGGGGCAGGTGGAAGGACAGATGGAGGGGTAGGTGGAGGGGGCAGGTGGAAGGACAGATGGAGGGGCAGGTGGAGGGGGCAGGTGGAAGGACAGATGGAGGGGTAGGTGGAGGGGGCAGGTGGAGGGGGCAGGTGGAGGGGGCAGGTGGAAGGACAGATGGAGGGGTAGGTGGAGGGGGCAGGTGGAAGGACAGATGGAGGGGTAGGTGGAGGGGGCAGGTGGAGGGGGCAGGTGGAGGGGGCAGGTGGAAGGACAGATGGAGGGGTAGGTGGACGGGGCAGGTGGAAGGACAGATGGAGGGGTAGGTGGAGGGGGCAGGTGGAGGGGCAGGTGGAAGGGCAGATGGAGGGGTAGGTGGAGGGGGCAGGTGGAGGGGGCAGGTGGAAGGGCAGATGGAGGGGCAGGTGGAGGGGGCAGGTGGAAGGACAGATGGAGGGGTAGGTGGAGGGGGCAGGTGGAAGGACAGATGGAGGGGTAGGTGGAGGGGGCAGGTGGAAGGACAGATGGAGGGGTAGGTGGACGGGGCAGGTGGAAGGACAGATGGAGGGGTAGGTGGAGGGGGTAGGTGGAAGGACAGATGGAGGGGTAGGTGGAGGGGGCAGGTGGAGGGGGCAGGTGGAAGGGCAGATGGAGGGGTAGGTGGAGGGGGCAGGTGGAAGGACAGATGGAGGGGTAGGTGGAGGGGGCAGGTGGAGGGGGCAGGTGGAAGGGCAGATGGAGGGGTAGGTGGAGGGGACAGGTGGAGGGGGCAGGTGGAGGGGGCAGGTGGAAGGACAGATGGAGGGGCAGATGGAGGGGCAGGTGGAAGGACAGATGGAGGGGTAGGTGGAGGGGGCAGGTGGAAGGACAGATGGAGGGGTAGGTGGAGGGGGCAGGTGGAAGGACAGATGGAGGGGCAGGTGGAGGGGGCAGGTGGAAGGACAGATGGAGGGGTAGGTGGAGGGGGCAGGTGGAGGGGGCAGGTGGAGGGGGCAGGTGGAAGGACAGATGGAGGGGTAGGTGGAGGGGGCAGGTGGAAGGACAGATGGAGGGGTAGGTGGAGGGGGCAGGTGGAGGGGGCAGGTGGAGGGGGCAGGTGGAAGGACAGATGGAGGGGTAGGTGGACGGGGCAGGTGGAAGGACAGATGGAGGGGTAGGTGGAGGGGGCAGGTGGAGGGGCAGGTGGAAGGGCAGATGGAGGGGTAGGTGGAGGGGGCAGGTGGAGGGGGCAGGTGGAGGGGGCAGGTGGAAGGGCAGATGGAGGGGCAGGTGGAGGGGGCAGGTGGAAGGACAGATGGAGGGGTAGGTGGAGGGGGCAGGTGGAAGGACAGATGGAGGGGTAGGTGGAGGGGGCAGGTGGAAGGACAGATGGAGGGGTAGGTGGACGGGGCAGGTGGAAGGACAGATGGAGGGGTAGGTGGAGGGGGTAGGTGGAAGGACAGATGGAGGGGTAGGTGGAGGGGGCAGGTGGAGGGGGCAGGTGGAAGGGCAGATGGAGGGGTAGGTGGAGGGGGCAGGTGGAAGGACAGATGGAGGGGTAGGTGGAGGGGGCAGGTGGAGGGGGCAGGTGGAAGGGCAGATGGAGGGGTAGGTGGAGGGGACAGGTGGAGGGGGCAGGTGGAGGGGGCAGGTGGAAGGACAGATGGAGGGGCAGATGGAGGGGCAGGTGGAAGGACAGATGGAGGGGTAGGTGGAGGGGGCAGGTGGAAGGACAGATGGAGGGGTAGGTGGAGGGGGCAGGTGGAAGGACAGATGGAGGGGCAGGTGGAGGGGGCAGGTGGAAGGACAGATGGAGGGGTAGGTGGATGGGGCAGGTGGAGGGGGCAGGTGGAGGGGGCAGGTGGAAGGACAGATGGAGGGGTAGGTGGAGGGGGCAGGTGGAAGGACAGATGGAGGGGTAGGTGGAGGGGGCAGGTGGAGGGGGCAGGTGGAGGGGGCAGGTGGAAGGACAGATGGAGGGGTAGGTGGACGGGGCAGGTGGAAGGACAGATGGAGGGGTAGGTGGAGGGGGCAGGTGGAGGGGCAGGTGGAAGGGCAGATGGAGGGGTAGGTGGAGGGGGCAGGTGGAGGGGGCAGGTGGAGGGGGCAGGTGGAAGGGCAGATGGAGGGGCAGGTGGAGGGGGCAGGTGGAAGGACAGATGGAGGGGTAGGTGGAGGGGGCAGGTGGAAGGACAGATGGAGGGGTAGGTGGAGGGGGCAGGTGGAAGGACAGATGGAGGGGTAGGTGGACGGGGCAGGTGGAAGGACAGATGGAGGGGTAGGTGGAGGGGGTAGGTGGAAGGACAGATGGAGGGGTAGGTGGAGGGGGCAGGTGGAGGGGGCAGGTGGAAGGGCAGATGGAGGGGTAGGTGGAGGGGGCAGGTGGAAGGACAGATGGAGGGGTAGGTGGAGGGGGCAGGTGGAGGGGGCAGGTGGAAGGGCAGATGGAGGGGTAGGTGGAGGGGGCAGGTGGAGGGGGCAGGTGGAGGGGGCAGGTGGAAGGGCAGATGGAGGGGCAGGTGGAGGGGGCAGGTGGAAGGACAGATGGAGGGGTAGGTGGAGGGGGCAGGTGGAAGGACAGATGGAGGGGTAGGTGGAGGGGGCAGGTGGAAGGACAGATGGAGGGGTAGGTGGACGGGGCAGGTGGAAGGACAGATGGAGGGGTAGGTGGAGGGGGTAGGTGGAAGGACAGATGGAGGGGTAGGTGGAGGGGGCAGGTGGAAGGGCAGATGGAGGGGTAGGTGGAGGGGGCAGGTGGAAGGACAGATGGAGGGGTAGGTGGAGGGGGCAGGTGGAGGGGGCAGGTGGAAGGACAGATGGAGGGGTAGGTGGAGGGGGCAGGTGGAGGGGGCAGGTGGAAGGGCAGATGGAGGGGCAGGTGGAAGGACAGATGGAGGGGTAGGTGGAGGGGGCAGGTGGAGGGGGCAGGTGGAGGGGGCAGGTGGAAGGACAGATGGAGGGGTAGGTGGAGGGGGCAGGTGGAAGGACAGATGGAGGGGTAGGTGGAGGGGGCAGGTGGAAGGACAGATGGAGGGGTAGGTGGAGGGGGCAGGTGGAAGGACAGATGGAGGGGTAGGTGGAGGGGGCAGGTGGAGGGGGCAGGTGGAGGGGCAGGTGGATAGCACAGTGAAGGTTGTCATTTCACAATGCAGAAGAAGCCTGTGTTCCTACCAATTGTTGTGTCACTCATCATAGGTGAGAGAAATCATCCTTTCATGTTGCTTCCACTGTATTTATTTTCGGTTTTCTGTCATCTGCTGCAATGCTTTCTCGGCCACTGTAGTTCCCACAGGGCTCTGTCGTTGGAACTGTCCCACTAAACGTACTGTATTATTGGTGTCTCTCAGGTGCTGGTCACTGCTCTCTTTGAAGTTTAATGCCATCCCTGGCTTCACCTTTATGTCCTTACCAGATAAATGAATGTCTGCAAATAATAGGCATTGAAGTAATATTTATTAGATTAATAAGAATTCAAAAATGTTGAATTATGACTTTTCATAATCCACAATTTCCAATGTAGACATGATTCAAAAATCTCAAATGACTTCCTCAAGGGGAAACGAAAAAAAAGTTTTTGTTAAGAAAGGCAAAATTTAGTCTTAATAACCTAGAATTTTCATCAAAACAAAATCTACCTCTGAGGGAGATTTGGAGTGAGCACACACTTCCCCACACTGCACTTACCATGAACAATCTAAAGATCTTCCCATAAGATTAGAAATGATCAAAATTACTTTAACTAAAGGCAGAGGAAACAAATGTCAAGACCCCTGTCGGAACATGCAGCCTTTCTTCTCTCTCAGCTCTTTTCCAAAATGCTGCGTGGGGGGAGCCCTGGGTCCCAGGAGATTACTGCACGTGGCCAGAGAAAGCCCCATTCAGCAGCCGAACAGTGGGGCCTTTTGAGTCCCTAAAAGGTGGACTCGGCTGCACCCATCCAGGCCGCTGCAGGTCTGGAATCACAGGACCCTTCACAGGGTGGACGCCAGGAGGGCTCTGGAGCCACTGGTGTCTCCACCTCGACGTACCCTGTTCTCCATGGGCAGTGGCTGCAGCCTGAATGGGCAGACGCCGTGGGTGACAGGGTCTCCTGCCCGCTCTGGACGCCGTGGGTGACAGGGTCTCCTGCCCGCTCTGGACGCCGTGGGTGACAGGGTCTCCTGCCCGCTCTGGACGCCGTGGGTGACAGGGTCTCCTGCCCGCTCTGGACGCCGTGGGTGACAGGGTCTCCTGCCCCTGGACGCCGTGGGTGACAGGGTCTCTTGCCCGCTCTGGACGCCGTGGGTGACAGGGTCTCCTGCCCGTTCTGGGTCCTGCCCACTCTGGGCCTGGCCCTGGGCTCTATGCTTGAGGCAGCATTTCCACTTCAGAAGGGGTCCATCTGGGCCCAAGGCTCCTCATGACTTCCTGTTTCTGATGGGCAGGAAGGCCCCTTTGGGGGCTCAGCCACAGGCCAGGGCCATTCATCAAGGGGTGAGCACCTCATCCCCACGCCCAGGGCTCTGCTCGCTCCAGAGCCTCTGCTCCTGTGAGCTCCGCTGGGCAGAGCCAGGCTCCTGTGAGCTCCACTGGGCAGAGCCAGGTGCTGTGAGCTCCGCTGGGCAGAGCCGGGTGCTGTGGGCTCCCCTGGGCAGAGCCGGGCTGCTGTGGGCTCCGCTGGGCAGAGCCGGGCTGCTGTGGGCTCCGCTGGGCAGAGCCGGGGTGCTGTGAGCTCCGCTGGGCAGAGCCGGGGTGCTGTGAGCTCCGCTGGGCAGAGCCGGGTGCTGTGAGCTCCCCTGGGCAGAGCCGGGCTGCTGTGAGCTCCCCTGGGCAGAGCCGGGTGCTGACTGAGCCCCAGGTCAGGCTGTGAATCTTTCCTTCCCCTTGGGTGCAGAGGGTTCCTGCCGCTCCTTTCTGATTCAGATGGAAAGGAGCTCCTTTGCTGAATCTGACACTGCAGACCCCTGGCCTGAGGCCCTGCTAAATCCCCCCAGTCAGGGCCTCTGTTGACGCTGCCCTGAGAGCTGGGTTCCCCAACACAGGAGTGTCTGCACCTGCTGTTGGGAAAATAGAACTGCCATCAAAATCTTTCAACCCAGAAAACCTCCCCACAAAGGTGGTGGAGGAAGAAAACGATTTTATAACTGAATCAGCATTAACGAGGATGTGAGGCTTGCCCCAGGCAATCCACTAAAAGGCTGCGAAGATGGAAGGAGTCCTGGACCCCATCAGGCAGACGCAGCCTTTCCACCTGGCTCCCAAGACAGTGGTGGCCCCTGGAGAGCTGAAGGACAGCAGCGCCATTCGCCACCGCAGCTCCTCCTGGATTCCCGGGTGATGGCACCCATCTGCATTTGCTAACGGGCTTCATTCCAAGGAAAAATAAACTCTCTTATCTTTATGACAGGAAGGGGCTCTGCAGCTTGGAGTGAGGCACTCTCAGAAGTTAGCCTCCTGCCCCTCACGGAGCCTGGGAGACGGCACCATCCACATGCCCCTGCAGGATCGTGCTTCCGATGGGGCACCCAGTCCTGGGGAAAGATGACCCTGAGTTCTAAAGCTGGCAAGGGGCTCATGTAGCTTCTTTAAAATGTAGTTACAACATTTCAAAGAGGTAGAGAAAGAACTTTCCATTACAGCTTTTCTGAAGCAAGTGCTCTAGAAAAAAAAGGGGAGAGAAATCTCTTATCTTTTTTGAGACATTTTAAATTTATATTTGCTGATAACAATCCGAGTAGTCAATCCGCCTGCCCCTCTGGGGCCTGGGGAAGGGCGGCGACTCGCTCTGCCGACAGCCTGTGCTCCACCTGAGCCCTCGGTGCTGGCTCCTGACCCTGAACACGGCTGCCTCGAGGCTACTTGGGGCGAGGCCAGGTCTCCGGCTATCAGGGTCTGCTGGGTCTCGTGTCTCAAGAGGTCGGGACGTCCTCCTTTCCTGGTGTGACCCACTCACTCATGCGGGTTGTCATGGACACTTTCGGGGAAGGAGTGGGGAATAGTTACAGGACCTTCCCGCTGCAGGCTCAAGAATATCTCTTCACTGAAAGAACTCTGGGTCTGAAGCCGCCCGAAGAGACCGACTTGTTCCTGGGACAACTGCCCACCTCACCGTGCCCAGCGCCCGCTGCCTTCCATCCATCAGAATGTTACGTATGTTCTTTGTGGGCTGCCCATCGATTCCAGCCTGCAGACACCTGGTCTCTCAAGCATCCCCATTGCTTTCTAGGGGTGTCTCTCTGGGCTGTCACCCAGGTCCTGTTAGGATAATAATGACCAACCCCTGGCTCCTGTGGGCAGGCTCTGCCCCGAGGTCTCGTTGCTTCAGGGCCCTACAGCGCCAGGTGCTCATTGCAGTCCCCAGCCACGGGTGGGAGCCTGGGCCTGCCCAGGGAGCCGCTGCCACTCCCGAGCTCCTGGATGATGCTGGGACCCCACACCCTGCATCCCCACGGCCGTGACGCATGACCCGCCTTCTCAGCTGCCCCTGAGCCCTGCTGTGGGCTGTGTGGGCCCCGCTGAGGCCTGTGCTGGAACCCTGAGCCCCAGGGGCGTGGTAACGCAATAGGGGGCTTTTGGGGGTTGCTTAGGTCCTGAGGGTGGCACCCTGGTAACGGGCTGAGTCCTCGTAGGAAGATAGGAACAGACTTGCTTTCCTTCTCTCTCTCTTCACTGTGGGAGGACATGGGGAGAAGGCAGACCAGAAAGTGCAAGCCAGGAAAAGGGCTTCCCAGACCTGGAATTGGCAGAGCCCTGACCGTGGGCTTCCAGCCTCCAGGACTGTGAGGAATCGATGTTGTTTCCGCTACCAGGTCTGTTGTGGCACCAGCAAGGGCCTCGGGTGGGTCTTTGGGCCTCACCTAATTCGTGGGTCCTTCACTTGACCGTCTGCCTTGGCCGCTCAGGCACCATCCTTGCCCTGTGCGGACTGGAGCTCCTTCCAGGCTCCCAGGAGACACCTGAGAAATGAGGGTGACCCAGGTCAATGCCCTCGTCCTTGTCCAGCCTCATGTCTGCCCCTGGACTCCCTCTGCAAGACTTCTGGAAGTGCCCAGGGTGTGCTCAGCTGGTTTGTGCCTGACAGGTGTGTGGGGCACAGATCCTCTCCTCCCACTCCTGCCACCCCAGCTCACTGCGGAGGGTCTTGGCAGCCACAAACTAGCTCTGCACCCGCTCCTGGGGTGAGTGCCAGGCCTCAAATGTGAGGGTGTCCTGGGGGTGATGCCTGTGAGAAGGGGCGTCTGACCACTCTGCTGCCCTGACATGTCTCTGGCAGCCCCATGCAGAGCTCCAGGACAGACACCACCCTTAGAGGGTCCCCACTGTATCCAGAAACCATGAGACCTTCTTCTGGCTGCTCTGAGAAGCCACTGACCTGAGGTGGTGCCGGGCAGCACAGCTTTGTCAGGGAAGACAGCTCTCAGCCCGGCCCCAGCTCCCAGAGGCCCACTCTCCCTGCAACCTGTGCGTGGGAGGGGAGCCAGGCCACCTGCAGGTCCCCCCCGCGCTCCTCCTGCAGGAACACTGACCCGCTTAGCACATGCCTCTCGGCTTTAAGTGTCCAGGTCACAATAACAGTGGCCTCACACTGTGGGTGAATAGAAACATGTGCGCTTTCAACAGAGAAATAAAAGGAGAAGCTCAAGGGTTGGCGATTTCCTCTGTCAACAAAGCTCAGCTCCTGTAGGAAGCAGAGGACAGACGCCTCCGTCTCCAATTACTCAGTTACAGCACGCTGATGACACACTTACTGCGTCTAACTGGCTTCTTGTGCTGTTGCAGCTTAATTAATTAAGGACCTAGCTGTTTCGTTACACAACGAATACGCCAGGTCCGTAAATGTGCCAGTGTTACATAGAGAGAAGTGCATTTGATTAAGAAACGCTCACGTTTATGCTGACAGCTGGAACTAAACTGAAGTGTCATCCTCAAAGACATCGTACCCCATGGGACATCTCACTCAGAGATCGGCCTCACCGGCTTACAGGTGTTCTGTGCAGGAGACAGACCGTCTGACGGCCATTTCATTGGGTATAATTGGGGACTTTTTCTGCTCCTCCTTATTAAAACGATTTCTGTCTCAGAGTTTAAATTGTCTGAATATCACCATATGCTCTTTACAATTTTTACACCCCAAAGTAATTTTTCTGGTATTCAATTATCCTTAAAATATGCCGTATAATATGCACAGTACAATAATTGCTATTAGCATATGTGGAATAACATTTTTGTGATAGCCCTGGGAGGTTTTCTTTGGGTGAAAAATGCAAAATTACATATTGAGATTCAGATAAAATGGTCCTATGAGAAAGATAGAGGTTTATAGATTCAGTTTAAATTACAGCCATTATTTTCCTTTAAAGAGCCTATTTTTGGTCAGTGGGATGATTGTTATTACTTAAAGAAATATGTAGAAATAAACTTTATTACTCATTACGGTTGCTGTTTTCCTGGTGCTTTGTAATCATTCACATGCATTATGTGGCTGCCTTCAGGCTTTTCTACGAATCCTCTCACTTTGATGTTGGTGCAAGTGGAGTAAGGCACGGGTCCTGGATTCCTACATTGCATATTCAGCTTAAACACTGTAGAACACTAATCAATTTGTGATTTTACCCAAATCACTTAAACATGTCTGAGCCACAGATGTCATTTACATAAAAAAATTGCATGTTAATAGCCACAAACCGCTTCCATTTTAACATTTTTAACAGGCTTAGCTAAAAGCAGCCTGTAATATATGTTTTAACTAAAAGTACATGAATTTGATTGTCTGTTTACAGCATTATATGCAAAAGCTGCCCTGTTGATTGTTCTGCTAAAAATAAAGGTGACATTAAATCTCTGAATGACCTGAGCAGAGGGCAAAGAGTCTCTGGGGTGGAAGGTGGGTGCCACGACAAAGCCAGAGGGAAGGTTGGAGAAGAGGAGAAGGGGCTGCCAGCTGAGGTGTGTGCCTTACTTGGGCTGCAGCCTCCTTCCTACAGACATAACGGCACGGTAGGGAGAAAACCCAGCCCAGAGCCAGCCCAAGATGGAGGGGTAGGGACGAACACACTGAGGCTGGAGGAGCTACGCCTGCTGTGTAAGAGTAAACCGTGGGCAGAGCTGTGCGTTCAGGGAGAGAACGGGGCGTGTTGCTCGCCTTCAACCTTGGCACTTGGCAGAGAAACAGCTCCTCGCAGAAGGTAAAACCACAGACCTCCTGCGCACAGGCATGGGGTCTGCACCGCACATCCGATGTGCCCTTCTGAGGGGAATACTTTAATCCAGCGGGGTACAAATTGGTTTTTCCCTTGCAACAGGCCAATAGTAAAGCAAAATAGACCTTCCTTCAATGATTCCCAAAGTTATGTTTTAAGGAATATGAGCTTGCCATCAAATTCTTAAAATACCAAACAGAAAAAAATGCACATGCAAGATTTAGCAGGAACAAGAGAGAAGCAGAACTGATCTACGAAGACTTGAGAAAATGGGATGAGTAGATGCAGAATGTAGAACAAACACGTCTAAATTGTTGAAGGAAATAAAAGACTGAAAATGACTAGCAAGATATTTTTTAAAGTGACCAAGTAGAACTGAATAAGAACAAAATAGAACACCAAGAATTAAAATTACAGTAGAAGTCACAGTTGAAAAGCTTTTTGTTGTACAATTGATGCAGGGCAGGTGAGCCCCACACTTGGGGCTTAGCTGGGGAGGGTTCTTGACTTCACCCAGGACAGAAATCAGGTGTGAGCTGATGGTGTTAAGAGAACAGCTTTTGTTGAAGCCGCCGTGCACAACAGTGGCAGAGGGACAGGTCCTGGCAGCACAGGGCCACCCCACGGCAGTGCCCCCAGAGTAGCAGCTCAGAGGCACTGATGCACGTGCATTTATACCTGCTTTTAATTACATGAAAATTAAGGGGCAGTTCATGGAGAAATGTTTAGGATGAGGGTGGTAACTTCTGGGTTGTTGGGTCATTGCCATGGTAAGGGGCAGGAACCTCTGGGTGTTGCCATGGTGATAGTAAACTGACATGGCACCCTGGTGGGCGTGGCTTCTGGGGTTTCCCTGGGACCTGTTTTAATTAGTCCTCAATTTGGTCCAGTGTTTGAGCTCCGCCTCTGGAATCAAGCTTTGCCTCCTACCCACAGTGAAGGGCCAGACGCCCTGTGGCAACTACACAACCCTGTGTTTGGAGCTTGAGAGCAGGTGTAGACAATATGTGAACAAAGGAGGTGGCTATGATTCATACATTTTATTTAGAAAAACAGGTGATAAGCCAGGTTTGGCTTTCAGGTCATAGCATACTAACTCTTGATGTAGAGATTAAAAATGGAAGGTTTGGCATCAAATTGTAGACAACCCGGAGTGTACTGCTGACCTGAGAGAGAAGGAAAGATGTGACCCAGGAAGCGGCGCTGTGAGAAAAACGCTGCACATTTGGAAAGAAAGAGTCACTGAGAAAGGCAGAAACAGATCACATGTGAGCCAAATAGGGCTCTAATGGGGAGAAATGAAATAACTGGGCCTTGAGAATATTTATGAAGGTAAGGGCTAGGGAGTTTGCAGATAGGCTGAAAGACATTAAGTCTCATACATAGGAAAGTAGAAAAGGAATTTATCTAGACATATTACAGTGAATTTGCAGCCTCCCAAAGGCAAACAAAGATTTTTAAAATATCCGGAAACAAAAATTAGATTTCCCAAAGTAAAATAACAATGAATTTGAGAGCTGACTTCTCAAGCGTGACAATATAAAAACATAAGAAATGGAATTATCCCTCAAAAGTGCTTAGAGAAAATATTTTCAGTTTAGCCTACTAGATTCTTACACTTCGCAAATTAAACTTTTCAGTGACAAAAAGATAATTTTGGACAAAAATGTCAGATTTTTGCCCCAGTTAGCACATGTCAAAGGTTGACATGAGGAAGGCACTGAGATAAAAGGGGAAGGGGAGCATCCTTCAAGTCTCACTCATGAAGAAATGCAGAACCAGAGGTTGATGAACTGGAATGACGCACAGAGATCTACACTTCATGGGGCCTGAGAATAAGGGATTGAATGAATGGATTTCCCAACAAGAGCCTTTTTTTTTTTTTTTTTTTTTTTTTTGAGACAGAGTCTAGCTCTGTCGCCAAGCTGGAGGTGCAGTGGCGCGATCTCAGCTCACTGCGACCTCTGCCTCCCTACTAAATTCTGTGTACCAGAGACACAGCTTGTCAGAAAGTTTGGACATAGGGCTGAGAAAAGGTAAATCACATAGCTACAAGTCTGAAGAAAGCTGGAAAAAATCTATTACCACCACACAAACTAGACTTTAAGGTCAGAGGTTTTGTTGGGATCACAGAGGGTCACTAGACAACAAAAACATATTCCATTTCCTGCAGGATATAGACAAAAATTCAGATACTGCCTCTATCTCATAAAAGTAGCTCCACCTGTATTAGGAAAGTGCCTAATTAAGACGTTGGAAAAATAAAAGCACTAAAAACAAAGAAGCAGAGAGAAGTTGATATTGAAACAAGGTCACATATTAGAGAAAGAGAAAACCATGGTAGAGAGAACCCACGAAGACAACAGAGCGCTACGTTGGACGACAGTGAGGAGCTGCTGAAACGAAACCGTGGCATCATGGAGAACGCTCCACAGCCCTGTGTGAGCCAAGATCCTGGAATGCAGGCGGCTGGTGGGCCACATTCCACGAAGAGCAGGGAATCCTACCCTTGGTCCTCAGAAGGGTGTTCTTGGTGAGCATTTGCATTGAGCTCTCGGGGACCACTCCCTAAATTCCTCCCTGAGCACGTCCCTCCTTCCTGTCCCTATATCAGCAACAAAAACAGCAGGAAGCAAATGAGATGCCTGAGGACCTGGGTGTTCTCTGAAAACATCAACCACCCTATGTTCTGTTTTCATTCATGCGTCCTTTTTTTTTTTCCAAAACAAATGTCACAAAAGCCCAAACTCTTGTGAGAATCCCACTAAAGAGGGGATCGAGAAGCTGCATCCAACCAGCTGAGATGAATGAGTGGAAAAGCCAGAGGATGCATCCAGCGTCCCCATGTGCTTGGGGGAATCAGGTGGACGTCGGAGGCTGACACCGCTGAGGAACAATTCCAGGCTCCTGGCTCTTCCAATGCCTGGAGATGCTTGCTTTCTTTAACACGGTAATGACTCCGTCGGCCGACCTTCTCCCTAGCAGCCACGAGTTCCCTCTTTTCTTGCCTCTTCCTCACTCTCCAGCCTCGTCGCTCTGGGAAGAGTCCTAATTCCAATGGCATCCAGCTTCTCCACTTGCCTCCTTTCTTGCCTCTTCTGGGGTCTCCAGCCTCGTCGTTCTGGGAAGAGACCTAATTCCAGCAGCATGGCATCCACTTCCCCCTGTGCCTGGGCTCCCTCTGGGAGTCCAGGCTATGGCAATGTGGGAATGTGCAGTTTTCAGTGCTAGCATGATAAAGAAAGTTTTTTTCATAAACTTGGAAAATGTCACTGGTGGGGATTTACCGAGTTTTATTTACCTCAACTTAACTTTTTTTAAATAGCTGCAAAAGCGCAGCATTTGAACAGATCCCAAAGTGCTCTTAATCTCTCAAGTATCTCCTCTTTCTCTCTCCTCTGACAAGGCAAGACTAGGGCATAGCTGCAGCATTGCTGCTCGTTCAGATCATCTCCATTGCTCCAATACCACCTCCCATGACCTGCTCTGCCCAAGGCTGATATCTCAGTCCATTCCGGCTTCTGGAGCAAAATACCGCAGTCTGGGTGACTTATAAACAATGGAAATTTATTTCTCACAGTCCTGGAGGCTGGAAATGCAACAGCAAGGCTCCCACACATTTGGTGTCTGGGGATGGTCTGCTTCATAGACAATGCCTTCTGTGTGTCCTCATGGGAGAAGGAGACGGAAGGAGAGGGGGTCTCTGCAGTTCCTTCCGTAACATAGACAATGCCTTCTGTGTGTCCTCATGAGAAAAGGAGACAGAAGGAGACGGGGTCTCTTCAGTTCCTTCCGTAACATAGACAATGCCTTCTGTGTGTCCTCATGAGAAAAGGAGACGGGAAGGAGATGGGGTCTCTGCAGTCCCTCCCATAGGAGCACAAATCTTACTTATGAGGGCCCATCCAATGACCTGCTCACCTCCCAAATGTCCCACCTCTTAATACCTTGGGGTTAGGATTTCAACATTTAGATTTTGCAGAGACACAAACGTTCTCACTGAGCAGTTCACATCCGTGCTCCTTGATAAATGAATACTCAAACTTCATTTTGCCTTCGAGGGGATCCCACTCACTTTCTTTCTCACGTCCCTACAAATAAAGCCCTCTCTCCTCCTCCAGTTTTGTCTCCCCATCTTCTCTTTTGCTTTCCAGCCATCTGGCATGGGAGGCGATTCTCTTCAAGGACGGGCGTTGATATCCCAGACCTTGGCACACTGTGTAGTCAGGAGGAATCTCACCTACGATTTCATAAGCACTATTTCACCTTGAGTCTTTTTCTGATGCTTGACATTTTGCACCCAATATAATGGTGAGAAATCCGTGTGTCTGCCCTACTGTACCATGAATATACAGAGATATTTCATGTATCTTTGTAACACTTAGAATAGAAGATTTTACAGGTAGGCACCACATCTTAATGCTTCTCATATCTTTAGCATCTAGTAGAGTTTCTGGTAGAAGTTAAATGTGAAGTACATTTAGAAAACTTAGGTAGCTTCTGCGTGTGTGTGTGTGTGTGTGTGTGTGTGTGTGTGTGTGTGTGTGGAGGAGGGGACAGCTGCAGGGTACGGTGCTTGAATAAACTGTTTCACCTTTTCTTCACTTATGTCAGAATTGTCAGGACCGTGCCGTTTTAGTGGTCTTGTTGGGCTCCACTTCCAAAGGAGATGATTCCTTAAAAACCACCTACAGATATTCAATGAAATCCCAAAACAGTTTTGCTGCTGCTAACACCTTCCCTATCCATTCACCTAAAATGTTACAAAATCTGTAGGTTTGTTTATAAAAGAGATCATCAATGTTAACATGGGCCCCTGCACATTCAGTGTGGACTGTGATGTAGGAAAGTCACCTTGAGTTGACGGAACATAAATCTTTCCTTGTGGAGAGCAAGGGCTCCTGATCTTTGCTTTTAGAACCACTGTCTCTAACCTCCCTAGCTATAAGCAACCATGTCTCTGTCTCCAGACGCAGACACTATCTCGTAATCTGCGGCTGTTCTCTATACAAACTTTTTGAAAAAATAGTCCAGAAAAAAAGGAACTCAATATTTCTGCTTGCAAAACATGAAGAAATGTTAGAGGCGGTGGAGAATTCTGTTCCAATACCAAAAATCTGTAGAAATAAAATGCATGACAAAAATAGCATGGAAGTCAAGAAATGGTAACTTGAGTTAAAATGTACAAAATTCTTTGTACTGCTTAGGAAAATACAAAATTACTGATTTATTTTATAACTTTATAAATCACATATAGATAACGGATTTAATAAAATAACTACAGAAAGAATAGTAAAGAATATGGTAGAAAAATGGAAAATAATCAATATAAAAGAAGGCAAACATAAGACAATAAATAAATATAGCTTAGGTGAAATAAATTAAAATATAATAAGGCAAAACGTTTGAAAGCAAATATGGTATAAATGATTACATTAAAAGTAAATGAACTAAGTGGTCTCACCTAAAGAAAACTATTGACAGAATGGGTTTAAATAATCACATTATGTTTATAAGTCACTCTTAAAGTATGATAATGCACAAGATTAAAAGTGAAAAATGAAAACATACACATGATAAAATCACTAAGCTAAGAAACACTGATGTAGCTATATTAACAAAAGATAATCTTTCAAAGGAATACTTTATATTGATAAAGTTTTAATCAACCAGGCAGTCTCAAATGTTTTATAGACCTAGTAACATAGTATAAAAACAAACAAGACAAATATATAGAGAGTAACATATGAAGAAATAAACAAAGACATAGGCACAGTGGAAAATATTAACATACATCTTTCAGTAATTGGTAGAACAAAATCACAATAATTTAGATGACATAGTTGAGTTGAGCAACACAAAACCAATTGTATACATAGACAGACCTCTGTGTGTGTATATGTATGTATGTACATCTATATGTAAATATTTTGTATGTACATGGAGGCATTATATATCCATGTGCATACAGAATCTATACCAAAATTTACCATGTTAGGGACCATAAAGCAATTCTCAACCATTTTCAAAAGAATTAAACTCATATAAAATATGTTTCCTGACCAGAAGACAAACTAATTGCAAGTTGATAGAAAAAGGTTAATAGAATATCTTTCTATGCTTTGTAACTGATCAGTAAAATTTTAAATAACTAGTGGTTTGAAGATAATTTAGGAAATAATGTGAAACTAATTAGAATTCATTATAATAAAAGACAATGGATTTGAGGAATATGGCTAAAACACTGCTAGGAGAACATTAACAGAATTAAATTTTTAATTTAGAAAATAAAAGCCTGGAAAATCAGTGATATAAACATTAATCATAATTAAACATGAAGACAATAGAGAGAAGGAAATAATATAGATAATAGTTGGAATTAATCACTGAAAAACAAATATGCGAAAGATATATTCAATAAAGCCAAAAGTTGGTGCTTTGAAAAGGCTAATGAAATTGATAAACCTTTGGCCATACTGATGAGAGAGAGAAAGTGGAACAGGAGAGAGAGTTAGAAGGGCAACCTATAGAAAATTCCTTGCAAGTATTAAACTAAAAGGTGAGGTGACTACAGTACTGTAGGTAGAAGTTCATATCCTAGAATCGCAGTACCATGGGCTGCAGCTCTGCCATCCCGCTCAGGGCTGTCTGCGCACACCTTGCACCCAGCCCCCTGCTCTGACTGCAGGTTTAGCCCCATGTCAGGTGCCTTCCCAGAAGGAGTGGCTTCTGTTCCTGCTGCCAGGGAAGCTGTCCAAAGGGAGAAGCCAGTCTAGCTTTATGGCACCTGCAAGGCCACCTGGGCTGAGGCAAGCTCTCCCAGCTCACTCTCCCTAGACCAGGCACTGCACAGCCACACTGACAGCTCAGCATGGGGAATGAAGCTATCCTAGACCACACAGCTGAGTCCAGCTGCCTGGTGACTGCCACCCAGCGAACACAAGCAGCCTCACAGAAGAGCCCTGACTGAGCCAAGCCCATACTGATAACTCACGGAGTTGTAAAGAAATAAAATACCTGTTTTGTAGCCACTAAGTTTTGGAGGGGTTTGTTACTGAGTGACAGGTAACTGATAGATTTATATATGCAAAATGGACTGAAGGACAATGTGTATAAAGATATGGATAATCTTATCATCTAAATTACATTTGACATTGAAAACCTTTTAATTGAAACAACAACAAAAAATTGAAGAGCATTATGGATACATCAAACATTTCCATAAAATATTTACTTAATAAAACCAATATTAGATTTTTCTGGAGAACAGAGAAAGAGAAAAACTTCCCATTATCACGAGCCAAGTAAAACATTAACGATAAAATTTTACAGGGAATGCATATTACAGACAATATCATTCATAACCACAAATACAAAAATACTAAGCAAAATATTAGCACAGTGAGGCTGTTAATGTACAATGTAGTTGACATAGTTTGGCGCTGTCCCCACCCAAAGTCTCATCTTGAATTGTAATCCAATTGTAATCCCCATGTATTGGGGGAGGGACATTGTGGGAGGTGATTAGATCATAAGAGTGTTCCCCCATCCTGTTCTCATGATAGTGAGTGAGTTCTCATAAGATCTGATGATTTTATAGAGGGATTTTCCCCCTCCACTCTGCATTTCTCTCTCCCACTACCATGTAAAAAAGAACATGTTTTCTTCCCTTTACATCGTGATTGTAAGTTTCCTGAGGCTTCCCCAGCCATGTGGAACTGTGAGTCAATTAAACCTCTTTCCTTTATAAATTTCCCAGTCTCTGGTATTTCTTCATAATCTGTGAGAACAGACTGATACAGTAAATTGGGACCACAGAGAATAGGGTGCTGCTATAAGGATACCTGAAAATGTGGAAGTGACCTTGGGACTGTGTAACAGAGGCTGGAACAGTTTGGGGGACTCGGAAGAAGACAGAAAAATGTGGAAAAGTTTGGAACTTCCTAGAGACTTGTTGAATGGCTTTGACCAAAATGCTGATAATGATATAGACAATGAAGTCCAGGCCGAGGTGGTCTCAGATGGAGATGAGGAACTTGTTGGGAACTGGAGCAAACATGACTCTTGCTCTTCTTTAGCAAAGAGACTGGAAGCTTTTGAGATCTGTGTAACTTTGAACTTGAGAGAGATGATTTAGGGCATCTGGTAGAAGAAATTTCTAAGCAGCAAAGTGTTGAAGAGGAAGCAGAGCATACAAGTTTGGAATATTTGCAGCCTGATGATGTGATAGAAAAAGAAAAACCCACTTTTTAGGGAAAAAAGCCAGCTGCAGAAATTTCCATAAGTAATGATGAGGAGCTAAATGTTAATCACCAAAACAATAGGAAAAATGTCTCCAGGGCATGTTAGAGACCTTCACATCAGCCCCTCCTATTATAGGCCCAGAGACTGAGGAGGAAAAAATAGTTTCATAAGCAGAGTCCTTGGTGCCCTGCATCCCAGCTGCTCTAGCTGTGGCTAAATGGGGTCAAGGTGCAGCTCAACTGTAGTTTCAGAGGGTGCAAGACCCAATTCTTGGCAGCTTTCACATGGTGTTGAGCCTTCAGGTGCATAAAAGTCAACAATTGAGGTAACCTCTGCCTAGATTTTAGAGAATGTGTGGAAATGCCTGGATGTCCAGGCAGAATTTTGCTGCAGGGGCAGAGCCCTCATGGAGAACCTCTGCTAGGGCAGTGTAGAAGGGAAAGTTGGGGTCATAGCCCCCACGTAGTGTCCCCACTGGGGCACCGTCTAGTGAAGCTGTGAAAAGAGGGTCACCACCCTCTAGACCCCAGAATGGTAAGTTTACGTCTCTGTCTGCACTTTTGCTTACATAATCATCTGCTGCTGCTCCCCAGTCCTCCCCAGAGATGCATGTGGCAAGGCTGGGCTAGAAGAGGAAGAAGATCCACACACCAGGATCAGTTAAGTGTAGTACAAATGTGGGAAAACCACCCATTCTGGTCCCAGAGAAAACAAACACTCAGGGGTCTCTGAGGCTGCTGGAACAGGGTTCCCCAGGACAGCTGAGAGTTTGCTAGGAATTCCTGGGAGAAACTGGGATTGGGTGTTCTTCAAACTCAAATTCAGGGAACTTCAAAGCAGGGATAAGATGTCCAAGCTGGAATGGATCTCCCTATCTCTTCTACATTCTGATATCTCACTAAACCCTTCATTGTGCAATCACTCATCCCCCACAAACTGTGCTGGGCTGTGTGCTCAAAACAAAAGACTCCTAAGAAGCTCACACATGAAGAAGTGGGTGTAGAAGATGTTTATATGTGGTGGACAAGGTGGTACTGAGTCCTGAGTTGCATAATGAAGGAAAATAAGACATGAGGCATCTTGGATGCTCTGCTTGTTAGTGAGACTTTGCTAAATTAGAGGCATTTGAGAGTGAAGACAGGAAGCAATTTAGAGACAATGGTCATCATCTGCTCAACAGATGACATGAACAGAGCCAAGGATGCAGCAGGGACAGAGAGAAAGGAAAGGACCAGAGTGATGGTAGACAGGGACCAAACCCAGAGCCTGAGGACTGGCCCAGCCAGCAATGGTGGGAACCGGGGAACTCCCAGATGGGCTTGTTCGGCTCGTGGCTAATGCAGCTCCCTGAATCTGGAGACCTTGCTTCTGAGATAGGCGATTAGAAAAGAATTATTTTGAGGAAAATGTTACAAATCGAATCTCAAATGCCCATATGCTGTAGAATCCTTTAAAATGTCTGTATGCAAACCTGTTGCCCAATAGCCATGTTACCTGCACTATTTACCTGCCTGTGGTCATATGCACCCACATAGAACATCCAGGGCACAGTTGTGTGCAATATTCAACATGCATGACTGACTCTGAAGCAGAAAAATGAAAGAGAACCCAGTAGGCCAAGGCTGAGCTGAAGCTCGGTCCAGCGTATGAGGCTAAGTCCAGGTGCTGGGTTTGGGCATTTACAGAGCCCAGAAGGGGAGCCACGGAAATCCACTCACAGGGCACTGCACAAGGCTCTCCCTAAAGTGCTGGTGCATTTCCTGTGTCCCAGACGGGAGTCCAGTGCCATGTGTACTCCCGCACCATTGTTCTAGGGGAGCCCCACGTACCAGTTGCAGCCAAGGATGCTAGTCTCTCCCTGGAGTTACGTCCCTAGTGTTAGTGAGTGAAAGAAAAGACAGAGGGGAGGGAGCCAAGTCATCTCTCCTTCCTTCTCCTGAGACAGGCTCACCTTCTCACATGGCCCAGGGGAGAAGGGGAGGGAAAGTGACTAAGCTGGGGTTGCTGGGCCAATTCCCCACAGGTGTGTCCGTGTTCTTTCTTGATAATGTGTGTGCACGAGTCACGCAGCTTTGTTTGTTTTGAGGCCTGAGCCAAATCCCAGTGCAAGAGAAAATTTCCACGTGGCAGGCTCTTCTTCTGCAAAGAACTGCCCATTAGTAACAAAAACTTATAAAACTCTTCCTGATTCAGATCCTGATGAGCTATTTTGGGTACTGATGTTGACGAAAGAGACAGTTTGTAGTGTTTCTGCTCCCAGGAAATGTGCTTTTGGAAAACACACACGGAGACACACGCACAGCTATGGGTTCAGTAACTTCATCAATAGTCAGTCTGAAAATCATTCCTCAAAATGTTCAAGCCGTTAATCCTTCAGGAGAAAAGTGTATATTCAAATCAAGACAGAAGTGTTTTTCTAGCAGTATCAGCGTTAGGGGAAAAACACACCATGGAATGCACGTTGTGATAAAGTTAATATTGTGCTGTCATCTGTCATTTTTAGACATGAAATTTAAAGAACATCTCCTACTCAAGAAATTGTTTCTCCCAATTCAAATATCACAGAGGAAATATTGCAGATGTAAAGGCAGATGAAGAAAAGGGAAAACGATGAGTGTCATTGTCACAAGCGAAGCAGCACTGATACCTCCTGAGTCCCCCTTACACCCCGCTGTCTCCCGGTGGCTGAGGCTCCTGCGGTGGTGTGAGCCACAGCTGCCACGGTGCCTTGGCAGGGCTCCATGGATTCCTCGTCTGTGGCCCCCAACCCTGATGCCACAGGTAGGAGGCAGGGGGACTCGGGCAGGCAGAGCCTCAGTGCCAGGCCTTCATCGGGTGCACCACAAAGAGCTGCAGGACTCGAAGCTCTCAGTTCCTCCCCTGTGAGCTCTTCTGTTGTCTGTGGCACAGAACAAACACTCCCAGACGTTTGCTTGGACACTGCCCCAGTATGTCAACCACATTGCCCAACGTCTAGTTACCACGTGCTTCGCATGCATCTAACTTTTCCTGTCATGGCTCATTTTGGCAGGGGCCTGAGGAAGATGGAGCCCACTGCCATCCAGCATGCACACGGCATCCTTGCTCGCCCACAGACCCCAGCTCTGCTTGGCACAGATGAACACCCAGAGAGAAAATGCATCCCAGCCTCCGTGAGCCCGGGGATCTGGCCCCCAGGCTGCGGGATCAGCTGCAAGTGGACATGGTGTGTCAGTTTCTGGGACAGGAGCGTTTTATTTTTCAGCTGAAAGAAACAGGTTTGGCTGGCACACACCTTCCTCCTGGCTCTTCCGTCCTGTGGTAAAGGGAGCTGAGCCAGAGGACCGTGTTCCTGGGCAGGGCGGGGCCATATGGGTGCCCTTCATGCTTTTCTGAATTTTCACTCTCCTGGCTCAAACGATCCCCATGTCCTTGTCTGGCTCACAAAACATCCAGTTTTGTGTTCATGAAATAGTCAGTACTTCTGGAAGCTTCTGTGTGTCTCCAGGACTTCTGGAAGTTCTGTTTCTCTGTAGAGCTTACTGACCTGCGTCTTTACCTGAACTAATTTACTCACCATTCATGTGATTTCTGCAACCAGCTTTCCTGACCTGACTACGGAGAACTTTCCCTTTCTCAGCATCTCGATCAGCTCGGGCTGGCACGACAAAATACCACAGACAGGGCTGATTAATTCCTGTTGATTTTCTCACAGTTCTGGAGGCTGAAGGTCCAAGATGCAGGTGCTGAGAAGTTGATGAAGACACCCAGCTTTCCTAAGAATCAAGCTGGAACGAGATGATCCGCCTGGCCATGCGGTTAATGGGCAGCAGCTGAAGGTGCCCTTCATTCCCCGAGGGCCGGCGTCCACGCTGCACTTCCCTGGAGACCCACACACATCCCCGGGAGCCAGCAAGGACCAGAGAGGCCCAGGGAAGCAGGAACCCCTGAGAACTGGCCGAGATGGCAGAGACGACCCGAGGCAGAAGATGCCCAGCCCCACCCTCTAACCACGCGGTTTTTAAGTAAGAACAACAAGCTGTGTTTTGCCTTCTGAATTACTTCTTTAGCGGAGGCTGGGAGGAGAACCACGTGGCAGACCAGGCGTCCTTTGCCGCTGCCAGGTGAACACTGCAGCCGGCTTCATCACTCTGGCAGAGTGTGGTTGCTGTGAGAAGACCTAAGGGCTTGATTCATGTTTTGTTTGTTAAATATATACCCCCGGTGGCTTTTCATATTTAAATCTGTAGCGTGCTATTACAGTGTATTTAACTGTGATTGACTCAAGTCACGTGTGACACAGATCTAACAATCCTTCTTCTTCCTGCCCTGTTCTCCCCTACCCTCTCCTCCCACCTGCTCCTCCTCCTTCTTTAGCACAGTCTTTGAGACTTAGCTTTAAAACAAGCCGCGTTTAACAAGAGATACATATTCTAAAGGTGAAAACACTCACGAGATGAATTGGAATGTTTCTTTTAGACAAATGACACAGCTTGGCACATGCTGTATCCTGGAAATATTTCACATTATTATAAATATTTTTAAATTGAGGCTCAGAAGTTTCCCATAAATTAGTGTTGGAATAATTTCACTACATGGGGTCATTCTTGATAGTTTCCTCCTTTTCCATCTTGTTCATGCCTTGGAAAGAAGGACATAGCCCACCAGTTAGAGGGAGAGAGGCGTGAGAAGTCCCATCCAGACAGCTGCCCGAAATACCCAAAACTCATCAAACAGACTTTTTTCTCTAAAACATCATATTAGTGGAAAAAACAGTTATTTCAAAGGAAGCATATAATAGAGCTTTCTATTGCAAAACAGTGTCTGCCAGGGAGAGTATTTGAGGACTAGGGAAGGTCACAGTGACGCCCACAAACACACATACATAAATGAAGTTTTAAAATGAAGGCTTGTCATGAAATATATGTCTGATTGACTCAATTTGTTTTTACATTGAATACAAATTTTAATTTTTTATGTCCAGATTAACCACATCATCATTCTTTTAGTAACATTGCGATTACTAAAACATTGGGGATACCAAACACTAGGGATAAATATAAATTAAATGAAATTCCTTTCTGAGATAAACAGGTATGTAAACAACTAATCTAGTATAAAATTAAAACTTTACTTCAAATTAAAAATTTACTAAAACTTAAAAGTTACAATAGAGGGAACTTAGTAAATGAATGGTTTAATTTATTGGGCACGGATTGTGCCATGGCTTGGAAGAAAGATATTGATAGTATTTCGAAAAGATAAGCTTAAACGTGAGTAGGAGGTTGCCAGCAAGCCGCAGGAGAGAAGCATAGGCGTCCGGGTTGAGTGGCTCATGGATATCACTCCGGGGCTCTACTGTTCCTGCAGAAAATTCTAAAACTGAAGCAGGAGGCGGGTACAAGGGTCCAGTTTTCCTTTAGTGCAGTTTGGCCTTACTAAATGGACAAGGGAGGGGTGTTTTGCGGAACGGTTTTAAATGGGCAGATTCTGAAAGCCCCTGTGCTTCAGAAGCCTTGGCAGGGTGTGGGGATCAGCTCCCCCAGAGGTGGGGGAGTGGCGGGGCTCCTAGTCCTGGGCTGTGCTGGAGGCCTGAGCATGCTGGTCACGGTCACACAGGCCCGGCGAGGACTCCCTGGCCCAGGGCCTCAGACCCCGCAGGCTCCAGGTGCGGACACAGTCAGGGGCGCAGACAACTTGGCCCTTGTCCTCAGGCACTGATGGTGAACACAGACTCCACCCGGGCGTTCATTACTCAGGGGAGCACATGTGGCCGTGGAGCTGCCATGAGCAGGCCTGGGGAGAGAGAGGGGAGGCAGTTAGACACTGAGGGACAGTGTTGCAGAGGAACTGATAACATCATGAAACACTGTAACATTACACTTCGTGACGTGAAATATGATGCTAATTTCTGAAATATGAAGTAGTCTGGCAAAAAAGAAAGGCATTCCAGGTAGAGAAAAGAGGACACATTCTCAAAAGCCTAAGACTAAAAGAAATGACGTATTCTAAGAACTGGCAGTGTTTTGAAGTCACAGCCTTGAGGAATAAGAAGTAATTCTGGTGATAATTTTTAGAAAATGTGAGGAATAAATTCACGAGCACCCACAATTGCTGATTACAAGGACTGGTGTTCTTCCTAGCTGGCTAATAGCTCTTTTAGTGTGCGGGTCTTCTCTGCCTCTGTGTTCCCACCAAGCATAAAATTTTGAATTGGCATTATACATAAAAGTCAAGAAAAATTATTAATGATCTTTGAGTCAGTAGTCATATATATAAAATTTTAATGAAAGGAAATAATTCATAAGAATGTAAAAAACCTTGCAGATGAAAAATTCCATTGAAATGTTACTGGTACACCCATCAAATGGATATTCAGTCATTAAAATGTAGAGCTATCCAGTTTGTAAAGCATGATGGAAAATGCAAATGATGCAGTCTTTACTGAAATGCATACCCCACTGCATTGTGCTGTAAATAAACACATCAGACACTGCAAGAATACAACTTGGAAAGGGATTTTCAAATCATCTCCATAATTATTTTCCTCTTGAGGAATATCACAGGTGAAAATGTCCCTGCATCCTGTGTACATGAAAACAAACAAGCAAACAAACAACTTGATGTTTGCTTGCAGAAAGCACTTATTCCCAAATTTATTGTCACAGGACCTACCTCTTAGTTATTCTAAAAAATATTACACATGTAAAAATGTTGTTAATGATGTGTTCATTTTAAATTAAATGATTGAAAATAAATACAATATACATTAAAGCAGATAAAATATATGCATGGTTTGTGAATTACTGCACAGAGTTATAATCAGATTGGTGAAGTTCAGTTCTTTGACATCACCTATGGTCATGGGCAACTTTCTAAAATTGGTAAGATTTTGCAAGTCAGTAAAACTGGTGTTCTTGCTCAGAGAATGCTTGTTTAGTTTTCTAATTTAAAGCAATACTACTTTGGGGGATAGAGATCATATGTCATGAAGACGAACAGATGAGAATCTCACCTTTCGAACAGAGATACTCTATAGCATGATGTCTCGTGACCATTCAAATTACCCCTCTGAGTTCCCTGCCCCATAAAGAAGGCACACGTGGTGGAGCTCAAGGGTGGACCAGGTTCCTGTGAATTGTGTGCATTAACTTGTGTTGTGTGACTCATGCCTGACTCTGAGCCCAGCACTGTTCTCAAGGTGACCACACTCATTAATATGATGTTAGCTTTCAATAAAGAGACTTTAAAATAATTTAATAGTCATTATCTAAATTAATTAATCATTTTATACATTTATGTTAGAAATAAATTAATGTTTTCAACTAATCAGCACAAATATTAGAATATGCAATTTTACCATATTTGCACTTTTCTGGATTTATTTGACAGTGAATTATATTTAAGATTTAGTCATATTTACTTTAAAAATATACACTAGAAAAAAGCTGTCAAGTACACTAAGGCAGAGAACTTTAAGATCATTTAACTCTTATGAAAATGACACAAGTTACTGGGATATTGAAACTTAATAATCACGATAAAAGCCAAGATGCTCACTTCCACCTTTGTACATATTTAGTGCTGTTTGATACATATAATGTATAGTAATCAAATCAGAGTAATTAGCATATCCATCATCCCAAACATTTCTCAATTTTCAGTGTTGCAAACATTTAAAATCTTCCATGTGACTATTTGAAACACTCTATTATTGTTAACTACAGTCATCATTTAGAGCTGTGGAACACTAGAACTTATTCTATCTAATCTGTAATGTTGTATCCTTTAACACACCTCTCCCTATCCTTCTATTCCCCCTGCCTTTCCCAGCCTCTAGTATCCTCTGTTCTGCTTTCTTCTTTATGAAATCAACATTTTTAGCTTCCATGTATGAGTGAGAACATGTGGTGCTTTACTTTATGTTCCTGGTTTATTTCACTTAACATAATGTCTTGCAGTTCCATCTATGTTTCCACAAATGACAGGGTTTCACTCTTTTTATGGCTAAATAGTACTCCATTATGTATATATAGTATACTCTTTTATTCATCCATCTGTTGTTGGACAGCAGTTGAGTCCATTATCTTGACTATTGTGAATAGCACTGTAGTAAATATGGGGGTACAGATATCTCCCCAATATAGTTATTTCCTTTCTTTTGGATGAAAGCCCAGTAGTGAGATAGAGGATTATATGCTAATTCTACTGGGAGTTCTTTGAGGAAGCTCCATGCTGTTTTCCATACAGGCTGTACTAGTTTATATTCCCATCAACAGTACTAGAATTCTCTTTTCTCTGCATACTTACCAGCATTTGTTATTATTTTTTGTCTTTTAGATTATAGTCATCCCAACTGGGGTGATATCTCATTGTGGTTTTGATTTGCATTTCTCTGAAAATTAATGATGTTGAGCATTAAAAAATATATTTGTTGGCGATATCGATGTCTTCTTTTGAGAATTGTCTGTTCAGATAATTTTCCCGTTGTTTAGTCTGATTGTCTGGTGGTGTTGCTGTTTGAGTTCCCTGTATATTCAAAATGCTAATCCCCTGTGGGATGAGCAGTTTTCCAATTATTTTCTCCCATTGTGTCAGTTTCCTTTTTACTCTGTTGACTGTTTCTTTGCTATGGAGAAACATCTTAGTATGATGTAATTATATTTGCTTATATTTGCTATTGTTGTCTGTACTTTTGAGGTCTTATTCATAAAATTTTTTTTCAGATCAGTGTCCTAAAGCATTGGACTAATCTTTCTTCTTGTAGTTTTATAGTCTCAACTCTTACATTTAGGTCTTTGATCTATTTTAAGTCGATTTTTATATAAGGTGAGAGGTGGGAGTCCAGAATCAGTTTTTCTGCATAGGGATATCCCGTTTTCCCAGCACCATTTATTGAAGAGACTGTCCTTTCCCTGATGAGTGCTCTTGGCAACTTTCTCAAAAGTCAGTTGGCTCTAGATACGTGGATTAACTTCTCAGTTCTCTATTCTGTTCCATTGATCAGTGCATATGTTTTTGTACCACAACTATGATGTTTTGGTTACTACGAATTTTTAATATATTTTGAAGTTTGGTAGTTTGATGCCTCCAGTTTTTTTTTCCTTTTGGTAATTCAGGGGTTTTTGTAGTTCCATAAAAATTTTAGGTTTTTTATTTCTATTTCTGTGAAAAATGTCATTGGTATTTTGATACTGATTGCATTGAATTTGTAAATTACTTTGGTCATTTTAACAATATTTCTCCAGTTCATGAGCAGAAAATGTTTCATTTGTGTGTGTCCTCTTTGACTTTTTTTATCAGTATTTTGCAATTTTTCTTATAGAGGTATTTCACTTCCTTGGTTAAGTTCATTTCTACATTTTTTTTTTTGTAGCTGTTAGAAATGTGATTGCCACTGTTACTTGTCTCTCAGCTAGTTCATTGTTCATTTACAGAAATGCTACTGATTTTTGTATATCGATTTTGTGTTCTGCAACTTTACTGGATTTATCAGTTCCAAGAGTTTTTATCATTATTATTATTATTATTATTTGAGATGGAGTCTTGTTCTGTCATCCAGGCTGGAGTGCAATGGTGCAATCTCAGCTCACTGCAACCTCCTGGGTTCAAGCGATTCTCCTGTCTTAGCCTCCCAAGCAGCTGGGATTACAGGCATAACTAATTTTTGTATTTTTAGTAGAGACAGGGTTTTACCATGTTGACCAGGCTGGTCACAAACTCCTGACCTTAAGCGATCCCCTCACCTCAGCCTACCAAAGTGCTGGGATTAAAGGCATGAGCCACCGTGCCCAGCCCTAAGAGTTTTTTTGTAGAGTTTTTAGGGTTTTCTATATATAAGTCATGTCATCTGCAAACAGGGACAATTTGACTTCCTCCTTTCCAATTTTGATAGCCTTTATTTATTTTTCTTGCCTAATTGCTCTGGCTAGGACTTCCAGTATTATGTTTAATAAGAGCGATGAGAGAGGAAATCTTTGTGAAGTGCTGACAACTTTGTGTTCTCAAATGTTTACACTCAGTGATTACAAACATCTCAAAATGGAATCGAGAACAAGGGCCAGGGGTGCCAGTTCGGGCAGATGAGAATACAGGGCACCCAGTTCAACTTGATTTTCTGATAAACAGTGAATTCCCTTTTCATATAGGAAATCTCAGACATTGCACAGGAAATGCTTATACCAAAAATTCTTCATTATTTATCAGATATTCAATTCGAGCCTTGTATTTATCTGGCAACCCAACAGGGTGTCCACCATACGAGTGAGTATAAGAAATCAGGTAAACAGTCCATGAATTTTGAAGGCCTCATCTGATTCTTGGAGAATCCTTGGGGCCCTAACTTTAGAAATTTTGCAGTCTCGGGTGGGCCTTTTGCACAGACCTCCCACACAAAGGCCAGAGTCAGGGTGGCGGGACAGAGCCAGCCCTTAGGAGCAAACCTGGCAGAAAGGCTGGGAAACCAGCCCCAGTGCCGTTCCCTCTGGGAAAAGTCAAAGTTTTCAGTGGAGCAGAAAATGGTTGCCCAAGAACAGCTTTAGACCATGGCAGTGCCACCAGTGGAGGGAAAGGGCCTCGGCCCCTGGAGAGGGATGAACACTGTGCGGGTCCCAGGAAAGAAGGGACACTCTCCAGGGCCCAGGATCCCACACTGCTCTGCTTCTAGGTCTGTGACCACTCGGGGAAGCTGGTCACTCACCCACGAGGAACCTCAGGCAGTAGCAGTGCTTGTTCCCATGGTGGGGAGGAGCAAGGCACTGACCCCAGGCACCGTGGCCCAAGCAAGGCCGGACTGGATGGCAGAGAAGCAGGCATGTGCTGAGCACCACGCAGCACTCCCCCACCGAACCTCAGCCCACTCTGGAGGGTTATTGAGGCTGCAGTGAGCTTGCAGGTAACCACAGCAACCGGACCACGCAGCCACACTCCCGACAGGTTGCCCAAGCCTGCACAGTAACAGCCGGACCAAAGAGGCACATGCCTGTTTCCAGATGCTGGTCCAGTGTTCATCTTAGTGGTACATTCACACCTCCTCTTTCCTATTGTGATAAAAAATGATTCACAGTTACAATCTCAGCTGTTTTAAGTGTGCAGTTCAGTAGTGTTAAATATATTCATATTGTTGTAAAACAGATCTCTAGAATGTAGTTTTTCTGGCAAAACTGAAACTTTGTACCCTTTAAACAGTAACTGCCCACCCCCTGCTCCCCGGTAACCTCTACTTCTGCTTTTTGTCACTGTGATTGCCTGTTCTAGAGATTTCCTATAAGTGGAACCACACAGCATTCGTCCTGTTGTGACTGGCTTGTTTCACTTAGTAGATGCCCTCCAGGTTCATTCATGTGCAGTCAGAACTCCCTTCCTTTGTGAGGCTAGATATGATCCCCTTTCAGACACAGCACATTTTTATCCACTCACCAATTCCTAGACACTTGGTGGTTTCTGCTGTTGGCTGCTGTGAATCACACAGCTGTGCACATGTTGCACAAATATCTCGGAGTTGCTGCTTTCAATTCTCTTGGATGTGCCCCCCGAGGTGAATTGCTGGGTCATATGGAAGCTCCACTTCTATATTTTTAGGAAACTTCACATTATTTTCCATCACAAAGTGGGGGTTCTGCCAGGTGCTGAGTATTTCTCTTCCAACTGCGTCTTTGTGAACTGCAGGAGAAAAACAAGCAGGAGATGGACTCAGGGACCTGCTTGACCCACTTTCTGTTCCATATAATTTCTGTTTATCCTAAAGAACTGTCATGTTTATCTTTATTGAAATAACTGCTGTTAATAAATTCTGTCAGATTTTTGCTTTATAAAATATCTTTATTTTACATTTAATTTTGAGAGATATTATTACTCTATGGAGAATTCTGGATTGGCAGTACTTTTTTTTTTCTTTCAGCACTTGAAAGATCTCATTCCATTGTCGTCTTCTTGCATTGTTTCTCATGAGAAGTCAGCAGTTAGTCTTATCTTTTCTTGGCTCTATAGCTTTTTTTTAGTATTTAGTTTTCAGAAATGCATCCATACATTTATCTGATGCATTGTAGAGTCATTTTATTTGTGCTTATACTGCTAAGGGATTGTTGGACTTACTTTTCAATATGTCAATTTGTATTTTAATGTTTTTCACCAAATTTGGGGAATTTTGACCATTATTTTTCAAAGTTTATCTTCCTTCAGTTCTACTGTTCTTTATTTTTGGTACTTGGTATTACAGTCACAGCACCTGTGATTGTTTATTTTTCTCTCTTTATTCTCTCTGTGTCCTCATTTTAAAAAGCCTTATATTAACTTCCTCTCTGCCTGGTTGAAATATAAAGATCTCCTGGCACTTTGAGACCCCAGAAATCTATATTCACTTTCCATTTCCCAGGAAGGTCTCTGCTAGTGAAGTGGCACAATTGTCTGGGGTAATATCTGAGGCTCCTTGTCCCACGGCCACAGAAAACTAGGATGTGGACACACCAGAGTGAGGTTAAGAGAGGAAGTTTAACATACAAAGAAGGAGAAATGCTCTCTCTGCTGCAGAGAGAGGGGTCCTGGGGAAAATGGGTTTCCAGTTCCAGGTGAAATGCGGATGTTTTATAGACAAGCTTGAGGAGGCAGGGCCTGATTTTCATGGGGCACAAAAGATTGGTCAGACCAGGTGTGCCATTTGCACAGCATGCGAAGAAGCAGGCCACCTGACCCTGATCTTTTATTATGCAGACAGGTTCTCTCCCTGGGAGGTGCCATGTTGCCTGCTTTTTAACTGTACACGTGATGACAAAGAAAAGGGAAGAGGGAGCCTTCATGTTGAACTTACCTGGCTTCCAGGTAGCCCTTTTCTATTGGCACAGCTGCTAACATTCCCCCATACAGCTTCCAGCTGCTTTATCAATGTCTGCAGCTCGATTTTACAGGCTGTTCTTTGTTAGAAAAGAAATGATTTGGAGGTTGCTTTTTATTAAAAGGGAAGCCTTGCCAAAGACTCCTTTACCCTCATTATCTACCCAAAGAATTTCTTTTTAGCTCCTGTATCACTGGGTTATACAAAGTCTTACCTTTGGCATGTTCAGCTTGGCATTCAGCCAAACATTCAAAAAATCAATTCAGATTCTCACTCCCTCTCCAGAGCCACCTCCTCCAGGGAACCTTGCCCCACAAACTCAAGGCACCCCAGGATCATTTGGTTTGTGAGTTTTAAGTTTGTTACAATTGACTAACCCCTGAAGCTTATACTCAAATAGCCAATTTTCTTATCCATATTTCTACTTGAATAGCTACTACATATCCCAATCAAAATACCTTTGATGCAGAAACACTGGGTGCACACAGCCAGTTGCTGAGTATGTCTCCTACCATCAGCTATTCATGACCAGTGGGGAAAGACAGACATGAGCTGGGCTCAGGGACCCAGGGTGAGGCAGACCCGAGCTACACTCCACTGCCTGACCTCAGCAGGCCCCTGCTCTGCCTGGCGGGCACAGTAACATTCCAGAATTCCCTCAGTTCGTGCCAGTTCAGGACCAGTGTGCGGGAATTCCTGAGATGCCTAATTATTTCTTTTTCCCAAAGCCCTGTTAAAGGTTACACGCCCATTTGGGGAAGGCTGAGAGGCAGACTAACAATACGAATCTTTAGCAGCACGGGAGTGTCCTTCCTCAAGGAGACTCTGCTCTTAAAATTCTCATTTACAATATTCCCATCTCAGTTTTCCCATCTTAGAGACTGAGAGATTCCAGCAAGATCCAGATCCTCTCTCTTTCTTTGGAACAAAGCTAAACTCTGTATTCTCATCTCCATTTTATCTGGATGGGTCCATGAGTTGATGTCTGGCCTATAAACGTAGGTACAAGCTTCAGGCCGACACATGACCCATCCTGCCCAATCACTGTACTCTTGGTCTCCCTCCTCAGCCTCACTGAGGAGCTTCACAAACACACTGAGGAGCTTCACCCCCAACTAAGGAATTACACCCACACACTGAGGAGCTTCCTCCCCACATACTACAGGGCTTCACACATGCACGGAGGAGCTTCCTACCAACACTGGGGAGCTTCCCACCCACACTGAGGAGCTTCACCCCAACATGGAGGAGCTTCACACACACAACGAGGAGCTTCCCCCCCACACTGAGGAGTGACACACACACACTGAAGAGCTTTCCAACAACACCGAGGAGCTTCCCACACACAACGAGGAGCTTCACACACACTGAGGCGATTCACACACACACACTGAGAAGCTTCCTGCCCACACCAAGGAGCTTCCCCACCACACTGAGGAGCTTCCCCCCGACACTGAAGAACTTCCCACCCACACTGAGGAGCTTCACCCCAACATGGAGGAGCTTCACACACACACTGAGAAGCTTCCCCCTCACACTGAGGACCTTCACTCCCATACTGAAGAGCTTTCCAACAGCACTGAGGAGCTTCCCACACACAGTGAGGAGCTTCACACACACTGAGGCAATTCACACATACACACCGAGGAGCTTCCCCCAGACACTGAAGAGCTTCACACACACACTGAGGCGCTTCCCACACACACTGAGAAGCTTCCCCTCACTCTGAGAAGCTTTCCTGCCCACACTGAGGAGTTTCACACACACACAACCCACTGTGCACGATCACTGTGCTCCGCATCCCCCTCCTCGGCCTCACTGAGGACTCTCCACAGCTGCCCAGGATCTGTTTTGTGAAATGATTCCAGATACCTGAGCCACAGTCAGGTGAGACACTTGGCTAGAATCTTTCACGCTTTGCTTTATGTGAGTTATGGTTACAGTTTCCTTATTTTAAGCAACTGGGATTTAGTGGCTTGTGTATTACCATAGCCTTGCGGCTGCATCCTGACTAATAAGCTCGTGAATCCCCCTTTCCTGTCACTCAGTCGGAAGTGCCGGCACCACGGTGACACCTCTCTCATGCCTCCACCTCAAGTCTCTCAGTGAGTCGAGGTCCTAACCTCATTCCATATATGGAATCTGTACGTCCAGCACTCATGTCCCAGCTGGGTCGCTCCGTCTAGGCTGTGCCTGGGCTGCGTCTGAGATACTGCAGGAACCTCCTACATGGACTTTCTCTTTCCTCCTTGCCCCTGTGCCATGTTTTCCCCCAGATTAGTCCTTTGAAAGCGTAAGTCAGAACATAAGCCCCCACTTAGTTCCAGCCCTCCAGTGGCTCCTTGTCTTCTCGGGATGGAGGCAGAACACTCCACAGGGTCTGCAGCCCAGCAGTCCTGCCCCCACACTCCCCGCCTGCCCTCTGTCTCTGGGCCCGTCTGGGGTGTCTCTGTTCCTCATCCCACACCAGCTCCAAGCCTTTGCACATGCCTTGCCTCTGCCTGAAACACTCTTCTTCCAGGCAGGTGAGTGCCCGATTTCCTCATCTCCTTCAAGACATCCCCAGGTCACTTGTCACCCTCTCCATGGGACCATCCCTGACACCTCTTCACAGTCTCAGCCCTGAACTGCCCAGGCCTCTGCATTTCCTCTCCTGGCTGTAGGTCTGTGCAGAGCACGTTCTTCTGGCGCCTGCACAGACGACACAGACAGTGTCTGTCTCTGTCTCACGCCTCCCACTCAGCGTTTAGGACCCATCAGGGCAGAGTTTTGTTCCTTCTGTCTCTGATTCATTTGTGGCACCTAGAGAGTCTGCTTTTCTTAATTTAGTTGTTTTATGTTCTGAAAAAGCATTCATTTTTATATGTTTTTTAAAACTTAGTATTTAGAACCAGAAAAAGGCATGCATTTGAATCTTGCTTAAACTTAGTCAATCATTATATTGTATATCACATGCTACTCAATTTCGGTTGAATGGATAATAGTGTATTAATATTAATATATCTTTTATACCTTTAAAAGTTTTAAGTATTAAATAGGATAATGTCTATGAAAATGTGTAACACAAAGTCAACATAAAATAAGTGCTAGTTTCCTCAATTGTTTTTGTTAGAAATTAATTTTTCATTTAACCACAATCCTTTTCCAGTTCCTGATACAGACCTAAATACTACAGATATTTTCTTTAATAAGGTATATCCAGGTAGATGGTCAATATAGAATAGAAAAAATTTGAGACTGTTAATTTTAACATCTTGTTGAGATTTACATTAGTAAAACAAAATGTTTTCATGATTAGAGCTCATGTAAGACTCTCTGCCACTGTAGTCGAAAGCATACTGTGGACGGCAGAGCCAGCCCACATTCTTGCCACTGGTGGAGGGAAATGTATACAAAATACGAGTTTAGAGGTTTAACGTTAAACAAACATGACTGTGAAAGAAGCAAAATTGAAGGGTTTATTTTTAGATTTTGGCATGAAAAACTTGTCATTTCCAGCTAGATTACAGATCGCAGTGTTGACTCAGGTTGGCATAGGTCAGTGATGACCGTGGAGGTTATTCGGGGAAGTCAGCTGTGCATGCAGACATCCTGATGAGAAGCCAGACCCCTGAGAAATCGCTGTGGGGCCTGCGACCAGGTCATGCCTGGAGAGAATCTTGGATTAATGATCTGTCACTTTCTGTAAACACATATCTTAAACCCCACGAACTCACAAGTACTGCATCAGAATTATGTTAAGCAGGGAATGCATTTAATGTTTGTGGATATGATATCTAAAAATAGCAAGAAGCAAGTTCAAAAAACACCACCACCCCACTCTCCCCCTTGGTGTTCTGACCTCATTGAAAGAATATTTTCCCTATTAGATTCCTGTCACTTCACATAAGACCGGAAAATTCACAGGGATGGAAACATAAGTTGAAAACACTGAATTTCCTGGGTCTGTGTAGCCAGGCTGTCCTGCCTGGGGGGCGACCAGAAGCCTAAGGGGGACTTTTAGGGGCACTATTCTGGGTGGGCTCAGCGTCTCAGTGCCTCAGTCTTCCTTCTGGGGTCTGAGGGCTCACAGGAGGCAGAGCTCATCTGCTCACTGATACACAGCAGCTTCAGAGCATGGGTAGTGTGGCACCAGATCCCAGATTCCTCTGGAAAACAGCCAGAATTGGGATGATTTTCTGCAGGGAGACACACAAAGCCATGTACTAAGAGGGAGAGCCAGTCACACTCGGGTGCCCAGGACAGTGCTGAATGGAAGGTGAACAGGGTCACAGCTTTACCATCCCTGCACGTCCTGAGCCTGAGCACGTTCCGAGCACATTCTGAGTCTGGGTTCATGAGTACGTCCTGAGCCTGAGCACGTTCCAAGCCTGTTCTGAGTCCGGTGAGGGTTCCTGGACATGGAGGGTGAGCAGGCCACGTCTCGAGCTGACAGAGGCTGGCACCCCCTAGCCTCCTGTGCTGCCCTCTTGACCCCAGGGTGGGGCTGAGGATCTCCTCTCTGACCCTCACACCTCGCCCTGGCCAGGGAGAGGAACTGAGGAAGAGGAGGCGCTCTCCAGACACAATTGCAGGTAAACTGTCTCCCGGAACAGCCCTGGCCACTGTGTCGGGCGCCATGGGGACCTCCAGCTTGGCAAATTGATCAGACAGTTCCACAGCAGACAGCACTAAAAATCCACCAAATAAGGGCTTTGAACCAGTGAGGGCAAGACTTTCACTGAATCCAGCAATGCACAGACCTGCTTCAGGGGCCTCGTGTTCTGTTTAATAAACAGCCGTGGGAGCTCCCAGCCGCTCTCAGCAGAGATGAAGGCAGACACAGCCTGCAGGCTCCTGCTCTGAGAGGCCAGGGAGATCCCAGCAGTGTCTCCAAGCATGGCAGAGTGGGCACAGGAAAAATCCCCTCCCAGGGCATCACGTCCTGGTCCCGTGGACTGGGCCAGTTTCTCTGGAGGGTGAATGACAAACCTGTTACTCACAAAGGCTCAGACTGAGTTCTTTAAGGAAAGGAATGGAGAAACCTCACAGAAGGCAGAGCTGGTTAAAATCCAGTAAGAATCACCTTTATAACTTTTCAGATTATTATTGAAATAAAGGTATCAAGAAAATACCAAAGTGAATATGTGGTCTCCAAAGAAGATATGCTTAGTTTCTCAAGTGTCCACAGACCTCATTTGAAAAGTAAGTTTCCACGCTCTGAATGTCTCGCATCACAAAAACCCTCCCAGCTCCAATGACTACATTTGCTCAAAGGAATCTTCCAAAAGCATGTGTGTGCCCAGTGGGCAGGCGGACCCCACACTATGCCAGGCACAGGCAGGCAGCGGAGGCAGGGCGTGGTCTCACCTCACAGATGAACCTGGCTCGCGCAGGTCTGTGAAGCTCTGTGGTGGGGATGCCCCCAGCGTCCTGCCTTCCTTTACGATGTACTGAGCAGAGATCAGCTGGTGACCAAGATCTCAGCTTGTCTTTGAGAGATCTTAATTTCCCTTCATTCTGGAAAGACATTTTTTTGAGCAGATGTGCAGGTTGGCAGGTTTTGTTTTTTCCTGAGGGTATTTCAAAGATGCTGCTGCGCCGTACTTGGCTCCCATAATGCCCAGGGACCCTATAGTTCTTGTTTCTGGGGGTGCAATGTGCCCCCTCCAACTGACTGCTATTATGATTTTCTCTTTATAACTGGACTCAGGCAATTTTATTTATTATGATCTAACTGTGTATACCTTTTTTTCCTTGAGCTTGGGTTTAATTAACCCATATGCATTTGTGGGTTTTCTTTTTAATCCTATTTGGAAATCTTTGCTGCTTAATTTTTGCATGTTTTCATCCCTGCCCCTCCACTTCCTCCCTGGGGGACTCATCTCAGACCTAGCAGGAGCCTGTGCTTCTCTCAGAGCTCACCAGAGCCCTGTTCTCTGTCTTTCATTTTTCGTTTTTTTTCAGTATTTTTCTCTCTGTGTTTTCTTTGGACTGGTTTAGTTTGCCACGTCTTTAAATTTACTAAGCTTTTCTTCTGCAGTATCTAATCTTGTATTCATCACATACAGGAGATTTTTAACCTCAGACATTTCAGTTTTCATGTCTACAAGTTTGATTTGGGTTTCGAAAAATATAGTCTATGCCCCTTCCTAATACATCCATGCTTTTCCCAACTTCCTGAACAAACATTACAGTTTTCACAGCTGCTTTTATTGTCCTGATCTTGTCCTTCTGCCGCATGTGGCGTTTCTGCACCTGTTGCTATTCACTGATGTCACTGTCATTTTACGTTGTGTTTTTCTGTTTCTTTGAAGCATTGCTGAGAACTTTTTATTAGATGCCAAATTGTAAATTTCACTTTGGTTGTGTCTTGAATTATGTTTTAATTCCTATTATTTCAGCTTTTCACTGAGACACAGATACTTGGACACACTTTGTGTTCCTGATGCTGAATTACATGTTCTATAAAGAGGGAGCGGAGTAACTTCTGCCCCCGTTTTGAAGCAATGCTGCTTTCCTGACTTGAGTAAAGTTCCTGTGAATCACAAAGGCTTTCTCCCCCCCCCGGGTGGTGACATTAGAGACTGTTTTCATACGTGACCTGCAAATACCGTCCCTCTTAGTAAATCTGGAGGACACGTTCCCAAACCAGGCACATACATGATGGTTAAACCCCACATTTAGCCTCAGGAGGCCCTCAGCAGCCCCCACTCTCTCCTCCGCGCAGCTCCCTCTCTGGGACCCCCAGGAGACCCCACTCTCTCCTCTGTGCAGCCTTCTCTGGGACCCGCAGCAGCCCCTAGGCTGTGTCCTGTGCAGACCTCCTGCCTGGGCTCCAGGTCCTGTCACTCTGGGCATCTGGTCTCTGCAGCACCAGCTCCCTTCCTGTTCCTGACCTAGAATCTCACCCAGCCCCCGACCCCCATGGTACAAACCTGGGAAATTTGTTATTCACTTGTATCTTCACTTCCCTCAGGCACCGCTCTTCTTCACTTCCTGATATCCAATATTGAAATTCTTTCTTTCTTTCTTTTTCTGTCTGGTGGTTCTATACTTACAAGAAGGGTATGTGTTTGATCTCTTGCCCCATCTCATTGTGCAGCAGAAAATACTAATTATTCATGGATGTCTGGAGAGAACAGAAAAGGGACAGAGGCTCCCAGCAGGGAAAATATAACACTGGAAATACGCAGGGTAAGTGGGGCTAGATGGATCAATCCAGATGGAGAACTGGGGAAATCTGGGGACCGAGGGCGGAGTCTCAGGTCAGTGATGTGTGAGCTCTACACACCTAGGACCCACCCCAGCAAAATTCCGGCCGAATCCTTGGGCACTGGGGCCTGTGTGGCCTCCCTGTTGAGTGAGCGGCAGGCACGTGGTCCCAGGGCTGCTGGCAGGATCAGACGCAGTCCTGCCGGCCCACTGGAGAGGACGCAGGAAGCCTGTGCCTGGCCTTTCCTGAACTTTGTGCCCTGCACCCTCCCCTGTGCTGATCTTAATCTGTAGCTTTTCACTGCGATAACCACAGCCCTGACTGTGACAGCTGCTGAGTCCTGGGGTGGGGACCCTCACTCTCTTCACGTCCTTGAAACGAGAATGCATTTCATAATAAACATGGCTTCTCCAGGGCATCATCCTGTTGTCCTGGGGACCCTGACATACAGATTGGCATGCAATTATTTCAGTTGCATTATTCGATAAGTCAACATTGCTTAACTGATTGAAATGATTTTTAAAATATATTTTAAATTAATATCGGACTTTTAAAATTGTAAAATACATTTTTACTTAACTAAAGATTATTTAAATTACCAAAATGAACAAAATGTTCTGAAAATACAGAAATAAGAACTGCCTAATACCAAAGCTAGAATACTATACTACAGAGATAGAGAACGAAACACAGCATCCACTTAGGGTGCGGGCACTGCGGTCTTCCGATCACTGAAGGAGTCGGCCTGAGTTCAGGAAGTTCTGCCCCACGCAGGCCCCCGAGGAAAAGGCACAGTCTCTAAGGGAACGGCAGTGAATCCACAAATCATTGTAGGAGACACGTGCCCTGGCAATGTGGCACCGTCCATTCGTAAACAAGACACATCCCTGTGCACAGTCAGCATGCTCTCAAGTCTTCAGGGAAGAAGGCTGCCATCGTTTTCATCTGGATTTGTTCTTAGTCACCTGAGGCAAATCACATCTAATCTGTTTCTGTTGTTTGTTGCTGTGTGAAAATACAGTGGTCAAGACTCTAGCAGCAATGCTGTATTCACAGGCTAACTCTCATCCCCTAGAGGAGTTTGTATGGGATTAGCATCATTTCTCCTTTAAATTTCGAATTATTTACCCCTACATGATTTGGTCTAGGAAACTTTGTGTGTGTGTGTGTGTGTTACCCTACATTATTTGGTAGATATTGTACTCTACGATTTTTGATTTCTTATTGTTACAGTTTCTATCAGTTGTGTTTTCAGTGAGTTTACCCATTTCATCTGACCTTCCACGTTCACTGTCGTAGAGTATCCCCAGTATCCTCTTGTTACCTTTTCATCCACATGCAGCCTGTGGTGATGTCTCCCATCTCACGGTTTATTTCATTGTGTATGTGTTTGAGTGTGCATTGTGTATATGTATTTGTATGAGTGTGAATTGTGTGTATTTGTATGTGTGTGCATTGTGTATGTATGTATTTGTATGAGTGAGCATTGTGTGTGCATGTATATATGTGTGTATTGTGTGTATATATTTTTAAGAGTGTGCATTTGTGTGTGCATGTTGTATTTGTGTGAGTGTGCATTGCGTGTGCATATATGTATTTGTGTGAGTGTGCATTGTGAATGTGTTTTTATGAGTGTGCATTGTGTGTGCATGTATATATTTGTATACATATGCATTGTGTGTGTATTTGAGTGTGCATTGTGTGTGTGCATGTATGTATATAACAGTGTATTGCGTATGTATTTGTATGAGTGTGTATTGTGTGTGAATGTATGTATTTGTATGAGTTTGCATAGTGTGTGCATGTATTTGTGCATTCTGTGTGTATGTATTTGTATAAGTGTGCATAGTGTATGTGCATGTTTGTATTTGTATCAGTGTGCATTGTGCGTGCATGTATGTATTGTCAGTGTGCATTGTGTGTATGTATTTGTATAAGTGTGCATTGTGTGTATGTATTTGTATGAGTGTGCATTGTGTGTATTTGTATGAGTGTGCATTGTGTGTATGTATTTGTATGAGTGTGCCTTGTTTGTGTTCATGCATGTATTTGTATGATGTGCATTCTGTGTGTATGTATTTCTATGAGTGTGCATTGTGTGTGTGCATGTATTTGTATGAGTGTGCATTGTGTTTTCGTATTTGCATGAGTGTACATTGTGTGTATGTATTTTTATGAGTGTGCATTTTGTGTATGTATTTGAGTTTTTATTCTGTGTGTGCATGCATTTGTATGAATGTGCATTGTGTGTTTTTTGTATGAGTGTGCATTGTGTGTATGTATTTGGAGGAGTGTGCATTGCGTGTGCATGTATTTGTATGAGTGTGCATTGTGCATGTATGTATTTGTATGAGTGTGCATTGTGTGCATTTTTGTATGAGAATGCATTGTGTGTGTGTATTTGTATGAGTGTGCATGCATATGTCTTTGTGTGTGTGCAGGTGTATATATGCACAAGTGTACATGTGCACGAGTATGAGTGTGCATGAGTTTCTGTGGATGTGCCTGTGCATTAGTGAGTGTGTGTGCACGTGTGTTGCATGTGTGCACTGGCCGTCACTCTGGAGGGTCTAGTTTCAATACCACCTGCTTATGTAACACCGGTCAGGATGGAGACTCTCCAACGGAAAACGCAGGTGATGAAGACAAGTTTGTTCTTTTAGCGAGTTCAGCCCTGAGCTGACCCTGTCTGACTTCTACATGCCGCACTCTGCTGTTTGTGCCGGGACTGGACAGTGAGCAAAGCAGACCATAAACAGTGGCTTAGGAAACATGGCAAAGCCAGAAGACCGTGAATCCCACGGAAAAGACAGGGTGGGGCAAGGGAGCCAGGGAGCATCCGTGGACGGTCAGTTGCTATTTCAAACAGGTCTGTCCTAGCAGGACTCATGGGAAGGTGGTGTTTGAGTGGTTTTGGAAGTGGTGGCACATTCCTCCATGGAGACGCCTGGGAGAAGGGTATGCCAGAGAGAGCGAGCAGCTTGTGTGAAGCCCACAGACAATGCCTTAGGAATCCAGCCAGAGTTAGGAATAGCCAGGGCAGCAGCATGGCCAGGAGTGGGAAGAAGACAGGGTGTCTTCTCGGATCAACGGGACATGAGGCACAAGAGCATGATGTGATAACAAGGCAGCCATGGACTCGGACGCCAGTTCAAAGGCAGAAACGTGAATCGAGTTTAAATTAAGAACCCCCACATAAATAGTAACTCTTCCCATGAAAAATGTTATTTGCAACGGACCTTTGCAGATGGATAGAATTTCAGGTGATCGACTGAGACTTTCGGAATGTTAGGAAACAGCACGAGGAGACGGCGAACTGGGTAAATTTATATGTTTCTATTTCTAAGGTTCTCTTCTCGATATTTAAGGTTGAAGAAGAATAAATACAAACTCTAGGTCCGCGACAATTGTGTTCAGATTATGACCACACAAGTCCCTGGTTGTCTGACCTCGGCAGGTTTTGTTTCTGAGCCAAAGCCACAGACCTAGGCACGTTCCCCCAACTGTCCCAGCAGTGGAACTTTCTCTGTGATACTCCAGGATCCATCCTAGGCTCACACACGGCACGTAGCTGACCTGTCCCTTCTGTCTCCGTGACTCTGGGTCCTCTCTGCCTCACCTTGTTTTTCCTGCCCTCAAGAGTGTCAGACAGAACTGGCCTTTCTTATGCAGGTCTCCTCAGAGCCAGAGCCAGGAGCACCTGCAGTTGGGGAGGCCATGGCAGGAGTGTGTGGTGCCCTCTGCGTGCATCCGTAGGATGCCCAGGCCACGGGGAAGCTGGTAAACCCAGTCTGGGTTGGGGCCTGCCAGGGGCCCCCACTTGAAGTCACTGTTTCTCCTCTGAACCTGATGGCATTTGTGGGAGGACTCTTCCCCAGGACTCTGCCAATACCCAGTTTCTCATCTGACCTCCACCTCCAGCCCAGACACACTGAAGACATCTCAGCCTCGGTCCCGTTGTTCTGTGCAGCCTCCAGAAGCTGGGAGCATGAACTTCTCTAGAAAAAGGCCCTTTGCAGGTAGAATTCAGTGGAGGATTTTGAGATGACTGTGTCCTGGATTATCCGAGTGTGCCCTAAATCCAATGACAGGCATCACAACATCAGGGTGGTCTGACTCCGAGACACACAGAGAGGAGAAGTCCACACGGAGACAAAGGCAGAGGAGGGAGCGATGCAGCCATAAGCCCAGGGCTTATGGAAGAAGAGGAAGAAGAAGAAGAAGAAGAAGAAGAAGAAGGAGAAGGAGAAGGAGAAGAAGAAGAGGAGGAAGAGGAAGAAGAGGAGGAGGAGGAGGAAGGAGGAGGAGGAGGAAGGACGAGGAGGAGGAGGAGGAGGAGAGAATCGAGGAGAGAGTGTCTATGAACACCTGCACATACACAGACACACACAGAGAAACATGCATTTTATATACCACCTATGTTATTTATATAAACGGGAGTTCATTCTAACTCCAGTTTCAATCCCAAGCCTTCCTTCTGGCCTTCCCCCATTCCCTGTGTGTGAACCCCACTTCCAATCCGAGAAGCCGGCCCATTATCCTCGGCATGTCTCTATGGGTGCTGGCCTCCTGTGTTTCCAGAAGCCCACATGTACCTGGCACCACCTGGGCCCCCTCGGCCCTGGCCCAGGACGGCCTGTGCTGGAAGAGGAAGCCGGGGAGGTGTTTCTGCAGGGCGGGGCCTTAGCTGTCAGTCACCGGACCCTGTCCCCAGGTTCCGGGAAGAGGTGGCTTCTGAGAGTCACCCCTTTCCCTTCTAGGTGAAAATGTGGTGTTAGAAGCACGGGGTCGGGCTACCTGAGATTAATTTATGCCACGGAAGTGACAAGCTGCACTAGGCTGTGATTTGAGAAGAGGAATCAGCAGAATCCCGACTTCAGAGCCAGGACAAAGAACTGCACTGGGACTGCAGATTCCGGCGACTCATCAGAGCCTGGAGATGACTCTGCACTTTCCCAAGACCGTGGGAAGGTGGTTAGAGCCTTCGTCATCCAGCTGACAACGGTGGGTGTTATAACACGGAATTGGCAACTGAGATATTTTATTCAATGCGGGTAAAACTGCTTTAAAAGATGAAACAGAACGTACTTGAGAAGTGAGGGGTTTCTGTTTGTTGTGTGTAATTGTGGTGTCCTAGAAGGCCCGCAGGAGCGCCGGGGAGACTGAATTCTCTGGTGCTTGCCGTGTTGTGATCAGAAAGCTCCTCAGAGAGAGCCCTGTGCATTTCCCGGGACGGAGACACTTGCACCAGCGCCTGGAAAATGGTGTCGTCCCGCAGGGCAGACTGGCTGGCTCTGAGAACGTCTCAGTCTCTCTGGGATATTGGTTCTCTCAGAGAACGCCCAGGGGCAGGCAGGAGCAGGGGCCTGGACGTAACACACACTGAGGCCACTCACTCGCGGGGCCTCAGGGGCGGCACAGCAGCCCCGCCCGCTCTGGGCGTCCACACCCCTTTGCTGGAATTTCACAGCCGGCCCCCTCTGTCCCCACACCCAAAGCGAACGTTTTTCTCTGTGAAGAGCAGATATTCACAGCATGCATCCTGACCTCATTCCAAGTAAAGTTCATCTTTATTCATATATTTCAAAAATGTGCTCCATAATGAATCATCTAGAGAACGTTAGAAGAGGACACATGGGATCTCATCACATGGACATTTTAGTTGTTAAAGATTTTAGCAAATGCGTTTCAAGTTCTGTTTTTTAGAATGGTGTCTAGTCCGGGATTTCCTTACTTTGTTCAGAGCAAAGGTGTGCAATTTTGCAAAGATATGTCCCCCCATTTAAAGATGCTCAGTTTACTAGGGGGAGGGTGGGGCTCAGGGTTTGAAGGATGCATGTTCTCCTGGCACTCCCATCGTGGTGGGAATTTCCTTCAGACATGGAACACTCAGCTCCACGCGGCCCTGTCGCCATTGGCCTCTGTATGGAATGGTGCTTACAGCACCCGGTCTGACATTTGAGGTACCGTGTCCTCTGTGCAGGCCACGGTGAGAACCTGAGTTCTGTACAGGGGACAGAGGAGAGGCCAGCGGGCCCTGGACACAGCCTGCAGGGAGGGCGTCTGAGGCCATCGCACAGAGCACCCCAGGAATCAGAGCCTGAACCTTGCCCGTTGAGAATCTCACGCTGCCTGGACATCGGAGTGGACATCTGTGTTGGTTCCTCTTTGCTGCAACTCGAGTTCCTTGGCCTGAAGGGGCCGCGTCACACTTAGTCTCGGGTTAGGGACACGGTGCAGTTCTGGGTTTTCATCCATTATTGATGGCACCACTGTACACGTGCGGGCACAGACTCTTCTGTACTTGGTTCGCTTCCCTTCTGGGATACAGACCCAGGAGTGGGATTGATGATTCCAGTGGTAACATTTATCATACCACAAACCATGAGATGTGTGCGATTTCTCTTCTCATTCGAAGTATTCCTTTTTGTACCTAAGCATTCTTAACACTGCAGTGTTTTTCCTAAAGAAAACCCCAGAATTGTCCCAGCTTCAGGTCCCACGGAGCCTAGATGTGCCCCTGGAGAGCTCCAGGTGACCCCTTGACGTAGGGAGAGCACACTCCCTTGCCAGGGCCTCTCTGGCCAGAAGCCAAGACAGAGAGGCAAGTGTGAGCCTTGTCCAGCTACAAGGGTAGCAGGGCGTGCAGCCCACTCACAGCCAGTTATACAGGGAAGAGGCCCTGCGCAAAATAAACAGCCTCTTCTTCAAAACTATTACAGATTTTACAATCATAATAGCATTACAGCAACTGCAATAATTAAAATAAGTGTGTGTCCCTCTGAGCGCAGATGCTGTGTGACTATAGGGATCACACATCCAGGCAGTTGGCCCCAAACCAACCACGAGTTAATAGAAAGGAGATGAAAATCTCACAGGAACAAGTTAGAACTTTTTAAACATCCCATCAACTCATACTGCAAACCTCACTCAAAAAATAGAACTTTACATCTTGAAAAACATTGTGAATTGCTTGTCAAAATGAATGCAGCTGTCAGCACGTGTGAGGGTGGAGCTGACTCCACCAGGCATCGTTTTGGTGTTGCTGTTGTGAAATGTCTGCTGATGGGGCGAAGAAAACTCGGTGGCTGCTGCTTCACTGTAACCAGAAATTGCTTGACAGTAGTCAGGTGTGACCTGGAGAGAACTCTCCTCTCTCCCAAGGTTTTCTCCTTGGGAAATTCCTAAAAGGACTGGAAGAGATGAGATCTTCACTTCAAATCATGACATGCTCTGTGATCAGAATCTTTAACATGATTTCCATTGAATAGCAGATCCGTTAAACAGGAGGAATTATGGAGGAAAACGGAGTCGGAGAACAGCCCCCACCCTCTGTGGTCCTTTCAGGTCATATTCGGGGCAGTGCCTCTGCATTGACACACCTGCAGTTCTTAATCCAACACAGTCGTGTCTCCAGTTGTCCAACTCCTTTCTGGAAGAATGCTTATGCTTATTTTTTCTTTTCTTCTCTTTTTCTTTTTATTTTTGATACAGAATCTTGCTCAGTCACCCAAGCTGGAGTGCAGTGGCGTGATCTTGGCTCACTGCGACCTCTGCCTCCCGGGTTCAAGCGATTCTCCTGCCTCAGCCTCCCGAGTAGCTGGGACTGCAGGTGCGTGCCACCATGCCCCGCTAGTTTTCATATTTTATGTAGAGACAGGGTTTCACCATATTGGTCAGGCTGGTCTCAAATTCCTGACCTTAGGTGATCCACTGTTTCGGTCTCCCAAAGTGCTGGGATTACAGGCGTGAGCCACGGTGCCCAGCCGGAAAGATGCTTATTTACAAAATCTCCAAGAAGATAATGCCTCTCTTTGGACTGCAATTTTAGTCGGAGGCTTGCAAATCAGCTTCTAATAATGTCAGTCAAACTTCAGAGCTATGCACTAGAGTATTCTATTAGTTTGTCACAAGGAATAACGAAAGATGTTTTGCAGGGTGGAAATTACAGTGCAGCTTAAAGACATGAGATTTTCATAACTTTGCCTTATGTGGTCAAATCAAAACTTCCTGTGAAACCTTTTCAGATAGAAATATATGCCGTGTATAAACCAGAACTTGTCAGTAAATGATCAATACACACTGGCTGAATAGATGGAGACTGTCCTGGTCACATCTTCATTTGCACACGTGATTTTCAGGTATTTGGGACTAGTACCCACACCACACGAACATGTGCATATGTGACACATATGTCTACATGTATGTAAATTTATAGGCGTATCTATTACATGCATGTGTGTAGACATGGACATTTTACATAATAGTGTATATAAGTATATACATACATCTATCTATAAGCCTTATAAGTATACATATGCAAACACACACCATCGTATATAATGTGCATGTGTGTGTCGAGTATATATAACAACAATATATCCACCAATAGATATGCCAATATATATAGCCAGATGAAATATGCTGACCAAATCTATATTTTACAGAGCTTTTGAGTGCATGTAAAAAAGTGTAAGGAACTGATTTGTGCTCATCCAGAGCCTGATGGCAGCACATGGGTGCCAGCATTGACGAGGAGGCATTTTTTATTTTTATTTTTGTTTATTTATTTTTTTGAGATGGTGTCTTGCACTGTTGCCCAGGCTGGAGCGCAATGGCGCGATCTTGGTTCACTGCAACCTCCACCTCCCAGGTTCACACGATTCTCCTGCCTCAGCCTCCCGAGTAGCTGCAATTACATGCGCCTGCCACCACGCCCGGCTAAGCTTTTGTATTTTTAGTAGAGACAGGGTTTCACTATGTTGGCCAGGCTGGTGTCAAACTTCTGACCTCATGATCCACCCACCTCGGCCTCCCAAAGTGCTAGAGCCACCACGCCCAGCGGCATTTTTTAGAATTGGCCATCACAGTTATTTTGATTATTTTGAGAGGCCATAGTATTAACTGTTTAAACTATTACCGCATTATCTTCTTATTATTGTTAAGAAAGGTCCCTTCACTATTGTGTATGTACTTCTTGATACCTCACCATGGTGTGCATATGTGTGCAAGTGTGTATGTGTGTGCCTGCATGTGTGCCTACATATGATGTGTATTCATGTGTACATGCATGTGAGTGCATGTGAGTGCCTCTGTATATGTGTGTGCCTGTATTCATGTGTATATGCATGTGAGTGCATGTGTGTCTGTGTGTATGTGTGTGCCTGTGTTCATGTGTACATGCATGTGAGTGCATGTGTATCTGTGTGTGTAAGGGGGTGGTTGGGAAGCTGACATCCTAAGGGACACCTCATTCCAAAGTTGTTATCCTGTAAATGTTCTTTCTTCATATTATATTTTTTGCCATTTTAAGTTGTTTTCCTGTTTATTATCCAAGAATTGGTTATTATACGCAAAAGAATGGCTTGAGAGTATAAGTTTGAGGAAAATAGATAGATAGATAGATAGATACATACATACATACATACATACATACATACATACACAATTTGAAAGTTTTTCAACTTTCTATGCCTTTCAGATTACCAATTAATCCTGTGGGAAATGATCTTTTGCTCAATATTTAAAGAGTTTCTATCAATTCAACTATGTTTTACAATTGCCGCTGCACAGTTTTACTTCTTACTTAGGATGGGGAAACAGGTTTTAGATTGTGCTTTTGTGCAGCTTTCTTCTAATCATTTTTCGTTAATTATATGGGGAGAGCTAATGTTCTAGATTTGTCATTTGTATAAATGGTGGTTTCTTGTACATGTTATTTTTGTTGTTTTTTTAGAAATGCCACTGTTTCAGAGTTGAGAGTTTCATCCGCTAACTTTTTCTTTGGGAGAACTCGACGAGAATAAATTGCTCTGCCCTTTTGCTGTCAGCCTGGCAGCTTCACCTCTGGGATTTGGAAGGAACGCTCCTCACACTTTCATAAAATGGCCAGTTTGGGGTCTGCAGATATCTTTGTAAGTAATTGCTGGTTCCATGAGAGCTGACACCTTCTTTCACTATTGCTCTTAATATTCTCCAGAACAAACTCTTTTATTTGGAAAGAAATCTCAACACCTACATTCCTCAAAGAATTACTAATTAATCTGGGACATGAAAGAAGAGAAGAGGAGGGAAACATGTTTCCAGGATGTGAGATGCGTATTTTCTATGAGCTTTGTTTTCATCTGTGCTGTTAGAAGGTTATAATACAAGTGTTGCTACTTGACAGCCAGATGGATTTCATAAGATAAAAGTTATTATATGGCATAACCCTACCCTAAAACATACAATGAATAGAGTTCTCACAATTGTTAATATACTACAATATATTTGTACATTGTACAAGTCTGCACAATGCACAGGGCTTGACCTATGTATTTTACATAATTAGTTTAGAAGTAAATCTCAAGCCCCAAGTAATTCCTAAAAACAACAGCTTAAACAGAAATCTTCATACACTTTATAAATTTTTCACAAAACGGAGTGAGTGCTAATCCTGGGCTGTGTGTGTGCCTGGGGCCCTGGCTGTGACCCTGGACGCATACACACCCTTTCCTCTCTGCCCCACTCCCTCATGCCAGCGGGGCACGAGGCTGGTCACTCAGTTACCCCTCAGGTCAGGGAATGGTCCCGAAAGTCAGTTCACCTTGAGGACGGGTGTTTGTCACAGAGAGGCCTGGAGTGTGTTATCGCATCTTTACCTTCCCTCCCACCGATGGAAGCAGAACGAGATTCTTAACAGTCTTCACTTGAGAGCACGAAGGGGCCCCGGAAGGAAAACCCAAGGAAGCGTGTCCCCCGCCCAGAGTTTTCAACTCTCAAGCTCGTCCTCAACAAGCCTCAGCAACGTGCCAATTAGCCGCTGTGTCTCCTGTCCAGGGGTCCAGCTGTGACTTCTCATCCCAGCCACTCTGACTGTTTCTCTCTCTAGTGATGGGGGTCCTGTGACCTCAATTCTGTGATGATCTAAAACACAGTCCTCAGCTTCCAGCCTTTCAGTCTTTCTGTGGTGAGCATGGAAGCAGTGACTTTGAAGCTTTTTATCCGTTGGAGATAAAACTGGAAGAGAGTTGCCGGGAAGAGATTTCATTTTTAGATTAAGATGAACAAATGTATAAACAACGTAATACAGGTAGAAATTCAACGTAACTCACCCAGAGTCACAGTACTCAGTGCTGGTTGGAGTGACTTGATCTCAGCTCCCAGCTGCCCTAACTCAACCTGTCTTCCCCAGAGTGCTGCAGATGCCCCATGGATTCTAGGGAGAAGCAGCCGTCAGAGGGAACATGCAGTGCCGGCGTCGAAGAGGGTTAGTGATCGTTACACTTGGGCCCGAGAGGAACCGAGTCGTCTTCCTGGAATTCATCTCACAAAACACAGCGTGGGAACGTGGCCATAAAAGATGCCCACACGCTTAGCATGCCGCCTTGCACTCACCCGGTCATTGTCATCAAGGCCATGTTCAGTGGCCGTAATGCATCTGGGGGCGGGAGCTTTGTACAGAGTGAGTTTATTCACCTAAGAATGCAAGTCTTGACACTGTTGTCGAGTACCGCAGGCTGTGCCACAGCCAGGCTTGCCGAACGCCAGGTAGGCTCTGGATGCCTCTCGTGGCCTGGCAGGAAAGAGAAGGAGAAGGTCTTAGGGTGACGTGTTCGCAGAGTCTGGGAGGAGAATGGGGTCTCTCCTGCAGGTAGCCGGGGAGCTGATAAAAGACACAGAATCTTCATGGCTGTCCACTACCCGTCAGGCCTGCCCAGAGTTTATTGATTCTCCCAAAGGCTGTTTTGAAACCCAGGGAGCAAAGAGCATGTGATTATGGTCTATACCTAAGAGAAAGGTCATGGGACGTGTCTCAGCTTCTCTGTTTCAGAAGCGATTACATGAAAGGAATCCTAACGAAAGGAGAGGCAGCAGCGTGTGGGCTGGAAACCTGGGATCATTTTCTTTTGAAAATTAAAAAAGGTCATTTTCACACCAATCCATCTGCAGCACGTGTCCAGTATGATGTCAGGAGGAAAGCGGTTCCTCATCTCTTTGTGGACGGGTCCTCCATGAGTCAGCCTGTTTCTTCCAGTGACTTGGACTCACTGTGCTCGGCCTGTGCAGCAAGACCTGATCTGAGCCCACGCCTTCCTGTGAGCCACACGCCTCATCTAGGCTCAGAGCCAGCATTTCCGTCCTCGCCCACACTCAGGAGACCCAGGTTGGTTGTCGCACTGCCAAAGTGACATCAGCTAGTGTCTGGGCGGCCGATTCACCTCCTGGTTCTGCTTCTCACGTCTGTCTCCCTCTCCCTCCTCACCCTCCCTTTATTACAATCCTGTGCCCAGGCGGTTACTCTTTGCAGGAGCTGAGTTGTGGATGATGGTAATCACTCAAAGATTACGTATTTTCCATTTCACAAATTTCTGTTTTTGTCTTTGTTATTCATGTTTTTATTGTCTTTCATGCTGATTTTAAATATGAGGGAGTTGAAGGCCTAGTCCAATCATTTCCAAGCATTTAATCAAATAATGTGCTACAGACATGTGTTATTTACATTAAAATTAAAATTACAAATGCTTTTAGTTTGGTTCCTCAGTCATGCCAGCCAGACGTCAGCCACTCAAAAGCCGCATGGGGCGACTGGCCACCATGTTACTTAATGTAGGATATGTTGTTTCCATCAGTGTACAGGTGCTACTGGACACTTGTAAAATATACTATTTAAAACCATATTCTTTAAAATCATGTTGCCTGCATCCAACAAATTTTCAAATGTGTCCATAGATGTCCATTTCATCATCATATTTTCAAGTATTAGATTGGCGACACATGTTTTGCCAAATGGCAAAAACCTTAATTACTTTTGCATCAACTTAATATTTTATATTTTAAGTCATGATTATTTCTTTAACCTATAAGCTGTTTTAAAACAGCTGTAATGGGATATAATTCACCGACATAAAATTCCCTTGATCAGTGTTGTTTTAGTGTATTCAGAGTTGTGCGATTACCACCACAATCTAATTTTAGAAGATTCTCATCACTCAAAAAAGAAATCCTTAACTCATTAGCCATCATTTTCCATTTCCACCTGTCTCTGCCCCAGTCCCAGGCAACAACTAATTCACCTTCTGTCCCTACGGATTTGTCTGTTGCAGACATTTCCCAGGAACGGAACCACGCGACATGTGGCTTTTATGACTGACATCTCCCATATGGCACAGCAGCTTCAGGCTTCATTCACACTGCAGCGTGGGCCAGAGTCCATTCCTGTTTACTGTCCCGTGTGGCTCCGCCATGCCTGTCTGTCCTTTCACCAGACACTGGACTTGTGTGTGATTTCCACTTTTTGGCTATTGTCAATAATAGGCCAGTTTTGTGTGAATAGATGTTCTGGCTCCTCCTGGGTTATAAGCTAGTTGAAGAATCGCTGGACACAGGATAAACATTTTGAGGAACAGTTATGCAAATTGGCTGCACCATTACGCCCACCAGCGTGGCCTGAGCCCACGCAAGTCCACATCTCCTCTCAGCACTGCTGACCAGCTTTTTAGTCTTGGCCTTCCTGATTGGTGTCAACTGGCATCCCATCACTTTTATTTTATTTTATTGTTATTATTTTGGTTATGTTTAATGGACAGATACAGTTGTATATATTTATCTTGTACAAGACATTGTTTGAAATATATACATTATGGAATGATTAAATCAAGCTAATTAACATTTAACTTTTTGCAGTCCAATGTATAAACATTTTACTTTACAGTAACAAAGGATTGCATGTCGCATAAAAATAAAACTTCCCCACACATAGATTTAAAATACACACACCAGTGATTAAGTATTTTCCTTTTTTTTTTTCAGTTTTTGAATTTTCTGGAATTGGTTGGTCCTGAGCAGTCAGGTGGAGATCTAGCTGCACACACACACTCGCACACACACACTCACATACATACCCTCACACACACTCACACACACACACTCACACACACATTTAACTGACAGAAACAGCTGCCAAGTGTCCCAGGGTTGTTTTGTGGACTAATCTGTTATTTTCCAACTTACTTGAAATGCCAGCCTCATCATCTAATTAACGTTTATTTGCAGTTTGTTTTACCTCTTGACTCTTTCGCGTGTCTCTTCTCGCAGAACAACATCAACATAAAACCATCTCAGCTACTGCACTTTAAACTTGTTATAATTTGTGATGGTCCCACTCCCTTCAGAATTTCTTTGGAACTGTGAGCCTAGGACCATCCTTTCAGCACCGCGGTTTTGCTCAGTACTAGTTTCCATCACTTTATCATGACACGCTTTTCAGGAAACAGCCCGACCGCAGTTCTACGTGGTAGCGATGGTGGTGGGAAGGAGTGAAAAGCTGTATCGGTGAACATCCCAGCGTTAGCAGTTACTCTATGGCAGGTGCTGAATTATCTCCAAATGGAGTCCTGTATTTGCTCCTTATTTGCCTGGGCCTGACTATTTGTCTTGCTTGATACTGGTTGAGTAAAGAAATCTAAATCAAAATTAGCCAATTTGAAGAGGATTAAATCAAGTAGTTGTACAATTATAAAGTAACTGTGAGTCCAGTCATTCCTTAGGGTGTGGTGATTAAAACGTAAGACGGAAATACGGTAATAAAATGTCCAAACCATAATGAAATCAAAGCTGATTTAAAATTAGCCTTTCTGGTTTTTATAAAAGGATTGAAATTTTGACAGTGACTAGGTGTTGCTATGGTGACGATTTTCTAAAGGGAAAGTCTCCAAAATGCAGACCTGTATTCCTGGGGCTGGAGGGACAGGTGACTCTTTGGGGTGGGAGCTACAGTTAGAACGTTGGTGGAGGGACAGATGACCCTATGGGATGGGAGCTACAGTTAGAATGTTGATGGAGGGACAGATGGCCCTTTGGGGTGGGAGCTACAATTAGGACGTTGACGCATAATGGCTTTAAAGAAACATGTCATCCATGAACACGGATCAGCTGCATTATCCTCTTCCTGTCTACATGTCCCACATCACATGGGAAGATGCTGGATCCCCCGACACCCACCTACATGCCCCACGTTAAATGGGAAGATGCCGGGACCCCCATACTCACCACCTACCTGACCCCCATCACATATGGAAGATGCTGTCACCCCCACACTCACCACCTACATGACCCCATCACATACGGAGGCTGCAGGGCATGTCCCGAATCACATGCGAATATGCCCACATGCCCACACCCACTACCTACATGTCCTGTATCACATGGGAAGATGCTGGGCACCCCGACACCCACCACTTACTTGTCCCCCATCACACACAGAAGATGCTGTCACCCCCACACCCATCACCTATGTGTTCCCATCACATACGGAAGATGCCGTCACTCCCATGCCCACCACCCACGTGTCCCCATCACATATGGAAGACGCCGGGACCCCCACACCCACCACCTATGTGACCCCATCACATACAGGGGATATGGGGCATGTCCCACACCATCCACCTACGAGTCCCCCATCACACATGGAAGACGCCGTCACTCCCATGCCCACCACCCACGTGTCCCCATCACATATGGAAGATGCCGTCGTCCCCACACCCAGGCACTTGCGTCTGGGCTCCCACTCATCCAAGTGTGACTGCCAATCAAGTGGATGTACAGAAAGTGCAAACCTGATTTAAATAAACTGAGCCCTACAATATAAACGTGTCTTTAAAAGAGTTTGTAAGGAAGCTGTCGGTGAGGAAGATGCAGTGAAGCTCATGAGCACAACAAAACATAATAAAAGAGCAAATTCTCCCAGGTCCTGCTTTTCCGAGTATTTGGCACCTATATTTGCAGATTAAAAACAATGATAAACTCATCAGATCTGACAAGACATCAGCCAAGAAATTGGCAGTTTTCAAGATGACTAGTCTATTCAAATTCAAAATTGATACTTATTATTTTAACCACAAAGTTCATCTCACGTGAATATTGTACTTAGCAATCTTTTCTTATCACATTATGAACCCAATTATTAAGATGTTTAAAAGATTTTTAAAAAGTAGTTTTAGAGGGTACAAGTGCCGTTTCGTTACATGGCTGTGTTGCTTAGTGGTGAAGTCCAGGCTTTCAGTGTGGCCATCATCCAAATTGTGTACATTGCACCCATTAAGCAATTTCTCATCCCTCTCCCCCTGCCAGCCTCCCGAGTCTCCAGTGTGGATTATTCCACACTCTATGTCCATGCGTACATATTATTTAGCTTTCACTTGTATGTGAGAACATACAGTATTTGACTTTCTGTTTCTTAGTTGTTTTACTTAAAATAATGGCCTCCTGTTCCATCCATGTTGCTGTAAAAGGCATGATTTTATTTTTTTATGGTCTAGTAACATTCCACTGTGTGCACATGCCACATTTTCTTTAACCATTCATCTGCTGATGGACACTTGGGTTGATTCCATATCTTTGCTATTATGAGTAGTGCTGTGATAAACATATGCATGAGGTATCTGTTTAAGACCTTCTTTGATAATTTATTTTGCCTTAGGTAGATACCCAGTAGTGGGATTGCTGGATCAAATGGTAGCTCTATTTGCAGGTCTTTGAGAAACCTCCATACTGTTTTCCATAGAGGTTATATTAATTTATATTCCCACCAACAGTGTATAAACATTCCCTTTTCTCTACATCCTAACAAACATCTATTATTTTCTGACTTTATTATCATTAAGCCATTCAGACCGGTGAAAGATAGCATCTCATTGTGGTTTTATATTGCATTTCTCTGATGATTAGTGATGTTGAACATTTTTTCATATACATGTTAATTGCTTGTATGTCTCCTTTTGCAAAATGTCTGTTTATGTCTTTTGCCCATTTTTCAATGGGATTATTTAGATTTTGCTGTAGTTGTTGTTAAATTGTTTGAGTTGCTTGTAGATTCTGGGTATTAATCTTTTGTTGAATGCATAGTCTGCAAATATCTTCTCCCATTCTGCAGGGTGTCATTTCACTCTGTTGTTTGTATCTTTTGCTGTGAAAAACTTTTTAGTTTAATTAAATCACATTTGTCTAGTTTTGTTTTTGTTGCATTTTTCTTGAGGTCTTAGTCATAAATTCCTTGCCTAGGCCAATGTCCAGAAGAGTTTCCCCTAGGTTTTCCTCTAGGATATGTGTAATTTCTGGTCTTATGTGTAAGTCTTTAATCAATCTTGACTTAATTTTTCTATACAGTAAGAGCTACGGGTCCAGTTTCATTCTTCTGCATGTGGCTATCCAATTTTTCCAACAACAGTCATTTAGTACTTTCCACAAAGTATGTTTTTGTCAACTTTGTCAAAGATCAGTGGGCTGTAGGTATATGGCTTTATTTCTTGGTTCTCTATTCTTCTCTATTCATCTATGTGTTTAGTATTATACTAGTACCATGCTCTTTTGCTTACTGTCACCTTGTAGTATAATTTGAAGTCAGGTAATGTGATGTTTACACCTTTGTTCTCTTGCCTTAATATTGCTTTGGCTCTTCTGGCTCTTTTTTGTTTCCATATGAATTTTAGGACTGTTTTATCTAATTCAGGAAAAAGATAATGATGGTATTTCAACAGGAATTTCAATTAATTGGTAGATTAATTGTGGAAGTATGGTCATTTTAGCAACATTGACTCTTCCAATCCATGAGGATGGAATGTTTTTTCATTTGCTTCCTCTACAATTTCTCTCATCAGTGATTTCCAAATTTCCTTATGGAAATGTTTCATCTGCTTGGTGAGATGTATCTCTAGCTATTTTTTTTGTAGCTATTGTAAATCAGATTTCCTTCTTAATTTGCTTCTCAGCTTGATCATTGCTATTTTATTTTTTGAGATGCAGTCTCACTCTGTCACCCAGGCTAGAGTGCAGTGGCGTGATCTCTTGATCTCCACTCTGCTCCTGCTTTGTGTACATAGATTTTTGTATCCTGAGACTTTATTGAATTTATTTGTCAAATCTAGGAGTCTTTTGGAGTTGTGAAGGTTTTCTAGTTATAAAATCATATCATCCACAAACAGGAATGATTTGACTTCTCCTCTTCCAGTTTGAATTCCTTTTAGTTCTTTCTCTTGCCTGATTGCTCTGGTGAGAACATGAAGTACTATGTTGAATAGGAGTGGTGAGTGGGCATCATTGTCTTGTTCTAGTTCTTAGGGGGAGCACTTTCAAATTCTTCCCATTCAATATGATGTTGGCTGTGGGTTTTCATATATGGCTTTTATTATTCTGAGGCACCTTCTTTCTATGCCTAGTTTGTTGAGGGTTTTTATCATGAGGGAATACTGAATTTTATCAAATGCTTTTTCTACATCTGTTGAAATTATCATATAATTTTTGTTTTTAATTCTGTTTATGTGGTGAATCACATAAACAGAATTACTGATTTCTGTATGTTGAACCATCCTTTCATTCCTGGAATAAAACCCACTTGATCATGGTGTATTATCTTTCTGATAATATTCTCTCCCTCCTCTTTGCCAATATTTTTATATTTACGCTGAATCCACAGTGCTAGGACATTAGAACATGATCCAGTAATGACTGCCCTCCACGCTGCAGAAACATCATTGAGTTTTAGTTATCAAGATGAATGTGTATTTAATGTTCCTATTAATCTTTGTGTTAGTGTTCCATAATTTGGCTTTCTAAAGCTTAGTCTTTTTCGGGTTTCTCAGGAACCTCTCAGGAGAGAAACGCATACCGTGGTTTGCATGTTCACAGCTGCTTGTGGTCTTTCTATTTGAATTCACTTTAATAGATAATGATATATTTGAATTACATTTTCTTTCTTAGAGATTTGAAATATGGTGCTTCATCATCTTCTGTTAAATAGCCTTCTGACAGTCTGGTCTTCATTTCTTTATAACTTAGTCTTTTTGCCTGAATGCTTATCTTTTTTTTCTTTTTCTTTTTTTTAACCCAGTAACTTTAGTTTTGGAAGTGGCTTTGATGTTGGTCCTTTTGGATCGATCTTTCCAGATGGTGAGTATATTCCCATAATATGTAGCTTCCAGATGTTTATTTTAAAATTATGGATAATTTGCTTAGATTTTTGTTCTGATTGTGTTTCATTTAAAAACTGTTAATCTTCATAGACTTTTATTTTATCTGTCTTCCGTATCTATTTTTTTCTCAAATCATTTACATTTATTTTATGTATTTTGTTTGATTTTAAATTTCTGTTATACAATGATCTTCTCTGCCTAAGATCTTTCTTGAAAGTGATGTACCCATTACAAATACTTTAACATTCATCTTTACCATAGAGACAACAGTTCATCAATTTTATGGACAATTTTGCTACAAGGGAACTATAGGTTGTTTTCCTTTTCTTTCCAACCGTTAAGATACCCCAATGTGTAACTTCTCCATTAACACATCCACATCTCCCACTGCCCCCTTGGAGCACTCGATTCCATTCCACAGCTTCGCGTCTTGCTGATTTGTAAACACCATCAGGAAAGTGGCCGTTAAGGAACTCACGGTTTTGTTCGTGGTCCAAAATAAAATCAAGGAATAAATTTAGAATAAGGAAGGCAGTTACAAAGTACAATGTTGTGAAAGCATTTATTTTAGTGAAGTGAGCAGCGAATCTCATGATTATGCAGATCCCAACTCTTTGACATTTGCACAGTATTGATAACAGGGTGGGGGGATAGAATGAGAGAAAACAACTGAACTCTCCCAGAAAACGTGACTGTGTCTACCCTTCTTTGTCATGAATGCCTTGTCCCTCCAATCTTACAAACAGCCCAAACCTCACCCTCCGAGTGCTCAAAGTGGACGTGGCTATGGTCAATGTCTCTGAGTTCTGCGGGCCTTGTTTCCTGCCCTTGTTTACAAAAGGATTAAGAATTGGATCAAGCCAACTCTTCCTCAATTTTCCACTCTAAAAAAAAAAATCTTACTCAAGTTGTTGTGAGGATTTAGCTGTTTCATGAAAAGTGCTTAGCCCATTAATTAACACATAGCCATGGCTCAATAACACCCTCCAAAACTATCGCCCTGTACCATACTCATGCAGGCACACAGGCATACACACATGAACATGCATACACACATGTGCACACAGACACACATAGACACACTCACAAAGACATATAGACACACGTGCATGCAAGTATGCACACACAAATGTAAACAATGAACATGCACAGACATGCACGTACACACATATACACACATATACACACATGAACACAGGCACATGGACACACATAGACATACATGCACACATAAACACAAGCAGCAGATAAACACATGCACACACACGAATGCACATATGCATACAAATGTGCACACATGTAACACAAGCATGTGTGTGCACACATGTCCACAGAAACACATGAATACACACATATTCACACATACATGTGCACATGCTCAAACACTGGCACACAGGCACGAACATCACACATACATAAACATCACACACACATGCTCATGCACACACACACACACGTGCACACATATGCATGCACACATAACATACCTGCACACACATATTCAGGCGCACATAAGCACACACATGAACACACAGGGGCACACACACAAAGTTATAGAGAACCCTAAGTTGGAGGCTTAAGACTGTCTGTGAAAGGTTTGAGAGTAAAACTGGAGTCTGGAACCACATCATCTGGATGCAGTGGTGGCTCTGGGATCCCTTAGAAAGCTGTCTTTGTCTCAGACACAGCTCTCACTTCACACCAAGGGAACAGATTCAAAAAGTTGCATGTCTTACTTCAAATCATATGTCTGCTTAGCATGTGAAAGGGAGGGAGGTATGATTCAAAAAAGTTTTATAACAGTTCCTAAATGATATCTATGTATTCAAAAAAAGGCAGTAAAAGTCATGCAATAAAAACTCCATTCTTTACCCCAGTTCTTTCACTATTAACATCGTTAACAATATAAATGGTAGGTAGAAGCACCGTGCTTTATTTTGCCCATCTGTAATGCTATATTGCTCACATATATACATCCATGTTTAATTTTATGTGTCAATTTGGCTAGGTTAAGAGATATTCAGGTAGCAGGTAAGACATTATTTCTGGGCTTGTCTGTGAGGATGCTTTGAAAGAGATCAGCATTTTAATCAGGAGACTGAGTGAAGCATATCTGCCCTCACCCACGTAGGTGGGCATCATCCAACCAATAAAGACCCCAAATGGGACAGAGAGGTGGAGGAAGGGTGTGTCTGCTTTCTGTTTGAGCTGGGAGTCCTCACCTTCTCCCTTTCCCTTGGCTCTCAGGCCTTCAGATTAAGATGAGTGTGCACCAGCAGCTCTCCTGGATCCCCAGCTTGCAGAGGGCAGACTGTGGAGCTCCTCTGCCTTGGTAATTGTGCAAGCCAATCAGATAATTCTCCTATTCACGTGTCTATGTATCTATGCATTTATCATCTGTGTACATTTCTATCTCTATATCTCCTATGGATTCTGTTTCTCTGGAAAGCTCTGACTTATATAATACACATAAACTAAAACTTACGTTAATTTTTCTCACAGAATAAGTGATGTGCCTATACTTTAAAATCCAAGCTTGGGCCAAATTTCACAGGAATACATGTTGACACTACGTAAATGCTAAGTGTCCTTATTTAGCTTCCTAGAAGGCATTTTTCTCTAGATTTCTTTCCTCCCAGGATGTGGTGGAGGGGGCCTTCTTGCTTCCTCTGCACGTGCCTCCTCATGTACTAATACAGGCTTACTCTGCACATCCCTTTTCATCTCCTGATCCAGGTCTCCTCTGAACATCTCTCCTCATTAACTGATCCAGGTTCCCTCTCCACATCCTTCCTCATTGACTGACGTAGGTTTTCTCTGCACATCCCTCCTCATTGACTGATCCAGGTTCCCTCTCCACATCCTTCCTCATTGACTAATCCAGGTTCCCTCTGCACATCCCTCCTCATTGAATAATCCAGGTTCCCTCTGCCCATCCTTTCTCATTGACTGATCCAGGTCCCCTCTTCATGTCCCTCCTTATTGACTAATCAGGGTTCCTCAGTGCTTGGCCTCAGGCTTCCTTTCTCCTCTCTTTCTCCTTCTGTGAAACCTTACCTGGAATCTTACTCTGTTCTATGGCTGTAAAAATTCCATATAAACTGAAGATTGAGAATGCATCCAAAGCTGAATCCCAGATGCCATTTTCAGAGCCTGGAATTCACTATATTTAGCACAACACATGTTCTTATCCATCTCCATCTACTCCAAGTGTGACCAGCTGAGGGCACAGAATGAGAATCCACGCTCGCAGCTGCCTTGCATGAACTGTGAGCTCATGAACACTTGCTGGAGAGGGAGTGCTAACCGGGCCCCTTCAGCGAGGGCTGCCTGGCTGACATGAGGTCCAAGGCTTCCCCGAGAGGTTGGGAGCTCAGACTCCTTGTCATCGCCTTCCCAATAAAGGTCAAGCCAGAGTCGGAAGAGCAATAAGGGTAGCCTGGGGAGAGAAAGGCATTACATGAAGGTGCACAGTCCTGAGGCTGAGTGCATGGGGGAAGATCAGATGTACAGCAGCCTCCCTGTGAGGCCAGTCCTGCTGTCCCACAGCCCCTCTGCTCCTGTGCGGGGCCTGCAGCCCAGCGCTGTCTAAGCTTTCCAATGGGGGCCATCACCTGCACTTCTTCTTCAGCTTCTAACTTCCCCAAGTGGACTGCCCAGGACTCTGGGCTGTGGTTTTGGAGGAGGCTCAGGAATGACAGAGCTTCACTTCCCACTCTTCCCACCCTTAAAGAAGAGTGTATTCAGGGCAGGGTCCAGCAAGGGTCCCCCCGGGAGAATGCCGACCACGGTGTGTTTAAAGCTCTTCTACCACGGCTTTTCACAGCACTCCTAACTCATTATATCTTAAGCATTAATGTAAACACTCTCAGCACATTGATACATAGTTACAAGTTTTTAAAATAAAAACTATTGATTTTATTGATTGATTCCAATTTTGTCTTGTTTTCTTATTAATAAAAATATAGATTAAAATTCAATACTATACAAAAATAAATGTATTAATGATTTTGCAACTATAGCACAATATGCTAAGAAATAACATTACTTGAGGAAATGCAAAATTGCACTTTAGATGATTATAATAAACAATGAATATACAAGTTCAAAATTTATGTATTAGTTCTCCATTAATCCCCAAGCTAGATGGTAATATTGATCAATTTAACAATGATGTGTTTGCTTCTTAACTATTTTATATACCATTTTAAAATCTTTACTTTTAAAAATTTATTATTATTAGTCCAATAAGTAAAAGAAACATTGTGACTTCATTACTGTATTAAGGTTCTCTAGAGGGACAGAACTAATAGGATAAATGTATATATTAAGGGGAGTTTATTAAGGAGTATTGACTCACATGATCACAAGGTCCCACAATAGGCCATCTGCAAGCTGAGGAGCAAAAAAAGCCAGTCTGAGTCCCAAAGCTGAAGAACTTGGAGTCCAGTGTTCTTCAGGAATCATCCAGCACAGAAGAAAGATATAGGCTGGGAGGCCTCACAATAATGGCAGAAGGCAAGGAGTAGCAAGTCACATCTTACCTGTACAGCAGGCAGAGAGAGAGAGCCTGTGCAGGGAAACTTGGCCGTATAAAACCATCAGATTTCACGAGACTTATTTACTATAATGAGAACAACACAGGAAAGACCTGTCCCCATGATTCAATTACCTCCCACTGGGTCCTTCTCACAACATGTGGGAATTCAAGATGAGATTTGGGTGGGGACACAGCCAAACCATATCATTCCACCCAACCCCTCCCAAATCTTATGTCCTCATATTTTAAAGCCTATTAGGCCTTCTCAGCAGCCCCACAAAGTCTTAACTTATTTCAGCATTAACTCAAAAGTCCACAGTCCAAAGTCTTATCTGAGAAAAGGCATGTCCCTCCCACTTATGAGCCTGTAAAATCAAAAGCAGATTAGTTACTTCCTAGATACAGTGAAGGTACAGGCATTGGGTAAATACAGTCATTCCAGATGGGAAAAAGTGGCCAAAATAAAGGGGCTACAGGTCCCATGCAAGTCCAAAATCCACCGGGGCAGTCGAATCTTAAAGCTCCAAAATGATCTCCTTTGACTCTATGTCTCACATCCATGTCACGCTGATGCAAGAGGTGAGTTCTCACGGTCTTGGGCAGCTCTGCCCCTGTGGCTTTGTAGGGTACAGCCTCCCTCCTGGCTGCTTTCACAGGCTGGCATTCAGTGTCTGCCATTTTTCCAGGCACACTGCACAAACTGTCAATGTATCTATTATTCTGAGGTCTGGAGGATGGTGGCCTTCTTCTCACAGTTCCACTAGGTGGTGCCTCAGTAAGGACTCTGTGTGGGGACTCCAGCCCCACATTTCCCTTCAGCATTGCCCCAGCAGAGGTTCGGGAGGAGAGTTCCACCACTGCAGCAAACTTTTTCTTGGACATCCAGGTATTTCCATAAATCCTCTGAAGTCTAAGTGGAGGTTCCCAAACCTCAATTCTTGACTTCTGTGCACTGGCAGGCTCAATGCCACATGGAAGCTGCCAAGGCTTGGGCTTGCACCCTCTGAAGCCATGTCCCAGGCTCTATGTTGGCCCCTTTCAGCCATGGCTGGAGTGGCTGGGATGCAGGGCACCAAGTCCCTAGGCTGCACACAGCATGGGACTGTGGGCCCAGCCCATGAAACCACTTTTTCCTCCTAGGCCTCCAGGCCTGTGATGGTAGGGACTGCTGTGAAGACCTCTGACATGGCCTGGAGACATTTTCCCCATTGTCGTGGGGATTAACACTCAGTTCCTCATTACTTACGCAAATTTCTTCAGCCAGTTTGGATTTCTCATCAGAAAATGGGAGTTTCTTTTTTATCACATTGTCAGGCTGCAAATTTTCCAAATTTTTATGTTCTGCTTCCATTATAAAACTGAATGCCTTTACCAGAACCCAAGTCACCTCTTGAATGCTTTGCTGCTTAGAAATTTCTTCAGCCAGATACCCTAAATCATCTCTCTCAACTTCAAAGTTCTACAAATCTCTAGCGCAGGGGCAAAATGTCACTAGTCTCTTTGCTAAAACATAACAAGAGTCACTGAGTCACCTTTTCTCCAGTTCCCAATCAGTTTCTCATCTCCATCTGAGACTACATTAGCCTGGATTTCATTTTCCATATTATTATCAGCATTTTGGCCAGAGCCATTCAACAAGTCTCTAGGGAGTTCCAAACTTTCCCACGTTTTCCTGTTTTCTTCTGAGCCCTCCAAACTGTTCCAGTCTCGGCCTGTTATCCAGTTCCAAAGTCGCTTCCACATTTTTAGATATCTTCAGCAGTGCCCCACTCTACTGGTACCAATTTACTGTATTAGCCTATTTTCACACTGCTGATAAAGACACATACCTGAGACTGGGAAGAAAAAGAGATTTAATAGACTTACAGTTACACATGGCTTGGGAGGCCTCACAACCATGGTGGAAGGCAAGGAGATAGTAATGTCTTCAATGGATGGCAGCAGGCAAAGAAAGAGAGAGCTCGTGTAGGGAAACTCTGCCTTATAAAACCATCAGATCTCATGAGACTTATTTACTATCATGAAAACAACATAGGAAAGACCTGCCCCCGTGATTTAATTACTTTCCACTGCGTCCCTCCCACAACATGTGAGAATTCAAGATGAGATTTGGGTGGGGACACAGCCAAAGCATGTCAATTACTACTTCCGAGTTGAAAATGACTCTATATATTTTTTTTAGTTGAAGGCAAAATTACTCACATTTTCTTTCCTTACTAGACATATTTGTTTTGCATGGGGCCTCCAGCCATTGGACTCTTATTATTTTTGTTCTATTAGAACATATCAGAGAACTAGACAAAAGCCTAATGGCTTTCCAATCTTACATGTGAGATGCTTCTGGAGACTATCACTGCGTCTCTACAGGAAGATAGCCCATTGAAAAATTGACTTTTAAAAATAGTCTCCTTGCCATTTGGTAATCTTGAAGAGATCACAGTAGGTATTGTGCTAATTTGAGATATCTCAAACTTACTAAGACTAAAACAAAAATGGCTTCCCTTAACAGTAAATACTAACGTTTTGATTATTAAACACAAATATTTAATAATTGACATCTTTTTTGTGTACAATCCGCCCTTGAATGCCGAGAGCTTCTAAGACACTAGTGTTGGTGGAAGGGGACCGGATTCTCATACAAGAATCCAGCGTGGAATCAGCCTGGCGAGATGGGATCCACTGCACTATAGGGCTCCCGTGTTTCTGTAGAGATGGGCCCAGTGGGGCTCTGCTGTCTGTGGGGATGGACACTATGGGACCCTTTGAGGGATGGACACTGTGGGGTTCTGCTCTCTGGGGGGACAGAAACTCTGGGGCTCGGCTGTCTGTGAGGACGGACACTGTGGGGCTCGGCTCTCTGTGTTCTAGTCTGTTGTTAAAGCTCTCTTTCTTTTTTTGAGACGGAGTCTTGCTCTGTTGCCCAGGCTGGAGTGCAGTGGCTGGATCCCGGCTCACTGCAAGCTCCTCCTCATGGGTTCACGCCATTCTCCTGCCTCAGCCTCCTGAGTAGCTGGGACTACAGGCGCCACCACCTCACCCGGCTAGTTTTTTGTATTTTTAGTAGAGACAGGGTTTCACCTTGTTAGCCAGGATGGTCTCGATACCCTGACCTTGTGATCTGCCCGCCTCGGCCTCCCAAAGTGCTGGGATTACAGGCATGAACCACCGTGCCCAGTCTCTCCATTGCATTTTTTAATTTCATTGATTGAGTACTTCAGCTCTAAGATTTCGGTTTGTTTTTCTTTTATGATAGCCATCTCTGTTGAATTTTTCATTCAGATTATACATTGTTTTCCTGATAGTATTGAACTGTCTATCTGTATTCTTTCATACCTCCCTGAATTTTCTTAAGATTATTACTTTGAATTATTTTTCTGGCACTTTGTACACCTATATTTTCTTACGATTCGGGTCTGTTATTGGAAAATGTTTGTGCCCCTCACTTTTTCATGTTTGATGTGTTCCTATTTGATGTCTATGCAATCAGTGAAACAGTTACCTCTAAGGAAAGACCTTCTCATATAGATGGGTGTTGTGGTGTAAGTTTGGTGGAAGTAAGATGGGTGTTGTGGTGTAAGTTTGTACTTGGTTTTAGGTAGATGCTGCTGTGTAGCCTCTGTGTAATTTCTTCACCTATAATCCATGTTAGTGATGTTTGTGAGTGTCTTACTGGCCAAGCCTAAGAGTCTCTTTCAGTGGTGATTAGGCCGTGCTGGGGCTGGGCTCACCAGGCTGTGTCTCAGGTCAGGGGCACACGCATGCACACGGTGGGCTGGCCAGCTCTGGGTCTGGCTAGCCATCTTACTGACGTCACTTCTTCCCAAGTGCAAAAGTCTCCATTTGTTTTGGTTTTGTTTTGCATTTGTCATTTAAATTTATTTATTAATTGACAAATAAAAATGTATATATTTATGATATGCAACATGATGTTTTAATAAATGTATATATTGTGGAATGATTTAATCTAGTTAATTAACTTATCGATTACCTCACATACTTATCATTTGTTGTGGTGAAAACATTTAAAATCTACTCTTAGCAATGTTCAAGTATTCAATACATTGCTATTAACTGCATGTTTCGTGTTGCCCAGTGCCTCTCCTGAACATTTTCCTCCTGTCTAACTAAAGTTTGTATCTTTTGAACAAAATCTCCACTTTGCGCTATTACAATGAATGCTATTATGTACATTCTATGCATGCATCAAGAATTTATCTGAGGGTGTGTTTCTCTGTAAAGCAGATATCAAAATGCGGAATATTGGGCCATTTAAAATTTGTGTACTTTAAGGATTCTCATCTATTAACATATATTGGTATTTAATCAGAGTTTTATATCTTTTCATGATGTTTATAGATTTTTCTGTAACATCTTGAGATTTTTGATATCTATATCTAACAGATATCTGTTAATCTATATTTCTTGAATGTTTGAGTATATATTTATATATAGCTTAGATAACATATAAATGTTAAAGCTACATACATATCCACACACCATATATTTAATTATATCATGTATAGTTATATCTTCTATGTGTTTATTGTTGGTGTTAGGTGGTAAAGCTTATACAAAAATTATTTTTAAAAATTGTATTTTTCTACAACTATAAAAATGGATATATAGTTTTCTCTTTAATTCATTTATATAAGAAATGTCATTCTTAGTTTTTCTAAAGTTGGTTGAAAGCATGAATTCCTGTAATATGTAATTATGCTGCTAAATTATATTTGCATCATTTTCTTTAGGTTCTTTGCACTTCAAAAAAATATATAAGCCTATTATTTCTTTTTCTTTACATGGGCCTTGTCAGTTTCCTACACAGAGAATAAAATAAAATGAATTAAGCAACCTTACACATTCTCTGCTCTCTAAAATAGCTACTATAGGATGAAAATTGTGTGTGTGTGTGTGTTTTGTTCATTCACTTGGGAATCATCCAGAACAGCACCATTCAGTAGCCTGTCTGCAATGAGTGAAGTCTTCTGTCACACACTATGCAGCACCCCAGTTACAAGCCACAGAGTTATTATGCATTTGAAATCTGCCTAGTGCAACAGAGAAAATAAACTTTTAATTTAATTTATTTATACTTAATACAAATTCGAATAACCACATCTGGTTTTTGGTTGCCACACTGGAATATGGAATAGATCCATGGAAATATATCTAATTTAGGGCTACATCTAATTTATCATTTGTTTTATTGCTTTATCCAATGACTACAATTTTTATTTTTAAAATTTCTAATTTTTTACACATATACTTGTTCTTGGTTTATTCATACCAGTTGTCTCAAAATTTCTTGTTCAATTATGTGGACGCTATTTATTTGCCTTTTTGAGTATTTATTATTCTGCTATTTTAATTGCATCTAGAATGACTCCAGCATAAACCCGTTGATTTTGTGTCCTTAGCTTAGAGTTCTTCACGAATATGATCTCGAGGCTTAATTTGAGAGGAGGCATCACTGTCCTTCTCACATTGCCTCTTTCATCCCCACAATTCTGCCATTGCTCCAGCGCCCAGGATGGTGTGAGCTCCAGAGCCCACCCTTCCACTGATGGCTTTCAGCCCCGTTGGGAACACTGGTGATCACAGGGGCAGGGACTGGCCAGCAGGGACTGTGGTTGTCCTCCTGGACTTAGCAAGTCACGTCCTCCTTTTCCTCTCCAGGCTTCCCTCCAGAGGGGGCTGCCTGAGCAGAAGGCTCCAGAGAGAGCTGTAAAGGCTTAGCCCAGCCTGGTCTTGGGAGCCACATGGCAGTGACAGCTGCTCTCACATGTGCCACACTTGACTCTCCGTTCCCAGGAACCACTTCTGCTGGGCTTCTCTGAGCTCCGACATGAATCTGGAGCTCAATAGGACCGTGTATTTTTGCTTCTTTCCCGTGATCTTGTTCTGCTATATTTTATGGTTTTATTATTTCATGTTTTTGTTGTTTTTTCATTCCAGTTACGTCATCTTAAAATGTGCTTTTTGCATGGCATTAAAATTATGGCATTGGAAAAGAGATGGCTCCTACACGTCAGTATAATAGAGGTGTTTGTACTGAAACTCACAGTTTTATTTTCATGAGTAGAGAACACATCGAGAGTTCTCCCCCACTCTCTGCTAGGGTAAAATTCTGACCTACTTGAAAAAATTAGGAGCTATATAGAAAATCTGAGAGGAAATTGCATCTCTTAGCTCATGGGAGCCAAGAGATTATAAATCTGGAAAGCTCTGGCAGGTTCCTCATCCCCTGACCCCAACTTCTGACACGGTCTTTACTCATCTGGTTATTTCTTGTTGCTCTCAGTACAATGTTGGGGGCACGAAGGGCAGAATTTGGGTCACTACATTAAGAATGATCAAGAATGTTGTAATTGCTTTTCAAATGCAAATAGAAAAGACAGTAGAGAACATTTTTTTTTTCTCACATTTGTTCAGTTATATCCATTGAGTGTCTCCCATGCACTCTTCCGGGCATTTCAAATAGAACGGAGAGCACAGAAACAAAGTCATGGCCTAAGATCGTGCATTCCACTTGGAAGAAATAGTTCACCTACAAAGAAGCAAAAGGAAAAATCCTAACACCACATTCTGCAGGCACTGGAAGGTAAGTTGAATGTGAATCCTAAATCAATGCTGGCTGTAGGAAGACAAAACCTTCAACTACATAAGACCCTTTTCAACACTAAGATGAGAAACTTCATGCTTCTTTTCATGCTTGAAGCGTCCTTCCTGCCTCAATGCAAGGTAAGTAATAGTGCTGTTATGCACTCTTCTGTAAAATAAAGTTTCCTCTATTATTACACCACTTTGATCACTGGCTGGATAATTAGAGAAAGCCTGGCTTTGTTGGAAACATATTTAATACTTAACAGAATTAAGAACAGTTTAGCCAGCTGACTTCAGGATATTTCCAGGTAAACTCACGTGATTAAGATAACAAGGTTGATTGAGATGACAAGAGGTTCGTGACGGGCTCACGGTTGGCTCCATTCTCGGTTAATCCCAACTTGCCCCATTCGGCAAGAATTTAAATTCAAGGGGAGGGATTGATTGGTTTACTTTGCTTGCGTGCCCTAGGATAGAGGGGGGCTCTGATTGAATATCTCACCTAAATGGCATGTTTTGAGAGAGATTTTTCCAATGGGAAAATGAGGGTGTGTATTATTCAGAGTCTGACAAAAACAATTTTACTTAATGGTTCAAGTACAGGCCAGGCATGGTGGCTTACACCTGTAATCCTAGTACTTTGGGAGGCCGAAGAGGGAAGATTGCTTGAGCCTAGGAGTTCAAGACCATCCTGGGCAGCAAAGTGAGATCCCATCTCTACAAAATAAAATTTAAAAATTAGCCATGCATGGTGGTGCCAGCCTGTACTCTAAGCTACTCGGGAGGCTGAGGCAAACTTGAGCCTAGGAGTTGGAGGCTGCAGTGAGCTGTGATTTTATTACTGCACTCCAGCCTGAGTGACAGATTTAGACCCTGTCTCAAAAAAAAGCCCCACCCCTCTGCAGGTAGACATCCTCATTTAATTTACAGTTAACTCTGTGAGAACTGTCAGATACCAGACACATCCTCTTTCTCTCTGCACAAATATCACCCTCACATCTGGAATGGGGCCAGCCACCAAAGACAAAAGTTCCAAACAACAAAGCTAAAGATGTAAGATCACTCATAATCATTGATTAGGAATCATTTGCCGTGTGAAATACTTTTGCTTTATTTTTAAAAATAATCGATGCATTAGAAAAACAGTTTTCTTTTATCTAATTTAGAATTACCGCCCTTCAGAAACAATGTACTGAACCCCATAATGAACACCTCTGTTGGCTCAGGCTTAAAAACCAGTGATAAACTTGTCAGGACAAAGCCCAGGCCTGTCCTGCTAAAAGGTCTCCGAAGCACATCCCTGTGTGTGACAGGCAACTCTAGGGGTAAACACGCGGCAGGGCTGGCTTCTGGCCAGTTCCCGACCAGCCTCTGTCTAGGACACCTGCCCAGATGCCCCCTGCAGATGCCAAATGTTAGCTCAGGAGGCCCGGCTGGAGAACGACCCAGCAGGGCAACCCAACAGATGCTGGCCCTTTTGGTCGGTTTCTCAATAAATACGAAAGTGCAGCTAACTTAACGACACTATTGACTTTCAGCTACCACGGAAGAAAGGACTGACTGAAGTTTTGAAAATACGTTCTTTTAATATTCAGAAGAAAATGGTCTGTACCTTAATTCCCTGGCATAATTAATTCCCTTTATGGTCTACATGGCAGTTCCCTTTCCCAACTTGGATTGTATATATTTTATTAAGATCACAATTTGCACCAACGTGTGCAATAAAAATAATAAGAAAAGCACCGAAGAGCACATGTGAGGAGTGTGACTAAGGATGAAGGAGCCCCAGGCCGGTGGCCTGCATGAGGAAATGTGGCAGCCCCCGACTCATCAAGGGCCACAGAGGTCTCCTCTGAAAGGAGTCACAGGACTCCCGGGAGGTCTGAGACAACCATTTTGGGCAAACACTCTCTAAATCCAAAGGTCTTGTCTGTGCCTGTTGAAGAAGTTGGTCCTTCTTTAAGATGTTTCTTGACAGCTTCAGAAGCTTGAGAGCTGCACCTTCTCATCCAGACGGCGACTGCCTGGGGTGATCGGGCTGCCTGGACTTGATCTGGGTCCCCAGGATAAGAAGAGGGCCTGAGGGACAGCAAAGGCAAGGACCGCCCAGATGCCGTGTGTGAATCCTGCGTGCTGTTCACGAGTAGGGTGCACAGGGGACTCAGGAGTGGGCTGGAGGATTGGAGGGACGTGGGGGGAGACAGACAGCCTGGCTGGGCCTGGGCCCCTTCCCCATCCAGGGCTCCTGTTCTCCCCTCCCCGTTCCTTCTCCCATGAGAGGGCCGGCCAGAGAGCTCCACGTTCACCTCTCACTACCTCTCACTTTACACGCTTTCAGCCGTTTATTGTTCCAACGGTGTTCAGCGAATGGCATCTTTTGCTCAGTCTAATAGGAACATGTACCTAGTTCACAAAGGATACTTACCTCATTTGCTTCCTCTGCTGCTGAAGCCAGGGTCGGACAAAGCTAGGCTGGCCACGGCGCCCGGCTTTACGTGGAACTGAAGTCCGAGGCTTGTTACCTGGGAGAAGACGTCTGCCTAATTCCTGTGCAAAAGGGGGGAGGGTTCAAGCACCCACACCCACCAAGCAAAGGAGGTTCCCTCGGCCAGGTGGAGCGGGGGCTCCCGCCAGAGGCGGGGAACGAGGCCCTGCTGTGGAACCTGCGCCTGGGGGTCCCTGTGTCACTGGCGGGCGAGGGGGCTGATACCGGAAGGGAGCTGGTCAGCCGCACGGTGAAGGATGCATATTTCTGAGCGCTCACCGTGCGCTCTGCCGGGTACACACCCCGGTGTCTGGCTGTCCGAGCCTACGAGGTTACATGTGCAAGCCGGAGCCCGCGGTGCAGAGCGCGCCCTGAGGAGCCCGAGGCCTCACCCGGCTACCGTCCTGCTGTTACTGCTGACGACACTGCGCTGCGACGGCCTGTAAGTTCCTGTCTAGGAAACGCTGACATTCACACAGAAAAAGATTCGTCAGATTGTGACTCCTCTTAAAGATGACCCGTGCCTTCCGGCAACTCGGCTCTTCCATTAAAGTCGAAGTCTCACCATGGTGACGGTAACCTCACTCACTTTAAATCTCACTATTTCATCATTGATTCGGACGCGTAAAAGATTAACAGTTGTTCTTTTCTTTGCATTTTATACTTTAATTTCAAAATAGACAGCAAGATAGTTAAAAACTCCCCTTTTTAGACTTAGCACTTCAAGTCCCTCCCGACTTCCAGACTGATGCCCGCAGATGTACCTGGAGGAAGATGGTGGGGGCTGGACCCACCTTCCCCGGCTCTCACTGAGGCTCTGGGGAGATAGGAGGAGTGTTGTAAAATGTCCACAGTCATGAGGCCGGAGAACCACGAGTCAGGCCATTCTCACCCAAAATTTTGAAAATAAATTTAGCGACAAAATGACTTCGAATGAGAAAGAATCTGTAAATTTAGATTGTGACCTCAGTTTTATTTTCAGTAAAACAGACATATAATGGCTGATTGCCCCATTTCAAAAGACATATAATTACATATAATGACTGCTTGCATCGTTTCAAAAGGTCTTTGAAAGATCTGAAACTGTGTGGCCTGTGTTGTAGGGTTCTGCTCCCTGTGGGGAATGACTGCGATGGTTACACAGGAGGCCCTTGGCATTACCAGGCATCCAGAGCCAGGACAGTGGCTATTTGCACAATTTTCCAGTGAAATGAAAACAGCAACAGCAAGAACAACAACTGTAATAGGGAAAAATTCCACATCATGAATAAAAGCCCTGTACCCCCTTATCTAATAATTGGAAACATTTAGTGAAAAATGGCATGGAAAGTAAGAGTCAGGTGTGAAGGTGGAGCTCCACAGAGAATGGCGCAAAGAGGCTGCCTTTCCCTATTGAGTGGTCTTGGGACCTTTGTCAAACTACTTTGTCTGTGATTGTGTGAATTAATTTCTGGGATTTCTATTCTGTTTCATTGATCTATGTATCTGTGTTTATGCCAGCACCATGCTGTTTTGCTCATTACAGCTTGGTAGTATGTTTTGAAGTCAGGTAGTATGAGGCCTGCACTGTGTTCTTTTTGCTCAAGATTGCTTTTGACATTTAGGATTTTTTGTGGTTCCATGTGAATTTCATGATTATTTCTCTATTTCAGTCAAGAATGTCATGAGACTTTAATATAGATTTTGTTGAATCTGTAGATCTCTTTGAGTAGTATGGACATTTAACAGTATTAATTCTTCCAGTCTGTGAACATGGGCTATATTTTCTTGTGTCTTCTTCAATACCTTTCATTAGTGTTTTATAGTTTTTATTTCAAAGATATTTGTTGGTTAAATTTATTCCTAGATATTTTATTTTTTGTAGCTATTGTAAATGGAATTGCTTTGTTTACTTATTTATTCAGATAGTTTTCTAGTGGCATATAGGCATGCTACTAGTTTCTGTGTGTTAACTTTGTATCCCCCAACTTTACTACATTTATTAGTTTAAACAGACTTTTGGTGGAGTCCTTAGGGCTTTCTATATGTAAGATCATGTTGTCTGCAAACGGGGACAATTTGATTTCCTCCTTTCCAATTTGGATGCCTTTTATTTCTTTGTCTTGCCTGATTGCCTTGTCTAGGACTTCCAGTACTATGCTGAGTGAAAATGGGGAAAAAAGAGAACTACCATATGATCCACCAGTCCTACTGCTGGATATTTATCCAAAGGAAATAAAATCAGTATGTCAAAGAGAGAGCTGCACTTCTATGTTTACTGCAGCACAGTTCCCAATAGCCAACATACAAAATCAACCTCAGCGTCTATCAACAGATGAACAGATACAGAAAATGTGGTGTATACACACACACACACACACACACACACACACAGAGGAATATTATTCAGCCCTAAAAGAGAAAGAGATCCTGTTATGTGCAACAACATAGATGAACCTGCAGGACATTGTGTTAAGTGAAATAAATCAGGCACAGAAAGACAAACACCACGTGATCTTGCTCAGACTTGGAATCTAACAGTTTGCTTTTATAGAGGTAGACATTAGAACAGTGGTTACCAGAGACTGAGGGCAAGTAGGGGGTTGGGGAGAGACTGAGCCACAGGTGCAGAGCTACCGTGAGACAAGAGGAATGCATTCTGCTGTTCTGTTGCAGGGTAGGGTAGCTAGAGTTAACAATAATGAATATTGTATTTCAAAATAGCTAGAAGAGAGGTTTCTGAATATTCCTATCAAAAGGAAATAATGAATATTTAAGATGATGGATATACTACTTAATTACTCTTATCTGATCACTACACAATGTTTGCATATATGGAAATATCAGGTAGCACTCCAAAGATATGTACAATCGTTCCATGCAAAAGTTGTCAGAATTAAAATGGCATCACTTGAGTTAAAAAAAAAAAAAAAGTCTAGGAAGGCCATGGAGAAAGGGTTCTCATGTATGAATGCCTGATAACAAGAACTATCACAAAAGACTCTGCAGAAACTGCAGCCTTACACAAAGCCCATAAAAACCTTACATGAAAAATACTTCTGCAAGGACAAAGATTTTGGCAGAGCAATTTCTGTCCAATGTGGCTGGCAATGTCATTGTTACTGATCTTTGTAGCCAAGGATCATTATCTCAAAACAATTATATAGTTCTCCTCAGTTTTCCTTTAAAAGTCATTGTCTTCCTTTACCCTCCAAATATGCAGAGTTTGCTATGGCACCTGCGTTACCATTGTAATGCCCATTCCCAAAATACTTCATTTTCTTTTAGAGAACCTCCCTCTCTGTCTGCTATTTAGGATAACATATGTGTCAATCATAAATGAAAAAATAAAAAAAGACTGGCCTGTTGAGCTGTTATCCCACCTGTGGTGTCGGGACTACAGGGTAAGTGTATCTGCTAACACACTGGCTAAGCTCACTACAGACTGTGAGTATTGGCTTACATAATCTAATAGAATATTTCTCAATTTCTAGCACTAGGTGAAGTACACCTGCCTCTGAATTGACATCAGTAGATGACGGGATATAAAATAATTTAACGACTCCAAAGATTAGCATCTGTAAAGCCAAAAGGTCTCGATCAATTTAGAAAGTATATACCGAGTTTAAGGCTATGCTGTGACACAGCCTTGGGAGGTCCTAACGACATGTGCCCCGGGTGGTTGGGGTGCAGCTTGGTTTTACACATTTTAGGGAGATTGGAGACATTAAACAATACCTGTAAGACATACATTAGTTTGATCTGCAAAGGCAGGACTACACAAAGTGAGAGCTTCCGGTTATAGGTAGATTTTACAATTTCCTGATTGACAATTGGTTCAAAGAGTTATTATCTAAAGACCTGGCATCAATAGAAAGGAACATCTGGGTTGCAATTATAAGGGTTGTGGAGATCACAGTTTCTTCATGCAGATGGAGACCTCAGGTAGCAGGTTTCAGGGAGAATAGGTTGCAAATGTTTCTTATCAGACTTAAGATCTATTCTGATGTTAATGCCAGAGGGTGTAATGAATCATGTGTGACCCCCTTTCCCATCACAGCCAGAACTAGTCTTTTATGTTAACTTTGGAATGCCTTTGGCTGAGAGAAGGGGTCCATTCAGATGGTTAAGGAACCTTAGAAATTTATATTTGGTTTACACATTTATCTCTGTAAAAATCTTTATTCTATGAAATTAAAGACATTATTTAAAATGTTGTTTGTTGTACTCTTGGGGAATTGAAAATAAATCAGGTTTTAGGAAAAGGCAGTAATGTGAGGACATAATTCTTAGATTTGAAAAGCATTACAGTACAATTGAACGTCCCGTGATTGCAGGGGCTTTGGTCCTGAAAAAACCATATTAAGATATAAGAGATCAACTCCCGGAATGGCCAAAGGGGTAAATTGGGCAGAGGCACTGTTAGAGTTGATATAGGGAAGAAGAGTCCAAATACTCAAAATACAGTTTCCGAAGTAAAGACTGAAGCAGACAGAATAACTAATAACCAAATAAGTAGCAAAGAAAAGTCCTCTAATCCAAAGAAATACTCCAATTTTCAAAATAAAAGTTTATAAATCAACAGCAGAATTTAATGTTAAAAAGGACCAATACTAATAAATGTTATTAAGTATTTAATCTCCAAAGATAAAAGTATATTACAAGTGTCTACATTTTTAAAAAGACAAAAACTAATAATGGATTAGTGTGGATACAGAGTTAACATTAAAATAATGAAAATAGAATATTACATGCAACCATATTGTAGTATGTTTAAATTTTCATAGATTTTTATCAAAATGCATATTACTAAAATTGACCAAGAAAAATGGAAAACTTTAAAATAAGGGTTTGATAAAGCAGTTGAACTTTTTGGGGCTGACAGCTAAATTTTAACTCAATTTAAAGAACAAATAATTCCAGTGTTATTTAAACTCTTACAGGATATATAAAATATGTCCACATCTCATTTTATAGAATCATCATAATTTAAACCCACAAACTGTAAGGAGCATATATAGGAATATGAATATACATTTCTAATAAATCATTAGCAATTAGAATCCAGCACTATGTAAAATGATGCATTACCAAGAGGGTTTATTTTAGAAATGGAAGGACAATTCAATTTTAAAAAAACATTCTTTTACTAAATCACCTCAATATACTTAATAGAAAAATTATATGTCAGTATTGATAGATGTTAGAAAGACATTTTTTAAAATTAAGTAACTATTCATAAAATAAACTCAGTAAATTATTAATAGAAATATAAAAAGACTGCAGAGGAGAGAGAAATCTGGAAGACCCCAGAGGTCCATTTCCATTATTTTTTGGCAGCAGAGAGCACTGGCCCCGCGGTGTATGAGCGAGATAACTTTACTCCCGTAGGGTCACAGCTGCAGGTCTCCCTTTCTCCCAAAGCCACTTCCCAGCTGCAAGTGTCCACCATTCCAGGGTAAGCTCCTCCCACCCTCGAAGACATGGAAGCACCATGGGACATGGTCCTCTCAAGTAGGAGCTTGGCACAGTTTCTCTGCCTCCCTGCAATACTGGATCATGAGAACACCTTGGCTTGTGCTCCAAAGTGTTTGTGTATCTGTAAACCTGGGCATGTCCAGCAAGCCAGTTCCACATCTACACCACAGGGTCCTGTCACCTGTGCCTGTAACCCTCTGCAAGACGACCATGTATAGAGAAGCCACAGTAAATAATACTTCAACAATACCATTAAGACTATTTCCAGTTAAATATAGATACACACAAGAACACTGCTACTTCCATCATCATTTACATCTTCTTGAAGATTCAGCCAAATCTGTGAAGGAAAAAAACATAAGAAAAATTAATAATCAGCATAAACATAGGGAAGGAACTCAAGTGCATTGGGCTATGTGTAAAATATGTCATATTATGTTTATGGCATTTATTAAAAACCATGAGAAATTACTCCAGAAATAATAACTAGTGTTTAAATTATAAAAGTGTAATTCTACTATGCTATATAGTTTTTTATTTTTATTTATTTATTTTTATTTATTTATTTTTATTTATTTATTTTTTTATTTATTATTATTATTATTATACTTTAAGTTCTAGGGTACATGTGCATAACGTGCAGGTTTGTTACATATGTATACTTGTGCCATGTTGCTGTGCTGCACCCATCAACTCGTCAGCACCCATCAACTCGTCATTTACATCAGGTATAACTCCCAATGCAATCCCTCCCCCTCCCCCCTCCCCATGATAGGCCCCAGTGTGTGATGTTCCCCTTCCCAAGTCCAAGTGATCTCATTGTTCAGTTCCCACCTATGAGTGAGAACATGCGGTGTTTGGTTTTCTGTTCTTGTGATAGTTTGCTAAGAATGATGGTTTCCAGCTGCATCCATGTCCCTACAAAGGACACAAACTCATCCTTTTTTATGGCTGCATAGTATTCCATGGTGCAATCATTAAAAAGTCAGGAAACAACAGGTGCTGGAAAGGATGTGGAGAAATAGGAACCCTTTTACACTGTTGGTGGGATTGTAAACTAGTTCAACCATTATGGAAAACAGTATGGCGATTCCTCAAGGATCTAGAACTAGAAGTACCATATGACCCAGCCATCCCATTACTGGGTATATACCCAAAGGATTATAAATCATGCTGCTATAAAGACACATGCACATGTATGTTTATTGCGGCACTATTCACAATAGCAAAGACTTGGAATCAACCCAAATGTCCATCAGTGACAGACTGGATTAAGAAAATGTGGCTATATGGTTAATTTTGAATTCTAAAGGATGAAGAAGCAAAATACTGAGGCTGGAGTCAGTGCACATTCATATAGAACATAGAGATACTGCAGATATTTTTAGAGTTTAAATAAAGCACATTAGAATAAAGTGAAATAAAAAGACAAAGAGTAAGGATCAATGATTTCAATCTCCTAAGTCTTAATGTGTCAAAGAAATCTCAACTAATGCCAATAAAGCAAAGAATATAACACAGCTAACCAAACTTAAATCTTAGAAAGTTGCAAAGAGAGCCTTTGCTGAGCTAATTGACACACAGGATCCATTCTCCCTTTAAAGTTTAGCAATAGAATCTCTAGTGTGTTAGCTGGTCAGACACCAGGAATTTGAAAGTTGGGGTAAAGGGTTTACTTTATTTCATTTTTTAAATTTTAAGTAATATTTTATTTTTTCTTTTTACATTCAAGGGGTACATGTGCTTACATGTTACATGGGGTGACATGGGTATTATTACATGCATAATGGATGGGGTTAAGCTTCTAGTGGAACCATCACTCAAATATTGGACACTGCATCCAGTGGGTAATTTTTCAACCCTTATTCCCCTTCCTTCCTTCTCACCTTTTGGAGTCCCCAGAGTCTAGTCTCTCCATCTTTATGCCCATGTGTACCCTTTGTTTAACTCCCACTTATATGTGAGAACATGGATTATTTGATTTTCTGTTTCTATTTAGTTCACTTGGGATAATCGCCTCCAGTTCCATCCATGTTACTACAAAGGACATGATTTCACTCTTTTTAGCCTGTGTAATATTCCATGATGTATATGTTCCACATTTTCTGTATCCAATAAACCACTCGTAGATAGTTGGGTTGGTTTCCTGACTTTGCTTTTGTAAATAGTGTTGCAATAAGCATACAAGGGCAAGTGTCTTTCTTACAAAATGATTTCTTTTTCTTTGGCTAGATGCCCAGTAGTGGGATTGCTGGGTTGAATGGTAGTTCCATTTTTAGTTCTTTGAGATATCTCCATACTGTTTTCCATAGAGGATGAACTAATTTGCATTCTTATCAACAGTGTATGAGTATTCCATTTTCTCTGCACCCATGCCAACATCTGTTGTTGATGTTTTTGACTTTTTAGTAAAAACCATTCTGACTGGTTTAAGATTATATCTCATTGTAATTTTGATTTGCATTTCTTTGATGATTAGTGATGTTGAAAATTTGTTCATGTGTTTGTTGGCTTCTTATATTTCTTCTTTTGAGAAATGTCTGTTCATGTTTTTTACTCAGTTATTAATAGGTTGTTTGTTTTCTTGTTGTTCAGTTGTTTGAGTTCCTTGTAGACTCTGGATATTAGTCCCTTATCAGAGGCATAATTTGTAAATATTCTCTCACATTTTGTAGATTGTGTATTTATTATGTTGGTGATCTCTTTTGCTGTGCAGGAGCTTTTTAATTTAATTAAGTCCCATTTGTCTATTTGTTATTTTATTCCACTTACTTTTGGAATCTTCATCATAAATTCTTTACCAAGGCCAATGTCCAGAAGAGTTTTTACTAGGTTTTCTTCTGGAATTTAAACATTTTTCAAGACCTGCATTTAAGTCTTTAATGCATCTTGGGTTAGTTTTTGTAAATGCTGAGAGTTAAGGGTTCAGTTTCATTATTCTGCATATAGTTAGCCAATTTTCCCAGCACCACTTATTCAACAGGGTGTCTTTCCCCATTGTCTAATTTTGTCGGCTTTATTGAAGAGCAGTTAATTGTTGATATATGGCTTTATTTCTTGGTTGTCTGTTCTGTTCCATTCATCTATACAGGTCTATTTTTATTCCAGTACTGTGCTATTTTAGTTACTATAGCCTTGTAGTATAATTTGAAGTTGGCTGATTTGATGCCTCTGGATTTGTTATTTTTGCTTAGAATTACTTAGTTAACTGGGTTTTTAATTGGTTTTATAGGAACTTTAGGATGTGCTTTTCTAATTCTGTGAAAATGACACTGGTAATTTGATGCGAATTACCATTGAATCTATGGATTGATTTGGGAATACAGTCATTTTGACAATATCGATTCTTCCAATTCGTGAGCATGGAATATTTTTCCATTTATTGTATTGTCTATAATTTCTGTCATCAGTGTTTTGTAGTTCTCCTTGTAGAAATCTTTAACCTTCTTGGTTAGATGTATTCCTAGGTATTTTATCTTTTTGTGGTTATTGTAAATAGGATTGGGTTATTGACTTGGTTCTCAGCTTGAATGTTATTGGTATATAGAAAAGTGACTGATGCTTTGTATGTTGATTTTGTATACTGAGCTTTACTGAGGTCACTAATGAGGTCTATGAGTCTTGTAGAGAAGTCTTCAGGGTTTTCTAGGTATATGATCATGTTGCCAGCAAACAGAGAGGATTTGAGTTTCTCTTTTCCAATTTGGATGACTTTTATTTATTTCTCCTGCATTGCCACTACAGTGTCAGAGTTCAGTAGTCTTGACAGAGATTATATGGCCAGCAAAACTGAAAATATTTAATATCTGGTCCTTTCCAGAAAAAGTTTACCAATCCTATTTTTAAAATATTCGAAGTTGGCCGGGCACAGTGTCTCACGCCTGCAGTCCCAACATATTGGGAGGCCGAGGCTGGCAGATCACAAGGTCAGGAGTTTGAGACCAACCTGGCCAATATGGTGAAACTGTGTCTCTACTATAAATACAAAAATTAGCCAGGTGTGGTGGCACACACCTGTAGTCCCAGCTACGTGGAGGGTTGAGGCAGGAGACTCGCTTGAACCTGGAAGGTGGAGGTTGCAGTGAGCCGAGAGAGATCATGCCACTGCACGCCAGCCTGGGCAACACAGCGAGACTCTGTCTCAAAAAAAAAAAAAAAAAGGATTCAAAGTCAAAGTCAAGCCAAGAGCACATAGTGATGGACTGGATGTAAAGAGAAAAGCAAGGTAAGAGAAAGACTGGAAGGTTTTATACCTGAGCTACCAGAAGGGTGATGTTGCATTGACTGAGATGGAAAATGCATCTTATTTGCACCTAATTTTTTTACTCCAGTTAAAAAAAAGAAACCCAGGCTCTGAAATCTTTGAAGCTGAGGCCCTGAGTCACAGCTTCAATGGGATAAAAATTCCCTGAGAGAAGATGTTGAAGAGTTTTGTTTCTGTTTTGTTTGCTTGTTTTGTTTGTTTGGTAGCTAATGCACAACCCAGCATTTTACATCAGTTCACATCAACATGGTCACCAAGTATTTTCTCTAAGACCCTGGCTCATACATATTAAAGTTTTTTTTTATGTATTTAATATATTATTATTACAAAATTCAAGCCAGACATGGTGGAATGAACCTGTGGTCCCAGCTATTTGGGAAGCTGAGGCGGGAAGATTGTTTGAGCCTGGGAGGTCAAGGCTGCAGTAAGCCATCATCGCACCACTGCACTCCAGCCTGGGCGACGCAGTGACACTGTTGTTTATAAAAGAGAAAAAATAAAACCATTGGCAGAATGATCTGGGAACTCAGGCTCTGACACTGGCAGTTTTCACTGGACACAGTGCTCCCATTTCTCATGCAAGTGCCTTTTCCAGGGCTTGTGCTCAGGAATTATTAGTTGAATTGCAGAAAGGAAGGAGGAATGAGTGAATTCAGAGATGCAGAGAGCCAAGCACCATTTGTCGACACCCCTGATGTTGAATTGTGCAGGCCCTGGATTCAGAGGAGGGGTGAAGGTATGGAAATGGTCATGAAAGAGATACTTACCCAAGGTGCCTGCTCACATCTCTACTGATGCATTATCACATTTCTTTGTGTCACTTTTGTTTAACCATCTTTAATTTTGGAGAAACTCTGATGTGCCCTGGTGCCAACTATGTTCACTTTAAGACTAATAGAAATATTTTACTGGGCACGTTATTAGTTAATAGCTCAGAATATAAATTAGGTCCATGATGTTACTGAGTTTCCTTCCAAGAATATGTATATCCCCAGAGTCCCTTGCATAATCACTATCTACACAATGTGTCAGACACTACTTAGTAATTTAATCTGCATTTAATTTGCCCATGATTAGGCACTTTCCCCTGCAAACAATGTGTGTGTAGAAAAGTTATTAACTTTTTATGTGATATCTGTGTTCAGTGTTGAAATTTCTTCTACCTCTTAATTATCTTGCTTCAGAAAGCTGATGGTTGTAATGGTAATGGAATACCAAGTATCTCCACTGCTGATTCTCATTCTCCTTCCAGTCATTTTAAATAAGCCCTTTTTGCCCACATTCTTTCTGATTAACAAGGAAACTAATGAAAGGAAGCAATAAGAAGAAAATTGATATGATCAGTAATTGCTCTGCTGGCCAGCAATGTCCACATTAGATTGCTCTGTGGAAAACAGTTCTCATTAGCATAATGGGGGTCCAAAAGAGTAGAGTGATCCTTTCCCACCATGCTCTCTCACTCTCTCTTATGCATATATAAAATTTTCAATGCAAATAACTGAATACAGAATCATCTAACTAGTCCTAGTTTACTGAAGTTCTTGTTCGCTGAGTTTTCTTTCTAATCGTGAAAGGGTCTTGAATGGTGTCTAATTATTTCTCTGCATTTATTGGAGCAATCATATGGGTTTTGTCTTTTATGCTATTAATATGGTACATCACTATATTAGTCTGTTCCCATGATGCAATGAATAAATACCCCAAACTGGGTAATTTATAAAGGAAAGAGTTTTAATTGACTCACAGTTCTGCATGGCTTGGGAGGCCTCAGGAGACTTACAATCATGGCTGAAGGGGAAGCAAACATGACCTTCTTCACATGGCGGCAGGAGAGAGAAGTGTAGTTTAAAGTGGGGAAAAGCCCTTTATAAAACCATCAGATCTCATGAGAACTCACTCACTATCATGAGAACAGCATGGGGGAACCATTCCCATAATCTAATGACCTCCCACAAGATCCCTCCCCCAACACGTGGGGATTGCAATTCAAGATGAGATTTGTGTGGAGACACGGAGCCAGACCGTATCAATGACATGATTGACTTTCTGATATTCAATCAGCTCACATACTTGACATAAATACCACCCGGTCATGGTGCTTAATCCTTTTTACATGTTTCTATATTTTGTTTGATAGTATTTTTTTGAAGATTTATGCACCTATATTTCTTAGAGATGTTTGTCTGTAGCTTTGTTTGCTTCTGATAACATTATCCAGTTTTAATATTAGAATAATACTGCCCTCGGCCGGGTGCAGTGGCTCATGCCTGTAATCCCAGCACTTTGGGAGGCTGAGGTGGGTGGATCATGAGGTCAGGAGATCGAGACCATCCTGGCGAACACGTTGAAACCCCATCTCTACTAAAAATACAAAAAATTAGCCTGGTGTGGTGGTTGGCACCTGTAGTCCCAGCTACTCGGGAGGCTGAGGCAGGAGAATGGCATGAACCTGGGAGGTGGAGCTTCCAGTGAGCTGAGATCACGCCACTGCACTCCAGCCTGGGCAACAGAGCGAGACTCTGTCTCAAAAAAAAAAAAAAAGAAAAGAAAAGAATAATACTGCCCTCATACAGTGAACTGGGAAGTGGTTTTTCATTTTCTTTTTTGGAAAATTTTATAAACTATTGGTAATAACTCCTTAAATGTTTGCTAGAATTTATCAGTGAGGTCATGTGGCACTTTGTCTTTCTTTGTAAGGAGTTTTTAAAGTTTTGATTCAATCTCATCGGTTTCAGTAAGTCTATTCAGATTTCTATTTATTTGTAAGTTTGTTTCAGTACTTTTTTGCTTTTCTAGAAATGTGTCTATTTAATCTAAATTACCCAGCTTGGCATTTGATCATTTTTAGTATTCACTTATTTCCCTTCTATTTCTATAAGGTTGAGAGTGATATCTCTTCTTTAACCCTTCATTTTAATAATTGGAAACTTCTGTCTGTTTTTCTTAGTGTTATGGGATGACATGTGTCCTCCAAAATTCATAGATCGACGCCCCAACCCCCATGGTGACTGTATTTGGAGACAGGCCCTTTAAAGAGGTTACTAAAGTTCAATGAGGTCAGAAGTGTGAGGCCCTAATCCAACAGGACTGGTGTCCTTGTAGACTGGTGTCCTTGTAAGAAGAAGCAGTCCCCATCAACAGAGGAAAGACCGTGTGAGGGCACAGTGAGAATGTGGCCATCTACAAGCCAAGGAGAAAGATGTCAGGAGAAGCCAAACATGTAGATACCTTGATATTGGTTGTTTAGGCTCCAGAACTGTGACAGAAGGAATTTCTGTTGATTAAGCTGCCCAGCATGTGGCGGTCACTCCCAGAGTGAGCAGTTCGTGTCCTTTTGAAGGGCTCACAACACTAAGGGGGTCTGCGTGAGAGGGTTGTGATCGATTGAGCAGGCAGAGGGTACGGGACTGGGGGCCGCATGCACCAGTAACTAGAACGGAACAGGACAGGAAGGAATTGTCACAGTGCTTTTCCATACAACGTCTGGAATCTATAGCTAACATAACCGGTTAGGTCAGGGGTCAATCTTTAACCAGGCCCAGGGTGCGGAGCCGGGCTGTCTGCCTATGGATTTCATTTCTGCCTTTTAGTTTTTGCTGCTTCTTTCTTTGGAGGCAGACATTGGGCATAAGACAATATGAGCGGTGGTGTCCTCCCTTACATGGATGGAGAAATCTGTTCATGATGGAATCACTTCTTAAAGTCTTCCCTCAATGCTGCCTTGCTGGGGATTAAGTTTCCATAAGAGCTTTGTTGTGGACAGACATTCAAAGCTTGGCCACACTACAGTGAAAATTTAAAACCAGCAGACAATCCATCTACATTTGTTTTCTATGGCTGCTGAGAGAAATTACCACAAACTGTGATTTGCAGCCACACAAATCTATCATCTTTCTGCTCAGTAGGTGGCAATGATCTGCCTGCCCCACTGTCTTTGAGGGTTATTTTAGGGATTGGAGCAATAAATCATAAATAATATAAATCTAAGTACTGATTTCACTATCTCTGTCTACTGTCTGCATCACTCTGGGTTTTCTGGGTAAACAAAGCCACTGCCAGCATCACAACAGTCACGGGGTTTTCGTAGAGGAATGTGGGTTCTGAGGGCGTACAAGAAGTGGGTGAGGGTGTGGCTGAGCCTCTGAGCTTTGCTCCCAAGGTTCACTCACGTGGGAGCTCTGGGAGCCTCTGAGGAACCTGCCACTGGCCTCAGGGCATGAGGCAGACCAGAAGGTCCTGGATGCCCAGCTGGCTGCGGCCCCACCTGGCGCCCTCCCTCCATGCCCCCGCGAGCCCCTCCCTGACCAAGGGCAGCAGAGAGAGAGTCCCTGGAGAGCAGCTCCTGTGCCTCCCGTGCCGTGATCCCTCCCATGCCGTGATCCCTCCCGTGCCGTGATCCCTCCCGTGCCGTGATCCCGCCCGTGCCGTGATCCCTCCCGTGCCGTGATCCCGCCCGTGCCGTGATCCCTCCCGTGCCGTGATCCCGCCCGTGCCGTGATCCCTCCCGTGCCGTGATCCCGCCCGTGCCGTGATCCCGCCCGTGCCGTGTTCCCGCCTGTGCCGTGATTCCTCCCGTGCCGTGATCCCGCCTGTGCCGTGATTCCTCCCGTGCCGTGATCCCGCCTGTGCCGTGATTCCTCCCGTGCCGTGATCCCGCCTGTGCCGTGATTCCTCCCGTGCCGTGATCCCGCCTGTGCCGTGATTCCTCCCGTGCCGTGATCCCGCCTGTGCCGTGATTCCTCCCGTGCCGTGATCCCGCCTGTGCCGTGATTCCTCCCGTGCCGTGATCCCGCCTGTGCCGTGATTCCTCCCGTGCCGTGATCCCGCCTGTGCCGTGATTCCTCCTGTGCCGTGATTCCGCCTGTGCCGTGATTCCAGTCCAAAGCCAAACCCCAGAGCGTTCAGAAATCCCCTGACCACAGCCTGTGTGAAAGACATCATAGCCAACATACTCTCAACATCGCAGGACAAGCTCCCTGGGCCCAGGCCGGGGTGGCCAGGGCTCCCGAACTCCACTAAACCCCAACAGGGTCACCAGACCTGGGCCCCCCAGACCTCCTATTCTCAGGACATCAACCCCAGAGCACCCCGGGCTATAAACACTTTCTGCCCCTTTGGGAAGTGAATCCTCCCGGCCTCCGCACTGGGCCCAGGACTGCTTTTCTCAAGGACCAGGGAGCTGTTCCCCAAATTCCTATTGTGAACCCAAAATATCGAAGACAGGTGTCAACGAATTTAGAAAGATTACTTTGCCAAGGTCAAGGACGGGCCTGTGACACAGCCCCTGAGGTCCTGAGGACGTGTGCCCAGGGTGGCCGGGCACAGCTCGGTTTCACACATGTTAGGGAGACGTGAGACATCAAAACATACGTGTAAGAGGAACATTGATTCGGTCCGGACAACTCCACGCGGGGAGGGGAGATTCCACAAGGGATTTCCTAGTGGGCCAATTGTGAGAGGTATGTAGGGTTTTTTAAGATCTTTGTAGCTATTGTATTTAGAAATAAAATGGGAGACAGGTTGGCCTGACGCATTTTCCAGCTTGACTTACCTTTGCTGAGTGATTTTGGGGTCCCGAAATGTATGTTCCATCCGTCAGGAAGGGCCCCAGCCTATCCCATCTCGGTGGGGGGTTGGGGCCTGACCTGGAGCTACAGCTGGCAACAGGAGTGGCTTCAGCCCCTCGACCACCCTAACATCTTGCACTGTCTGGGGGCTCCCTGGGCTCAGGAACGCCCACCTCTGTGGCCGGGAGCCGGGCTCAGCCACATCCCTGCAACTTCTCCGGGCGCCACCATCCAGCTACGCCAAGGCCTGACAGTGGCTCCATATTTCCTCCCAATGGCCGTGCTATTAACTTGTAAGTGTGCGTCATTCGTACGTGTCTAAAACTTGATGGGGAGATGCTAGTCGCATAAATTCTATTATTTGGAAGAAATATTTTATAAAGATTGACTATTCACATTTAAAGCTTCCTCAGAGAAATCAACGATCAGAATTCTACAGTTGAACAATTAAAGCTGAAGACTAATATTGGAATGATAGATTTGTACTGAGACATAAAACCAACAGATTCAAATACCCAAAAAGAATACACTTAAGAACTATTTTATAGTGGATAGACCCATATATTTTGCAAATTGAATGGCTGTAGAAATTTTTATGCAAATATAAATGGCAAAGTTGAAGAACTTCATTTCTAGGGAGTCAGGAACTTTCTGAGGAAACTGCTTTTAAACACCCTCCAAGCCTATGATTCTATAATGTGAAAATAATGGCTGTTGATGGAAAATCCGAGCCTTTAATGACAGGCAATTTTATGTCTGTGCTGCCTTTTGCGAAGGTGGTCCTTTTCTCTTTAGGTTCTTTAGATTTCTTTATGTTCTTACAGAGTAAGCAGAATTGCATACCAAATCCAATAACAGATAACATTTTTTTAATGCCTTCAAGTTAGGTTTTATAGCAGATTGAGGAAAAAATAATTTCTCTTTAAAACTAAACAGACATAGAAAAAAGAAATTTAAGCCTCTTGTTTTCCTGCCTGAAAGTGTGGGTCAAATTCTTCTGTTTATCTGCCCAAGCGCTGCACAGAGTTCAGTTAACGGACATTTTAAGTACACATTTGTGAAGTGGGGCGTAATGTTTGTGAGGAGCAAGCTTTTACATCCTCAGTGGTTCTCCCGCTGTGGTCGGTGAAGAGCCCCTGCACACCTCAGTGGACCTGAGTCAATGCAAAGGCCCGCCCTCGCTTCCTTTCTCCAGGAAAGAGAAAACCACCGCTTCGAGAGACAACAGAGACAGTCAATTACCTGTCACTAAATCCACAGTTTTCCCGTGGACAGCCATTATTTTCACATTATGGAATCATAGGCTTGGAAGGGATCTGAAGAAGTCTCCTCAGAAGGTCCCTGACTGTCACAGACACGAACTTCAATTTAACAAGCCTCTGACCCTTCTATTGTCATTATAAAAAGGTATTTACCTCCCAGGCATATTCACATGCAAATGTAACAATCCAATCACATCCTTTTCTTACAGACAAAGAAAGCTCACATTTGCCATTGCTGTTTCCCTCTGGTTTATGAATCACTTCACCCTCTGACCAGATCCCCTCACAGTCACTTTCTAGAACTCATTCTGGTGCCAGCTATCTTTATGGACAGAAAACTACATTTTCAAATCAAATCAAGTATGTTCTATTTTCCATCCAAATAAATCTGGAGCACTTTCTGTTTCTCTGGATGCTCTTAAAACTACCTTTTAGCTATGCCATAGCACACAAATTCAAAATGCCCTCAAATGTTTAATCATCTTTTATTGTCTTTTTTTTGTTGTTAAGTTCATGAATCCTTACAAACGTAAAATAAAAAGGCAATGAATATAGTTGAAGGAGGGTTTGGGTTCTTTATGAGGAATGAAGGTTCTGAGTTATCTGACATCTCCCTTTGACACTCTGCCTGAGTACATTCCTATGTGCAATAAATATACACGAACCCTCAGGAAACTTTGCCAGACTCTCCCATCCTGAATACGTATTCCCAAAGAGAGGAAACCCCATTCCCTCTCAGGCTTTCACCCAGGCTTGGCCCACAAACCTTACAGATGGTCGTAAAAAACACACACACATGCACACACATATACAGACATACACACATGTACAACTCCCTTGCACACACACACACAGGTACATACACACACATACGCACAGATATATGCACATATGCACACGCAGATATACACACACGTACACACAGGTATACACACACGCACACACAGGTATACACACACGCACTCAGGTATATACAAACATGCCCACACAGGTATATACACACACACACACACACACACAGGTATATACACACATGCACACATAGGTATATACACACATGCACACACAGGTATATACACACACACACAGGTATATACACACACACAGGTATATACACACACGCACACACAGGTATATACACACACACACAGGTATATACACACACACACAGGTATATACACACACGCACACACAGGTATATACACACACGCACACACAGGTATACACACACGCACTCAGGTATATACAAACATGCCCACACAGGTATATACACACACACAGGTATACACACACACGCACACACAGGTATACGCACACGCACTCAGGTATATACAAACATGCCCACACAGGTATATACACACACACACACACACACAGGTATATACACACACGCACACACAGGTATATACACACATGCACACACAGGTATATACACACACACCTGCACAGGTATATACACACATGCACACACAGGTATATACACACACACACAGGTATATACACACACACACAGGTATATACACACACGCACACACAGGTATACAAACACGCACTCAGGTATATACAAACATGCCCACACAGGTATATACACACACACACACAGGTATATACACACACGCACACACAGGAATATACACACATGTACACACAGGTATATACACACATGCACACACAGGTATACACACACAGGTATGTACACACATGCACACACAGGTATATACATACACGCACACACAGGTAGGTATATACACACATGCACGCACGTACAGACATACACAAGTACTCCCGCACACATGTACACAGATACACACATGCACTACACCCCTGTACACACAGGTATATACACACAGGCACACACAGGTACAGACATGCACAAGCATTCCCCCACATAGGTACACATATACACATATGCACTACACCCCTGCACACATGCACACACAGGCATATACACAATGCACACACATGTACACACATGCATACACAGGTACAGACATGCATAAACACTCCCACACACATATACACACAGGCATACACATGTGCACTACACCCCTGCACACATGCACACACATGTACAGACATGCACACAAGCACACACAGGTATATACACACAGGCACAAGCACTCCCACACACATGTACGCATGTGCACACACATACATACACACACTACACCCCTGCACACATGCACACATAGATATATACACCGGGGGAGGGGCTGGGGGCCAGACTGTCCAGCAGGGGTTTGTGGGCTCCCGGAGTGAGCCCTGGAATTGGACCCAGGCGGTCTGAGCTCATGCTTTGAGTTGACCCCGCAGGACTGAGAGCAGCTGGACCCTGCCTTCTCTGGCCCTAAAGACAAAAGTGTTTCTACCATGAGATCATTGTGAGATACAAATAATACGGTGAGTGTTCCTTAACTCGCATAGAGCATTTTGGTTCCTAAGAACAAGAGCTAGCCGTTGCTGGCGGTCACTGTGCTGCTTGTGGGGTCGCGCTTTTCACCCCAGCACCCTCAGGAGATGGGCATGATGTCTCCCCACTTACTGGACAGAAAACTGAGGCATGCGTAAGAAATGTCACTGCTCAAAGGTCTATGATTAATAAAGTGGCAAATCAATCCTTAAATCCATGTGGATGTGCATTCCCAATGCCCATGTTCTTATTCTTAGCATAACCTAAAAAATGAGAGCTTATAATAAAGCACATAAAATTTTAAACTTAGATGGCAGCTGAGCGTCTTTGGAAAACATACAAGTAATTACTGGAAGCGATCACATAAACATAGAAATTATAGTGTTAAAATTCTCCAGAGAATCCCCTTGACACCAAGGCTGGCACCTGTCCTGTTGAGGCTCTTGGAACACGTCGATGGTTATATTTTTGTTACGACTTTCACTTTATGGTTACCGATGTACACGAAAGAACGGTTTTCATTCCTTGAAACAATGAGATTAGCCTTGTTATTCTAACATTATATCCCCGTTATGATGCCATCCTAAACTAGATCTGGAAATTGTTTCTTCATTATTTACAGAGACAAATTTCCCCAGCTATTTGAAACTGCAACCGAAACTTCTTAGTGCCTTCAGCAACTTCTATCTCGGTACTTGGTGAGGACGGGGAGGTTACGACAACTTTTCTGTTCCTACTCATTTACTCAAAAGCCAATATTCACAATTTATTTACAGGATCATGGAAAGCTCTTGGTCAACATAACAGGGAACAGACAGAAGGTGAACTGAACCCATGAAATCTGAAAGTTCATCAGAAAAGACTCACTGGACAAATAAGTAAAACAAACAAAAAAAATACTGCAAACCTCAGCTCAACATGATGAAAGGCAGGAGAGTAACCCCGGGAGCTGCCACCCACAAGGAAGCATCTCCTTCTCGGTCAACTCCCAACCATCCTGCATCAGCCACAATCATACCTACAAACTCACACGACCTGAGATCTGCCTCTAAATGGTTCGTCAGCATCAAATAGTTATTCTTGAGGGATCCATTCAAAGTCCTGGGCCTCCCTGACACCCACGCCCCAAGCCGGTTCTCCTCAGAGGCGGAACCACACCCAGGTGAGGCCTGAACACCTGGCCCGTGATATGTTGCACCTTCCAAGCCAGGAAAATCCCACCCGAGGTGCAAACGCCCTTCCTTCCTTTGTGAACCATTCTGAACTCCAGATTGAGCCACGTGTCTCCTCCCTATGGGCGGAGCCCTGCGCAAAATGCAATAGAAGAAAGCTCACAGAACTACTAAAGAAAGGCTTTAAGAGACAAGCAGAGAGATCACAAAGGATCCTCTTATTTAAGCATTCATTGCTGTTTATTATACTTTTTTTGGGATTTTACAGAATTTAAAAACAAAGCAAAACATGGACTTAAGTATAACCAGTGCGGATGAAACAACTAACACCAATCACGCAAGTGACTGTGAATCGAGCCTCTGGCATTTCAGGGCTCACAGACGTTTCAACTTGAATAAATTCAGACCTAGCCACACCCTCCACCACGCCTGTGCCCCAGGCCAGAGCTCACATCCCAGTGATCCGCTGGTCCATCTGCTGTAATCTAAAAGTGCCCATAGCTCCCTTTTACTTTGTTTTTAAAGCATTCTCATCCACTCCAGCAGCAAACTTTCCCAACTCTTCTTCCCAGATGCTTCACAAATACATCCTTACTGGTCCACTGCCCCAATCCAAGCTCAGGAGACCCATTTCCTCCCTGGACTGCCACACTCTCTTTCTCTCTGTCCTCCCTATTTCCACGATTAGCCCCTGTAACCCAAAGCAACAGCAATGATTTTCAAGCATGGACCAATTCATGATTCATCCACGCAATCTCCAGAGAAAGCTCCATTTTTCTGTTATCTGTGGCTGGTTTGTGGTCAAGCCTGACTCCTGCCTCCACTTCCCTATCTCAGCCCCTCCCTGGCCTCACTGCCTCCTCCAGCGCCCACGTGCTCTGAGCTTGTCCATGCTTCCAGCTCATTGTTCACCTGTGTTTTGGCGTGTCTGTGGCTTCTCAGCTTTTCTCAGTTAAACATGTGGCTTTGCAGAGACCTGACTGCCCTATCCAAAAGAACCCACGTTCTCACCCACTCCGGCTCTCTTCTTCTGCATAAGATTTATTCCAATTTTAAACAACTTTATCTTCATCATTAGTTTCTGTTTTGATCTATCTCTTCTGACAGGCTGCATGCTTAATGAGAATACAGTGTTTACTTTTGTTAACAGAGGTCCTGGCCCAGAACAGGCTAACAGAATTCATCAAATGAAAGCAAGAGTCAGGCCTCATTCACTAAGCTAAAAGGAAATGTATAAAACAAACCAGAATAAAGTGGAAGGAATCACTCTATCCAATTTCAAAATTTATTATATTGTTGCAGAAATAAAAATTGTGCAGCACTGTGGCAGGATAGACACATAGGCCAATTGGACATCTATAGGCAAAAAAAAAAAAAAAAAAGAAAAAAGAAAAGAAAAGAAAAAGGAGAGAAAGAAGATCAACCTAAACCCCACACCTAATATATCGACTCTAAATGGATCAAGACTTACATTTAAACCTGAAAGCCATACAGCCTTTTAAAAACAACACAGGAGAGAATCTCTGGGATGTGGGTCCTGGCAGAGTCCTTAGACTTGACACCAGAAGCAGGATTCCTAAGACAAGAAATTGATGAACTGCATCTCCTCAAAATTAAACATTTTGCTCTGTAAAAGCCCATATGAAGAGGATTAAAAGACAGGATACAGACTGGGAGAAAATATATTTGCAAAGAACAAAAAAAGGAGCAGAACTTTGACATAGAAAGAATTCTCACAACTCAGCAGTTTAGAAAAATTCAATCAGAAACTGGGAAAAAAGCATCAATAGACATTTCACTGAGAAGGATACACAGATGCCAAGGAGGGTGTGGAAAGATGCCCCAATCCTCAGCCTTTAGGAGATCAGATCAAATGCGCAAAAAGCTGTGGCCACACACCTATCAGAGTGGCTAAAATTAAAAACATAAGATAGTGACAACATAGAACGCTGGTGAGGATGCAGAGACACTGGAGAACTCAGAGCAGGTCGGGGGAGGCGAAGTTGCGGAACCACGCTGGAAAGCACGCAGTAATGATACATCCCAGCTAGTGCATCTGGGAGCATTTGTCCTGAAGAAATGAAGACTCAAGTTTCCAAAAAAGCCTGTAGAATCTCTGGGGAAATGTCCTCACGGGCAGAAAACGTACAATGTCTTTATCTTTGTATCATCAGTATGGAGACCAATGCCTTGAAGTGGCGTCTGTGTAAATGCTGGCTACGTGAAAGGCTCGTTTACAAGTAACAAGGAACATGGGTGAAAGCCCTGAGGACCTGGAGGTGTGGAGTGCTTCTGGTTTAATCCTCACAGCACCCTGGAAAGCTACTCACAGTCAAGTTTATGATAAAAATGAGGCCATTTGGGGTAAAATAAAGCACCTTGCCTGATGCGACATAGTGACCATCTGCTCTGGAGTGAGCGGCTGGTCAGTGCAGCACTGACGCACCATCTCTTCCCAGCCCAGCACTCAGCCTCCGCACCAGGAGGTCCTCAGAAGGGAGGAAGGCAAATAGAAAGCAAGTGGTTCACTGGAAGGAAAGTAAGTTATAAACAAGGGCAAACAAAGTGCTCAGACGTGCGTAATTCCGGCGCAAGGCTTAGGGTGAGGCATGATGTTTCCCCACTGGGTTCGAAGAAGCAGCACTCCCTGGTTCCTCACTCACATCCTTCATTCTGATAAGGCAGAGTCCCTTCCCTGTGCTGCCAACTGCTCAATTTAGGAAGATCTCTTCCTTGACTTAGGAAGCTGTCAGTGCACACAAAGCAATCTTGTCTACTCCTGTGAATATGCCCAAAAGAACAGTGTGAGAAATAATGGGATCCTGATTATATGCTTTTTGGTAGATGGTGACACATAAATACAAAATCAGTTCCCATTTGCACCTGCCTGTAGAATATATCCCTTCACTGGGATCTGTTCTTCATCAGTACCTAAGTTATTTAAGTAGGAATATACTGCTACATATTGTTGATAATTTCTTATTGTTAAAGCTTAAATAGATATTTTTCTTAGTATAATAGTAATACCTGTGTTGTGGAAAATGTACAAGCACTGAGATGCAAAAGGAATATGACAGTTATCTTACAATCTTCAGAAACTTACTTTGTCTATATTTTGGTATAAGTTTGTCCAGCAATTTCATTTTTTTTTTTTTTTTTTTTTTTGAGACAGAGTCTTGCTCTGTCTCCCAGGCTGGAGTGCGGTGGTGCGATCTCGGCTCACTGCAAGCTCCGCCTCCCAGCTTCATGCCATTCTCCTGCCTCAGCCTCCCGAGTAGCTGGGACTACAAGTGCTCACAACCACGCCCAGTGAATTTTTTGTATTTTTAGTAGAGACGGGGTTTCACCATGTTAGTCAGGATGGTTTCGATCTCCTGACCTAGTGATCCATCCACTTCGGCCTCCCAAAGTGCTGGGATTACAGGCGTGAGCCACCGCGCCCGGACTGTCCAGGAATTTCAAATGCTGCACAGGGTCGTTTGGGCTGACTGAGCTGTAGTCGAGACGCCTTTGGTGCATACAACACCTCTAAGCACCTTCTCCCAGGCTCCATTTACATTTGCTAATATTCATGGGCACCTTCCTTGTGCATGAGGAGGAGAAAGGAGTGTGTATATGTGTGCACAAGCACAATGTGGGAGAGGTTTATGTCTAAAGCTTTGAAGAAAAGTGGATAATTTGGTGTTTTTTATGGAAGTTCAAGTCTGAGAGTCTGCAGTTAAAGAAAGAGCTGGAAACCTAGGTGAGTTTACCAGAAAAGCCCTGTGCAAAATGCAATAGAAGAAAGCTCACAGAACTATTAAAGAAAGGCTTTAAGAGACAAGCAGAGAGATCTCAAAGGAGATGATACAGTAGAACATGCCAGGAATTGACCCCTCCACAAAAACACAACAAACAACAGTGCCCCAAAATACAGGAAGCATTTGGCAGGATTGTAAGAGGAAACAGAGAGTTCCGTCATAACAGTTGAAAACTCCAGTACCTCACTTTCAATTATAAATAAGACATTTAGGCAGAAGATTAATAAAGAAATAGGGGAGCTAAACAACAGTATAAACCAAATAGACCTAGCAAACACTGACAGAGCACTCCACCACCACCGGCAAACACTGACAGAGCACTCCACCACCACCAGCAAACACTGACAGAGCACTCCACCACCAGTGGCAAACACTGACAGAGCACTCCACCACCACCAGCAACTTATATATTCTTCTTAAGGACACATGAGACATTCTCCAGGAAAGACCATATGAGAAAATACTTTGAGACTAACAAAAATGAAAACATGACATACGAAAGCTTAGGTGATGCAGCCAAAGCAGCACTCAGAGGAAAATTTATAGCTGTCCATACCTGCACCATAAAAGAGGACCTCAAATTCATAATCTACCTTTACACTGTGAAGAACTAAAAAACGAAGAGAAAACTAAATGCAAAGCTAGCATATAGAAGAAAATAATGTTTAGAGCATAAACGAAATAATAACAGAACAAAAATAATAGAATCAATGAAAACATAAGTTTATTATTTGAAAAGATCAACGAAATTGGCAATCTTTAGCAGGATTATGGCAAATAGAAGAACAACTACAACTTAGAAAAAAAAAGTGGAGGTATTTCTACTGACTTTTCACAAATAAGAAAGATTACAGGAGAAAACTGTAAAGAAGTACATGCAAACAAATTAGATAATATTAGTAGAATGGGCAATTCATAGAAGCACATAAATTACAAAAACTGACTCAATAAGAAACACATCTGAAGAGCCTTATAACAAATAAAGTGACCGAATCAACAATAAAAACCTCCTACAAAGTAAAAGTCTCAGACCAGCTGACTTCACTGGTGAATTCCACCACTCAGAAGAGAGTTAACACCAATCCTACTCAAACTCTTCCAAAGAGTCGAGGAGACGAGAACACCTCCTGAGACACTCCACATGGCCAGCACGGCCCTGGCAGTGAACAGTCTCTTCAACAGATACTGCTGGAACACCCAGATATCCACATGCAGAAGAATGACAGCAGACCCGTATCTCATACCTTCTACCAGAACAACTCAAAATGGATCAAAGACATGAAATAAGAGGTAAAAACATAAAGGCTTAGAAAAAAAAACAGAGATATTGGATAATATCTTACTGTCTTAGACATGATGCCCAAAGCACAGGCAAAAAAACCCAAACAATCAAATACAAATTTATCAAAACTAAAACCTTTTTGGTTTTTGCATCAAAGGACACCATTAGTAAAGTGAAAAGACAACCCACAGAATAGGAGAAAATGCTTGCAGACTGTGTATTTGAAGAGGGTCTAGTGTTCAAAATATCTAAAAAACACTCCTGCAACTAAAAAATAAAAAGGCAAACAACCCAATTAACAAATGGGCCAAGGACTTGAACAGACTTTTCTCTGAAGAAGATATACAAACAGCCAACAAGAATATGAAAATATGTTCAATGTTATGGTTATTAAGGAAATGCCAATCAAAACCACAATGAGACACCTTTTTACAAACACCAGGGTGGCAATAACAGTAATTATAATTATAATAATAAAAGTGAGGCCAGCCACAGTGGCTTACAGCCCAGCTGCAGTGGTTCATACCTGTAATCCCAGCATTTTGGGAGGCCGAGGCAGGCAGATCACTTGAGGTCAGATACAACACTAGCCTGGCCAACATGGCAAAACTCTGTCTCTACTAAAAATACAGGAAAAAAAAATTAGCTGGGCACGGTGCACTGAGATCACACCACTGCACTCCAGCCTGGATGACAGAGTGAGACTCCATCTTAAGAAACTAATAAATAAGGCCGGGTGCAGTGACTCACGCCTGTAATCCCAGCACTTTGGGAGGCTGAGGCGGGCGGATCACGAGGTCAGGAGATCAAGACCATCCTGGCTAACATGCTAAAACCCTGGCTCTACTAAAAATACAAAAAAATTAGCCGGGCGAGGTGGCGGGTGCCTATAGTCCCAGCTGCTGGGAAGGCTGAGTCAGGAGAATGGCGTGAACCTGGGAGGTGGAGCTTGCGGCGAGCCAAGATCGCACCACTGCACTCCAGCCTGGGTGACAGAGGGAGACTCCATCTCAAAAATAATAATAATAATAATAAATAAAATAATAATAAAAGTGTTGATGAGAAATAGGAGCCCTCATATCTCACTGATTATAATGAAAAGTGACTCAGAGACTGGTAAACAGCGAGGTGGTTCTTCAAAAAGTTAAACACAGAATTCCCATGTGACACAGCAGTCCCACTTCTAGGTATTTCTCTTAGATATCTGAGAGAAATGAAAATATATCTGCACAGAAAAATGTACCCAATTTATAGCCACATTATTTATCATATCCAAATGGTAAAAGAACCCACACATTCGTTAGTGGATGCATGAATTAATAATTAAGATACATGTGTAAAAAGGAATATTGTTCAGTTATAAAAAGATTTATATAGTATACCTGCCACAGAGTAAATGAACATCAGAAACATGGCAAATGAGATCAGACACATACCATTTGATGCTTTGCATATCTGCAGAGATGGAAAGCAGATTAGTGCCGAGTCTGGAGGAGGCGAATGGAGTCACGGGTCCAGGGTGTGCTGGGGTGATCGTGAACCTCGAGAGAGATGGTGGCTGTAGGACATTGTGAATGTACCAGATGCCACCGCAATGGACACTGTAAAGTGGATAATTTTGTCTTCTATGAATTCAATTTCAATTAAAAAAGAAAAAGAAGTGGCAAATGGTGAAAATAATTTTCTGTGAGAAAAAGAAATTGATGAATGTTACAAAGGCTCTGACTTTTTCAAAAATAAGAATTGTAGAATGAATCAGTGCTTTCAGTTATGTAAATGTATACATGGTTTAAAAGTAAACATTTCAAGATTAACCATCTAAAACAGAGAGACGAGGACGGAGACGCAGGACACAGGTTTGGGGAGAAGACCCTTCTTCCCACGTGGTGGACTGAGCAAGTCTTTGATGTGTGGACACCGGACACTCCCGTGGCAGCTTCTCAGTCTCCATATTCTCTGGTAGAGCAGCAGCATCTGTGAATTTTCACAAAGTGGAGCTCCGGAGAGAGACCAGGCAAATGGGAACTGGGGAGGAAAAACCGAAAGGCAGAGACGCTCAGTGACTTCTGGGGCAGGTGGGCAGTGGCCTCATCTGACACCAACCCCCAGGGATGCACCCAACAGGACTTGGGGAGCTCAGCGTCGGTAAACTCTGGCTGTCAGATCGGTGGCCACTAGAACTACAAATGCTTGTTCATTAGGAACAAGTGTCCCAAGTGGGACTTTCTCAGGTGAGAGAAACGCTCTGTGTCTTGATGGGAATGCGGGTTCCTCGGTGGCCACATTGCCAAAGTCACTGGGTCACGCACAGAAGCACTGAGCATCTCACTGCGTGTAAATTCTGTCTCCACAACTGAACAAGGGCTGAACACCAGTCACCTGCTTTGTGCAGGGGAGTGAGTTAGAGATTCTGAAGCCATCTTGCTTAACACGTGGGAAGTATCTTGAGGAGAGTGGTCTGTCTATGATTGCCCGGGAGGGCACGGACATGCATGGACTACGTTACTTCGGAGAAGTTTCAGCCTCCTAAACACGTATCATCTGGCTCTGCCCACTGAGAGGGCCCAGGAGCAACGAGCTCACCCAGGGTCCAGAGCTTGGTTTCCAAATCTCATTCTCCACTGACGAGAACCAGCGTCCCTGGAGAAAGAGCTGAGTCCAAGACCAAGGCCGGGGAGCCTCAATGCCTCAGAGAGCGAGGAAGTCTTCAGAGAACGCTGGTGCATGTTCAGAGACGCTTAAGCAGCTCAGAGAGGCTCCCACCAGCCAGAGCTGGGAGCGTTTTACAGCCAAACTGAGTGACCGTGTAAAGTATTGATAATTAACATGATAAAAATCCATGAGTTTAGACTGGTGTGGTAGCACCGCAGAGGCCAGAGGATCCCCTGAGCCCAGGAGTTTGACGCCAGCCTGGGCACCCAGCCAGACCTGTCGCTGCAAAAAGGAAAAACAAAAAAGACTCTATAAGTCTATACTGATATGATTGAAACAAATAAATAAATGGTGTTAATGAGTGACTGATTAAATAAATGAAAAGGAAAAGTTTTCACTAACAGCAGAATGATAGCAAATAAATATAGAAGGAATGGGTGGTGAGTTTAGAAAATCGTGAATGAAGAGAAACTGGACAAAAAGTATCTTCCCACAAGTTACTTACTTATTAGTTACAAAAGGAAATGTTCTAACTTTGGTGGAGAAAACTGACCAACAGCCCCTTGACCACGTGATCAAAGTCAGCCTCAGCATGGAGGCAGGACGGCCTCGTCTGCACGGGGTATTAACAGGAAGCCTGGAGAGGCCACGGGGGCTTCCGCAGTGCTGCTGCTGCACAGACTACACCTGGATGGGACGTCGAGGAGGCATCAGACAAACCCAGACTGAGGGGGCTGGAAGAAATCACTGGGCTGAACTCGGAGTGTGTCAAGGTAAGAGAGATAAAGACCTCCCGAGGAGCTGCTCCGCGTGAGAGAGGACGGCAGGTGCGACCACACGGCGGACGGCAGGTGTGACCACACGTGCAGCAGGTGACCCTGCCCCAGGTCTTGTTCCAGGACTCTGAAAAGAGAAGCTGTCAAGGATATTGTTGTGTATTAATAAATTGTGCACTAGATAATATAGTACTTAATTTAGTATATAGATAGTGGATTAGATCATAGTATTGCATTACAATTATATTTCCCAATAGTGATAGCTGTGCTTAGGTTGTCAGGAAATACACAATGAAGTATTTAAAAATTAAAGAACCACTATGTCCACAACTTAGTCTCAAATGGATCAGAAAAAGATAGATAGATAGATGATAGATAGATGATTGGTAGATAGATCATTAGATAGATGATAGCTAGATAGATGGTAAGATAGATGATCAGATAGGTAGATAGATGATAGATAGATAGATAGATAGATAGATAGATAGATAGATGATAGACAGATGATAGACAGATAGATGATCAATAGATGATAGATAGATAAATAGATAATTAGATAGATGATTAGATAGATAGATGATGGATAGACAGATAATGTGATGGGGCAAAATGTACCAGTTGGTGTGTCTGGGTAACACATTGCCGACAGTTTTAAAAATTATTCTTATAACATTTCCATAAGTTTGATATATCAAAATTTCAGAAATACAAATAATTGCATCCTCCAAAAATGGTGACAATAAATGAAGGAATGAGTAAGTCGAACTTGATTAAAAGCTTACTTTTATTTATGAAAAGACATATGAGAGCAAGAAAGCAAGGCGATGTCTGTGTGCATGCGTGTTACAAAAGAGATGTCCATGTAGCTCATAAATATATAAGCAGCTTTGCACCATCCATGGGCATAGAAAGTGGTGCAACCACTTTGGAAAAGTGTTTGGTGATATCTACAACAGAGAAACACGTACACACACACACACACAGAGTTGTGAGTTAGCAATTCCATTACTCCCAGTATAAATGACTGCTATGCCCACCAAAATACAGACACAAAAATGTTTATAGCAATTTTATTGATAAGAGCTAAAAAACTAGAAAGAATCTAAATGTTCAGCTGTAGTTAAATGGATAAATATGTTGCACAGTGGAATACTATGTTGCAACAGAAAATATAATAAACTGATTACCCTGCAAAAATATGAATCTCACAGCTATAATGTTCCTTGACAGAAGCCAGAAGCAGGATAATACATATGATAACAAAGATCTATATTCATATGAAATTCAAAATAGAAGTGAAATGAATCTTCAGAACAGGTTGTGGTGATGTTTGCTCCCAGGGCTGCTGGCCAGGAGGGAGCAGGGATCAGCCTTTGTGGTATGTGTGTTCAATGCCTATACCCGGGTAGTGTGCACACAGTTGTATATATGGGGAAAGCCCACTGAGCTTCATGTTTGAGATTTGTGGTCATTGCTTTATGTAGATCATACTTCAATATATAGAAAACTAAAAATAACAAGACATCCTTCATGTATTGCCATAGAATGGTGACATATACAATTAGGTCACGAGAACTATGTTTCATCAAGTTTTCATATTTCTCTCATCATGATACATAATGATTTCAAAGTATTCCATTTTATGCATATGCCATAACACTTTTGATAATTGCCTGTTCTTGAATATTTAGGTTATTTCTAATATTTCATTCCAATATTTTTCTCTAAATACTCGATCAATTGTCACCTCTGTTACAAAATCTCACCGTGCATTCTTTTTTCTTTTTTTTTGAGGCAAGATCTCACTCTGTCAGCCAGGCTGGAGTGCAGTGGTGTGATCACAACTCACTGCAGCCTCGACCCCCTGGATTCAAGCGATCCTCCTGCCTCAGCCTCCTGAGAAGCTGGGACGAGAGGTGAACGCCACCATGCCTGCCTAATTTTTTCTTAGTTTTTGTAAAAACAGGGTCTTGTTATGTTGCTTAGTTGGCATGCTTATTATTTTGGTAGAGTGCCCGGTTGTTAAATTGCTGGGTACATGGTGGGAACCGTGCTGAAGCTTTTCTAATGCATTCAAAATGTCTTCTATCAACATTGTGTGCTAATTTATGTTCCAGCATGACAGCCCCTGAAGCATTCTGATTATGGAGACGCTGTTCCTCTCTCCCCAGCACAAGCTCTTTTCGTCTTCCACTTTCCAGTTTCCAGTATCACATGTGGGTCACTTACTTGGCCCACCCACATTGGTATTAATAATGGAGTTATGTCCCCCACTTTTCCTAATGGGCTCATATTTAATGTCCAACCATGCGGATAATATTCACCAGCTGACACCCGGGGGGTTGATGTTGACGCCTCTTCTTTCTCTTCCTCCTCCTCCTCCTCCTCCTCCTCCTCTTCTTTGTCTTGCCCCTTCGTATTGTTATGGCAAAATAATATTCAAGGCAGTATGACCTTGTGACATAACCAATGTAATAAATGAGGCTGAAAAATCCAATCTAATCTATAGATGACTAATCAATGCACACATGCTTTTCAAGCAAACATCTATAACTCTTTTCAAGGAGAAAAGCTTTTTTCGGCAAAAGACCTTTGGCAAAAATTTAATGATGTTCATATTCACTTCATTTTCCTGAAGAAATAAAGGTAACTTATATAAAGGCACAAGAATTCCCACAATATATCCCTGAGTCTACTGCTGGTAATGAATCAGTATTCTGGTAAGTCTCCAAACTTCGAAATCATAGAATAGACCAAGATTTAGGATTGCAAATAAGTTTTTCCATTGCATTTTGAAAAAAAGAAAGCTCACTTTCAAGGATTGCCTAGAAGGCCTTTGTGACAGAGCCACTGTTTAATCCCCAGCCTCATCTCGATGACCAGCGCCTGCTGCCCCTCCGCCACCCAATGCACCCACCTCAGCAGCTGCTTCAGCGTCCTGGCATGTGTCTTCTTGGGATGGTCTGCCCCTTCCACCCTCTATCCCACACCTGTCACCTCTTCATCTGTAGAAGGAGTTATTTCAGGCCCCACCTAGAACAATGTTCTGTAGGAACCCCTTCCACCCCCAAGGCCTCCCGTCCTCCTCCCCTCATCCCCGGGGCTTGCTGACCTCTGTGTAGCTGTCCCATCCCTGTGACTGTGGCTGTTCTGTGGGGGTCCAGTCACGAAGTCAGCCTCGCTGGCCCCGCACACCATGGCCCTTCAGAGAGCCTCCCACGGAGGAGATTTGTCTCTAAAAAGATGCGGAGAGCTCCTCCTGAAACTGCTTCTGAGCTGCCTCTAAGGAACCATGTGATCTTGATCAAAGGGCTGCCTTGGCCTCTAGAAAGGAGGGGTGTGGAACGAGGAGGCCTAAATCCCCTTCCCTGTGTCATGGTTTCCAAGAAGGATGAACAAGCTCCCTCCACACCCCAACCCTGCCACGTGTGCCCCGCACTGTACCTTGGTGTCACCACATTTGAAAGAGCGTAGATCTGCCTGCAAACGCACAGGCTTCTGCTGACGCTGCCCTAAAAGTGATCACAGCGGCAGTCCCCACACGATCCGCCGGCCCCAGCTTTCACAGCTTCAGCACTTGACCACTTCACGGGGGATCCCATTAAGCTGTTGCTACATGATAGACACCCAATGTATTTTTACCAAATGAGTCAATTTGAATAATCTAGACTTGAGGTTAAATGAAAGCACAGAAAGGGTCAAGAATTATTAAAAGGACAGTTAACAAATGTTATAGAAATTCACCGTTCAAGGAACGAGGGGTGGGAGAAAAGGTGCATAATCCTTGCAAGCCTTTTTAGTACTGAAAGACAAGAAAGCTAAAGTGAAGTGGTCCTCCACCATCTAGTGGCCGGGCTCAGTAACAGGGAAACTCCACTCAGTCCCCACAGCAAGGTGATTCTCAGGGAAATCATCGGGTTCCTGAATCCCACGAGTAATCAGTGAGGGCTAGGTTATTTTTCTAATTATTGATTATTACAATAGTAACAAAAACTAGTTAATAGAGAATAAATCTAAGTAAGTTGAAAAGATACAAACGATTAAAATTATGTATTTCTTAATCGTGTTTTGAAATAAAAGCTAAAATAAAATCACATGACCATTGTTCCGTATGGATTAATAGTTTATAATATATTTTACTCGGCTCACAAATGTGCCAACCAAGACCCACGAAGGCCAGAAGCTTTGCCTGAAGCCACACAGGAGCTTAAGGAACTCACACGGGGTCAAGTAAAAAAGCAGTGGTGCTGGGATTCAAAGCCAGAATTACACAACTCACACCACCAACTCAGGCGTTTGATGTAATAAGAGACAAGGTTACGTTGAGTTTATTTATTATGCTTCATATGCTTCCAGCTGCATCTGAAAGGTGAGGGTGTATGGGATGGAAGCACATCTGGTGGGTGGACATGAGGACCACAGCAGCTGCATCTGGAAGATGAGTGTGCCTGAGATGGAAGATCTGGTGAGTGGACATGAGCATCCCGGGTATACTGAGTAAACTCAGCCAAGGATGCATTGCAGGAGGTGAGGAAGCTGACTGTGGTTTGGATGTCGTTTGCTGTCTCCACCAAATTCCATGTGAAACGTGATCCTCGGTGTGTTGGTGTTTGGAGGTGGCGCCTAGTGGGAGGTGTTTACATCCTGGTGGGAGGTGTTCACGTCCTGGGACTGAATCCCTCTTTGTGAGGTAGTGAGTGTGGTTTCACTCTCAGAGACTGGACTGGACTGGCTCCCGCTGGAGCTGTTGCAATAAGGTGAAGTTTCTTCTGCTGCTTGGTCCTCTCCGCATCTGTTCACTTCTCTGACCTTCTCCACCAGGTTACCCAGCTCAGAAGCCCTCGCAGGGAGCAAAGACCAGGCCCTTGAACTTCTCAACCTACAGAACAGTGAGCTAAATATATATTTTTTCTTATAAATTACCCAGTCTCAGGTAATTCTCTTAGCCACTCAACAGGGACAAGGCTGTGTGGGAGATGGAACACACCTGACGGGCCTGCCTCTGTGACAGAGTGAGGCTTGGGCAGCTCGGGCTACCTGCACAACCGTGCAACCAGGGTCCCTTGAGCATGCAGGCAGGCCCTGGGGGATGAAGTGTTAAAAGAGACCAACGACCTGTCTTTGGCCTTGAACAATTTCGCACCCTGGGTCTCATTTCTTCTCTACAAATTCCCCTGGTACTGTGTTCATTTACTGCCTGCGCCGTGCTCCTCCAATCATTAAACCACTACCTAGCTGGTTTCCCCTAAGCAATCTGGGGTTTATTCTCAGCTTTGCAGAATCATTGATGTCCGCCAATGCTTCTGGTTCTCCTTCTTCTGGGCACCTGTTAAAACTGCACTCTTCTGCCCCCTTGAGGTTGTACAAGGGCGTGTGACTTGCCTTAGGGAAAAGTGAACTCTGTCATGGCTGGGAAGAAACCAGCAAGAGTGGAGTTCTTTGTCTCATCAAGACACCAGACACGTTCTAGACCTTTGCAGTCCAGTATGGGAGAAACCAGCCACATGTGGCTATTTAACTTTAAATTAATTAAAATGAAATAGAATTAAACATTCTGTTTCTCGGTTGTATTTGTCACAGGTCAAACGCTCAGAGCCATATGTGGCTCGAGGCTGCCATGTTGCACAGTGCAAATCCACAGAGCGTTTCATCCAACGGTATTGCATTCCACAGCCCGCTGCCCTGAGGAGGGAAATGCACAGAGCCTCCTCCTGACCCACAGCGCACATGTGGTAAGAGACAGAGTAAATTTATTTTTAAAGGCACTAACATTTTGGAGATTTTGTCAGTAACACAATCTATTTTATCCTGTGTGTTGCAAGTTTCTTCCAAATTGCTAAAGAATAAATGAGTAGCTCAAAGCCATACAAAAAAGATAACATTGGTAAAGTAATCATATTGGTAAATATAAAAGCCAGCATTGGCCGGGCACAGTGGCTCACGCCTGTAATCCCAGCACTTTGGGAGGCCGAGGCAGGTGGATCTCGAGGTCAGGAGTTCAAGACCAGCCTGGCCAAGATGGTGAAACCCCGTCTCTACTAAAAATACAAAAAAATAGCTGGGATTGGTGGCAGGCGCCTGGAATCCCAGCTACTTGGGAGGCTGAGGCAGGAGAATCGCTTAAACTCGGAGGATGGAGGTTGCAATGAGCTGAGATCACACCACTGCACTCCAGCCTGGGCGAGAGAGTAAGACTCAGGTCTCAAAAAAAAAAAAAAAAAAAAAAAAAAAAAAAAGGCCAGCATCATTGTATTTTTGTTTGTAACTCCCTCTTTTCTTTCCTACATAACTTGAAAAGCATAGATGAGAGTTTTAGAGACTAGAGAAGCAGCTGCACATTCTGGACCCCTGGTGATACAGGTGCCCAGAGTGTGGAGATGAACTAGACGTGGCTCCGTCGAAACCCAAAGCCATGCAATGCTTTGTAAAAATGTTTCTCTGGAATTAGATTTTAGAATATAAAGCAAGAATTATCTGGAGCCAGCACCATTTACACATGTACCTCTTTCCGCCATGATCTTGTCTGTCCAGCTATTACTAAAACCGGGGAGGGGATACACCACACAAGGGCATCCTTTGTGACAGTAACATCAGGGTGTAGAGCTGTGTAGGAGCAGAGTCTATCTGCTTCTGAAGCTATGCTGGATCAATTCAAAATAGATTGCTGTAAGATTAGAATGTTAATTCTAATGTCAAAGGTAAACATAAAGAAAATAACTAAAAAGTGTATACAGACGGGAAATTAGTCAAGGATCAAAGGAGTAGAGTATGTCAATCAAATACAAAAATAAGGCTGTATAAGGGGAATCATGAACAACAAAGAAGACATGAAAACAAATAGAAAAATGGCAGAAGATCCTTCTTGTCGTCAATTACTTTAAACATAGAAGCATCAAACTCACTGGCTAAGGTACAAACTTGGCAAAATTTTTAAAATGACCTAATAATCACAAGATTTTCTTTAGAGCCAAAGGAATAGGTAGGGTGAGGGGGATGGCAGAGAAGCCGTCCTGCAGAAGATACCGGGAAAGAGCTGGGGGGCAACACCAGGACCTGAAAAACAGACTTTAAGTCAAAAAGGGTCACAAGAGATGAAGAATAATTGATAAAACGGCTTATTGATCTAGAAGATAGAAAAATTAAAAGCAAATATACATCAAACAGAAAACCCCACACTATATGAAGAAAACATTGACAGAATGGAAAGGAGAGCTCATAAAAATGTCAATGTTCACTTCAGTAATGACAAGAACAATATTCAGAGGAGTGGTAATGACCTAGACGCCGCCCGCAGAAAACTCCACCCACCAGCTGCAGAACCGACATTCATCTCAAGTGCACACGGAACATTCTCCAGCATAGAACAGATGTTAGTCTGTGAGACAAGCCTCGACAAATGTGAAAAGACTGAATTCATACAGAGCCTTTTCTCTGATCACCAATAGAATGAAGAAATTTACAAACATATAAAAATTAAGCAACACACTCCTCAGCAACTAATTTGTAAAAGAAAAAAAATTGCAAGGGAAATTAGAAAGTACTTTGAGGTAAATGCAAACAAAACCAAGGTTTACTAAAACTTATGATCTGAAAAGAAAGCAACCTTCAAAAGGAGATTTATAGGTAAAAAGACCTAAAGTTAAAAAAAATAAAAGATCTCAGTTGGTAGCCTAACCTTACTAGCAAAAGAAGAGCAAACTAAACCCAAAGTTACCAGAGGTGTGGAGATGCTGAAGGTTACAATGGTGATCATCATAGTAGATGAGAGAAAAAAAATAGAATCAATAAAACCAAACACTACATTTTTTTGAATAAACAAAACTGTCAAACCCTTAACTCATTGACTAAAAAAGGAGAGATGGTGTAAATAGCCAAATTCAGAAATAAAAGTGGGTACATTACTACAACCCTTACAGATGTTGAAAGGATCATAAGAGAATGCTGGAAACAGTTGTATGCCAACAAATTAGGTGACCTTGGGAAATGGAAAGAGTCCTGGGGACAGAAATTACCAAGCCCCACTCAAGAAGAAATAAAAATCTGAACAGACCTATAAAGAGTAAACAAATTGATTCAGTCTTCAAAAATTCCTCAATAAGCAAAAGGCCAGGACCAGATGGCTTTATTGGCTAGTTCTAGAAATCATTGAAATAATACCAATCCTCAAAACAAAGTACTCTCCTTCCAAAATACACCCAAGGAGAGAACACTTCCTAACCCATCTTGTGAAGCCATCATTACACTAACACCAAAGCAAGACAAGACACAACAGGAAAAGAAAACTGCCAACCAGTGTCTCTTAATGTAAATACTCGTAAACTCTACAACAACAAAGGCAGCAATCCAAGTTCAACAACATGTTAAAGGGATTATACACCCTGCACAAGTGTGATAGATGCCAGAAATGCAAGTGAGGTTCAGCCTCAGAAAATCGATGAATGTAACACATTACATTAAAAAAAGAAGAAAATAATCATCTTGATGTAGAAAAAACATTTGACAAAATTCAATATTATAAAAACACTCAGCTAACCACGGAAGGAGGTCTCTCTTCCTTGGCCCAAAAATATCCTTTTGGGGCTGTGAAAATGTAGATACAACCACTCCGGACACAAGCTGATAGTTGCTAAAGCTGGAGTTAGACACATAGGAGTTTACTATGCTTCTGTCTACTCTCATGTTCTTGAAATTTTTTGTCATAAATGCTTACATCATCACGTGTAAAAGATATATTACTTTGACTACTTTCATCAGAATTACAGGTCTTTATATTCTCAGTACACCTAAGTCATCACAGGATAAATTTGCCTTCCATTTTATGTCAGGTCATTCAGCAAAATATACATTAAGTGCCAGTCCTTGGGCTAATGCATAAGCAATGTGTGAGAACACTGTCTTAGTGAATTTGAGCTTCTCTAAAAAAATTCCATAAACGAGATGGCCTGTTCTCCCAGTTCTGGAGGCCGGAGGTTCGAGATCGAGACGGTGGTGCATCTGCTGTCGGGTGAGGGCCGCTTTCTGGTTTCCGGACAGTGCCTTTTTCCTGTGTCCTCACATAGCAGAAGAGACGGGGTACTCTCTGGGTCCCTTTCATAAGGGCACTAATCTTATCATGATGATTCATGAGGCTCCACCTGCAAAACCTAATCACCTCCCAAATGTCCCACACCTCCCAATACCATCACTTTGACCATTAGGTTTCCAACTGTGGATTTAGGGGACACATTCGGTCTATGGCAGGTACACATGGAGATGATTCTTGAATTTGAGCTTCAATCTATTAGGGTAGGAAAAAAAGCAATGAAAATATGATATAAATATACTTCACACACACACCCACACACACACACACAAATTTTCATACCCAGTAAGACAGCTAATGTTTAAAAACATACAGACAAAACATAAAATAACAAGCATTTGTTGGGTTGTGGAGGAATCAGGACAATTAAGCATTCATGGTAGAAACACAATACAGTGCAGTCACTAAGGGAACTGTGTGAAGAGGAATATAATATAGTTGGTCACTGTGGGGAACTGTATGGAGAGGAATATAATATAGTGTGTTCACTATGGAGAACTGTATGGAGAGGAATATAATATAGTTGGTCACTGTGGAGAAGTATATGGAGAGGAATATAACATAGTGTGTTCACTATGGAGAACTGTATGGAGAGGAATATAACATAGCACGGTCACTGTAGGGAAATGTATGGAGAGGAATATAATATAGTGTGGTCACTGTGATAACTGTATGGAGAGGAATATAATATAGTGTGGTCACTATGGAGTACTGTATGGAGAGGAATATAATAGTGTGGTCACTGGGGAGAACTGTGTGAAGACTCCTCAAAAATAGCAGAAGAGACTAAAAACTAAACAGAATTACCTCAAAAAACTAAACAGAATTACCATATGACCAGCGATTCCACTTCTGGGTATATTCTAACAAACAGAAATGAAAAACGAAGACTGGGATTCAGATAGGAGGGATCCGTGCACCACTGCTCCTGGCAGCACCACGCAGAATAGTGGAAACCTGGAATCAACCCAGAAGCCATTGCTGGATGAACGAGTAAACACGGTGTGGGGCACACAGATGGTGAAATGTTATCCAGCCTTAAAAAGCAGGGCAATGCTGGCACCTGCTTCCACATGGCTTCAACCCAAAAACATGGAAAACATTATGCCAAGTCACAAAAAGACAAACGCTGCAGGATTTCACGTCTGCGAGGAATCTACAGCAGTGAAGTTTCCAGAGACTGAAGGTAAAGCGAGGGCTTCCGGGCTGCGGGGCGGCAGGGGGCGCTGTCGTTTAACGGGTGCGGCGTTTCCGGGGGAGAAAGTGGACCGTTCTGGAGATGGAAGAGGTGTCCGCGGCACCACAGCGTGAATGTGCTTAATGTCACTGAACAGTGCACTTCAAAATTGTTAAAATGGGCAATGTGTGTATTTTACACGACAGTGTGTATAAAAATGCAGCATGGAATCTGCTGATGGTAAAGGAATGCTCAGGGCTGACAGGAAGGACGAACAGGAAGACGCCTCAGAACAGACACTGCCACTCATGTGAGACGACACAGCAGCAGGCCCAGCGCCGTCTGGAAGAAAGACCGAGCCAGGAAGGGAGGAAAGAGGATTTCCGTCCAGAGCCGCGACACACAGCCCCGTATCTCTCCAGCGGGGCTCAGCCACAGGCTGCGCCAGGCCAAAGCTGCTGTCTCCATTCCAGGTTTTGCTCAGGGGACATGGCCCCGTCTGGTACTGTGGGTTCCCTGCACCGTCTCCCCTCAAACCCCCGCCCGAGGCTCATCACCTCGACTTGGCTTTCGGCACCGTGCTAGGCGCTGCTTGTGCTAAGAAAACCCCGTTCTGGGATCTGAAACTGTGGTCGTTCCCACCCGTAATTTGCAGTTAGACGCTGACTGGCCTCTCCCCATCACCCAGGAGGAGGCTTGGAGATTCCTGCCTGCCCCGGAAGCCACGAGCAGCTCCCAGGCAGGACTCGGAGCTCAGTCCAGGCTTTTCCTTCATGGACTCGTTTGCGTGTGAGACGCGTGTGTGCACCCACTCAGGGCTCACAGTGTGCACCCACCCACTCAGGGTCATACGGGCTCTGCGTAGGGGATCCAGAGGAGGAAGATCTTCCCCGGAGGACTCTCATTGTTCCTACAAGATAACAGAAGCCCATAAGCTGCAAAAATGAGATTCAAAGCCAGGTCAGAATGAGTTTAACTGATGTCCTTTCCACCACTAGTTTTCAAGAACTGAGCATTCTGTGATCTATGAATGAACAGCTTGTAATACAGGCACGTAAATATTTGGGCCTGTTGAAGGGACGCGCACCTTAAGCATATTTATCTATGCATACACATATCTTTAACTGGATGATTAATGCTCTAGTTATCTGGCATGAAATAGCCTTAGATTTTATGTTTTCATCAGCATTTTAGAAACTTTATGTTGTATTTATCATTAGAAATCATGATGCCAAACTATCCTTATGAAATGAACATTGTACTTACTATTTGTCAAATTGCTTCAGCAACACTGAAGATGTAATTATTGGAATCACATATTGGAAAAAAATACGTGATTGCAAAGAGACAGGACAAAGGGAGGTAGCTGAAGGCAGAAAGGTCACTGCGATTTTCTCAAGTCTTGCCGATAGACTGAAAATGGAGGAAAAGAACACATTTCATTCTGGCTAGTATCAGCCGACATCCTGATGTCAGGAGAAACACGCTTTTAAGTCTGATGCTATTTAGCTTTTCAGCAGGCAAACTCCTTCAAAAGCATTCGAAGGTTCAGCACACATATTGAATTTTAGATACCTCTCAAAACTGTCTGAAAAATAAATCTTTTTCTATGATAAGATTCAGCTGGTGATTTGTTAAACAATGTTTCAGGGGCTGAATTCCTGCCACATTAAACATGATGTTTCCCTTGTTATCTAGAATGTCTTTAAGAAATTCCACTATCAGTTTATAAATTTCTCAGCTAGCCCATTGAAAGAGCCAGAGAAATTAAATGATCCTTCACTCTGTTGAGAAAAGAAAACCTATGGGTACGATTGAGTTCAGAAAGTACCTATCTCCTCAAATTTTCTTCTAAATATGTTTTGAAAAAGTAAAAATGTAGTAGCATGAAAGAGCTAATGTAAAAATAATGGTAAAATGTAAGAAAATTTATATTTTCTGCATGGAAAAATAACTGATTTTAATTGTTGACAGTGACGACGGAAGAACAAGACGAAAATTATCCTGGTAGTGAATTAGAAATCAGTAGATAGGAGCTGTACATTCTAGACATGGCCAAGTGATCAGGAGACCAGAGCTGGACAGGAGGCTTCCACAGCAATGGGAGTGACTTTTAGGGGTGCATTTCGGCGGAGCAGAGCAAGCAGAAGTCACCACAGTGACCCCAGGAGAGGGAGGGGAGAAGATTACATCCGTGGGATGAAGCCTGCAGAGCCCAACTTTCTGAACAAGGGGAAATACATTCTGCCATTGTCATGATGGGAAAAATCAATTAACTCATGATTTATTATCCACTTATTTATTTAGTTATTCAGCAACTCTGCTGAATGCCTGCTACGTCCCAGGGATACAATATTGGCCAAGTCAGAATAAGTCCAACAATAACAGCATTTACAGTCCAGTAAAGACAGAATTAAACAAAAAAACAAATGAACAAGTTATAAATACTGTAACTGCATGCTGTGAAGTGCTAAGGTTTGCACAGTGTGGTGGACAGTGGCCCTGGCATTGAGAGGGGCTCATGGAGACTCACCCAAGTCTGTGGGTTGAGGGTGGGGACCAAGAGCTGAGTGGCTGTGAGACCACTGGGTGCATACACTGCCTCTGGGCTGCACAGCAGAGGTCTGGTTGAAGGTACAAATTTGTGCACCAAGGTGGTAATTGAAGAGAAGGGCCTGGATGAGGTTATCAGAGAAGAAAGTCCCAGGAGGAAAAAGGTACTAGAGGGAGTGCTGAGAAGTTCCAGTTCTGACCAAGTAAGCCCTGTGTGCTGGGTTAGCAAACAGAGGGCCTGGAAGGCGGAAGAAGGCCTGGGAAGTAAATACCACAAAACCAGGAGTAGAGAAGGAGGAGCCTTCATCGGAAGGCTGAGTGCCCCTGCATGGTGGAGTCAGCTGAGTGTCATAACTGCATGATGACCGTAGAGGCCTCAGGACCTTAGAGAAGATTCAGGAGTGAAGTGATAAAGGCAGAAGCAAGAAGCCAGGAAATTCCCCAAACAGATTTACATTTCACTGCTCACCTCCTCCCATTGTCACCCGCAGATCTTCAGATGGGCCTCCTGCATGCTCTCTGCGGTCACTGCACTCTCTTGGGTTGGTTCTCTATATCAAGTCAGGTGGAATCCTTGCTTGGTTTCAGGGAAATACAGCTCTTTTCTGTAAGTGTTTATTCTCTCAACCTCAAACCACAGGGAATAATTACTGCAATTTCACTTTAATGCCACCTCATACCAAAAGCTTTCTCTGTGTGTATGACTATTGGTTGGGTATCCACCTAGTAGTAGAAACTCTAGGTGATATGTGTATGTTGGGATTCAAGAGAGAATGGCAGAGTTTCACAGAGAAGTGACCCAGCTGACGCTCTCAGCAGCAGGCTTTGATAGTGCAAGCTGCTCACACCCTCACCTGCACTTCGTGTGGTCAACAATATTAATAGAGCATTTCTGGTGGAATGTAATTTTGTTTCATATTGTTTTAATTGTCCTTCTCCTAACGGTCAATGGGATTGAACAACTTCATTTATTCATTGGTTATTTGGAGACATCCTTTGGTGAGTTGCCTGTTCATGCTTTTTGCCCTTTTATTGACACTTTTCTTTCTTAATTTATAAATATTATTGTTATTATTACTGTAATGATTCCCTTGATAGTTATGGGTATTGCAAATGTTTTCTTTTCATTGGTGACTTTTTAAACAAACAAACTTAGTGGGGTCTTTGATCAATACAAATTCCTTTTTCTTTATAGCCAAAGCTTTTTAATCCATTTAAGATTTTTCCCTCCTATTCTAATAACATAGGAGAGTATATTTCATTATATTCTGGTAGTGCGATAGTTTTACATCTCACATTTAGATCTACAATCCATCTATATTTTATTTATTTCACTGTGTACTTCCATTTGATCCAGCACCACTCACCCAAAAGCCTTTCCTTTTTCATTGCACAGTGCCAGCTTTGTTTTATTTATTTATTTTATTTTATTTTTCCATAGGTTGTTGGGGTACACATGGTATTTGGTTATGTAAGTAAGTTTTTTAGTGGTGGTTTGTGAGATTTTGGTGCGCCCATAACCTGAGCAGTAGGCACTGCACTCTATTTGTAGTCTTTTATCCCTCATCCCCTTCCCATTCTTTCCCCTCAGGTCTCCAAAGTTCATTGTATCATTCTTATGCCTTTGAGACCTCATAGCTTAGTTCCCACATATCAATGAAAACATATGATGTTTAGTTTTCCATTCCTGAGTTACTTCACTTACAATAATAGTCTTTGATCTCATCCAGGTTGCTGCAGATCCCATTAATTCTTTCCTTTTTATGGCTGAATAGTATTCCATCATATATATATATATATATACTGCAGTTCCTTTATCCACTCATTGATTGATGGCCATTTGGGTTGGTTCCAAGATTTTCCAATTGCAAATTGTGCTGCTATAAAATGTGTATGCAAGTATATTTTTGATATAATGACTTCTTTTCGTCTGGGTAGACACCCAGTAATGGGATCGCTGGATCAAATGGTAGTTCTACTTTTAGTTATTTAAGGAATCTCCACACTGTTTACCATAGTGGCTGTATTATTTTACATTCCCATCAGCAGTGTAGAGGTGTTTCCTAATCACCACATCCATGCCAATATCTACTGTGTTTTAATTTTTTGATTATGTCCATTCTTGCAGGAGTAAGGTGGTATCGCATTGTAGTTTTAATTTGCATTTCCCTGATCATTAGTGATGTTGAGCATTTTTTCATATGTTTGTTGGCCATTTGTACATCTTCCTTTGAGAATTGTCTATTCATTTCCTCAGTCCACTTTTGTATTTTTCAGAATTTCAGAAATGACTCATTTATGTATTTATTTTTTATTTTACGTTAAGTTCTGGTATACATGTACAGAATGTGCATATTTGTTAGATAGGTATACATGTGCCATGGTGGTTTGCTGCACCTATCAACCTGTCATCTAGGTTTTAAGCCCTGTATACATTAGGTATTTGTCTTAATGCTCTCCCTCCCCTTGCCTCCCACCCAATGACAGACCCTGGTGTGTGATGTTTCCCTCCCTGTGTCCATGTGTTCTCACTGTTCAACTCACACTTATGAGTAAGAACATGCAGTGTTTGGTTTTCTGTTCCTGTGTTAGTTTGCTGATGGTAATGGCTTCCAGATTCGTCTATGTCCCTGCAAAGGACATAAACTCATCCTTTTTTATGGCTGCATAGTATTCCATGGTGTATATGTATCACATTTTCTTTATCCAGTCTATCATTGATGGACATTTGGGTTGGTTCCAAGTCTTTGCTATTGTGGATAGTGCTGCAGTAAACATATGTGTGCATGTGTCTTTATATTAGAATGATTTATAATCCTTTGGGTATATACTCAGTAACGAGATTGCTGGGTCAAGTGGTATTTCTGGTTCTAGATCCTTGAGGAATCGCCACACTGTCTTCCACAATGGTTGAACTAATTCACACTCCCACCAACAGTGTAAAAGCATTCCTATTTCTCCACATTCTTGCCAGCATCTGTTGATTCCTATCTTTTTAATGATTGTAATGATCACCATTCTAACTGATGTAAGGTGGTATCTCATTGTGGTTTTGATTTGGATTTCTCTAATAGCCCCCTTTTTTTTTGAGACGGAGTCTTGCTCTGTCGCCCAGGCTACTGGAGTACAGTGGTGCGATCTCAGCTCACTGCAACTTCCACCTCCCGGGTTCAAGTGATTCTCCTGTCTCAGCCTCCCAAGTAGCTGGGACTACAGGCACTCACCACCGCGCCTGGATAATTTTTTTGTATTTTTAGTAGAGACAGGGTTTCACCATGTTGGCCAGGCTGGTCTCAAACTCCTGAACTCAAATGATCCACCTGCCTTGGCCTCCCAAAGTGCTAGGATTACAGGCATGAGCTACTGCACCCAGCCAATAGCCCACTTTTTGATGGAATTGTTTGTTGTTTTCTTACTGATTTCTTTGAGTTCGTTGTAGATTCTGGATATTAGTCCTTTGTCAGATGTATAGATTGTGAAGATTCCACTCTGTGGGCTGTCTGTTGACTCTGCTGACTGTTCCTTTTGCTGTGCAAGAGCTCTTTAGTTAAATCCCAACTATTTATCTTTGTTTTTATTGCATTTACTTTTGGGTTCTTGGTCATTAAATCCTTGCCTAAGCCAGTGTCTAGAAGGGGTTTTCCAATGTTATCTTCTAGAATTTTTATAGTTTCAGGTCTTGTATTTAGTTTCAGGTCATTATATTTCCCTACTTTATGATTTTGTTTTCTTTGACAAAGATCAGTTGGCTGTGAGTATGTGGGTTTATTTCTGGGTTCTTTATTCTGTTTGATTGGTCTGTGTGCCTATTTTTATACCAGTACCATGTTGTTTTGGTGACTATGGCCTTATAGTATAGTTTGAAATCAGGTAGTGTGATGCCTCCAGATTTGTTCTTTTTGCTTAGTCTTGCTTTGGCTACGTGGGCTCTTTTTGGTACCAAATGAATTTTAAAATTGTTTTTTCTAATTCTGTGAAGAATGATGTTGGTATTTTGATGGGGATTGCATTGAATCTGTAGATTGCTTTTGGCAGTATGGTCAAAGACCTCTACAAGGAAAACTACAAAACACTGCTGAAAGAAATCATAAATGACACAAATTGAAATACATCACATTCTCATGGATGGATAGAATAAATATTGTGAAATGGCCAGCTTTGTTTTAGATGAAGTTTCCCTGTGTGCTTTCTTTTCTCCTGACTCTTCATCGATCTGTTTTTAATCCCTTTCACTAGTGCCACACTGTCATATGAACTTACTTTTCCAATAAATCTTGATATTGGGCAATGTATATTCTTATCTTTGCTCTTCCTCAAAATTTTTTGCTATTCTTGTTTCTTTCTGTTTCTACATAAATCTTATATTAGCATGTCTGTCATCAACACACAAATAAAAATAGCCAACTGGAATATAAGGAGAATTTTTACTCTCACAATATTACTTCCTCTAATTTGAGAAAATGGTATGTTCTTTCATTTGTTTAGGTCGTCACCCACTTCTCTCAATAATCTTTTTATAATTTTGGTATAGAGGTGTTACACGTATTTAGATTGTTTTCTAGATATTTGATAACTTTTGATACTATGGTAAATAGCATGATTAAAAATTTCTTATATTAAGTGCTAGAAAATAAAATAATTTTTGTATAGTGACATTGTATTCAGCAAGCCTAACTCACCTAAATTATTAAATTTGATAATTTATAGAAAATTACTTTTATAACCATGTGTTATCTGTAAATGAAGATACATGTATTTCTTTACTTAAAACATTTCACCATGTATTTATATGCCTTATTTCACTGACAAGAAACTCCTATAAAATGTTGACTAAAATTGTTAATAATAAATATCTTTTTCTTATTCATGATCTGAAGATAGAAGTTTTTAATATATTAATATTGGATCTAAGATTTGTTTTGGGCTCCAGTGATACCATTTTTCAGAGAAAGAAGGTAATTTTTATAGCAAATTTTTACAAGGTATTTAAAAATAATTAATAAATATTGAATTTTATCAAAAATGTTTTTATCATTTACCTAATTTTTATTTTATTTTCTTAATATATAAAAATATGTTAATATAAACTCAGTTTTTATATTTATCTATTTTATATATCAAGGAACCCATTTTACTTATATTTGTTTGTCATATTTGAATCCACATTTAAGATATAAATTGTCCAGTAATCCATATTGTCAGATTTGTGAATCAAGGTAATACTGGTATCATAAAACCCATTGCAATGAATTCTATATTTTTCATTTTACCATGAAGAATTGATATAGTCTTGGTTTTGCTGAGAATTCTCAGTTTGCTGAGAATGATGGTTTCCAGCTTCATCCATGTCTCTGCAAAGGACATGAACTCATCCTTTTTTATGGTTGCATTGTATTCCATGGTGTATATGTGCCACTTTTTCTTTATCTAGAAATATGATTTGAGCCAGCAATCCCATTACTGAGTATATACTCAAAGGTTTATAAGTCATTCTACTATAAAGACACATGCACACATATGTTTATCGCAGCACTATTCACAATAGCAAAGATTTGGAACCAACCCAAGTGCCCATCAATGATAGTCTTGGTTATTTATTTAGTAAAAGTTTGGAAGAATTTATCAATGAAGCCATCTGACACATGAGTCTACATTGCAGTAAGGTTTTAATAACAGCTTCTGTGTCTTTAAGAGCTAGGTATCTGTTCAAATTTTCTATTTATTCTTGTATAATTTTGATGTGTGATGTCTGCCTAGGAAATTGTTTTATTCAAATGTAAATATATTGACATAAACTCATTCATCGTTTCCTCTTATGGTAGTTTCTATTTTGTTTGCTGGTGACCACTTTATATTCCTCATATTGGCAACTGAGGAATACAATGGAAAGAAGTACATATCTTATACTTTACTTAAGAAGAAGTCTCTAGGGAATCCCCAAGACAATATGAGACAAAAACAAAAGCACAAGAGAAATATGAAGCATCTGGCATATATAGTTAGAAAACAAACACAATCCAGATCCTAGCCAGATTAACATAGAATCTCACAGTAAAGATGTTTTTGCCTCAGTTTCTATTATCTGATAATTATATCTGGCTTTTGACAAAATAAAATACTATGTGATAAGCTAGAAAGTAAGAAAAAATAGTCTAAAGAGACAAACATGAAAATGAACTCAGATATTGCATGGATTTTAGAAGTATTAGAGTATTTAAAGTAACTGAATAATATGTTAAAAGCTGTCATAGCAAAAGAAGGCAATACTCAAAATTAGTTGGACAATGTAATCAAAGAGATAAAAATGCTAAGAAAGAATGAAAAAGAAAGGCTATAAATCAGAACACTCTAATGGGAAATAATGAATGTTGTTGATGGGCTCATCAGTGGAATGGATTCTGCCAAGAGTCAGTGACTTAAAAATATGTCAATAGGAACTTCACAATAAAAATGACTGAAAATTTTACAACAATAGGAATTCGAGAACTGTAGAAAAATTTCAAAAGGTATATGTAACATATGCACAGGGGATGGAAAAAGATAATCCATACTAATACTAATCAGAATAATACTGGACTAGAGAAATTAGCTTAGGACAAAGGTGACTTCAGAACAAGAAAAAATGTTCAGAGATCGGGGCATTACATGATACGTGGTTCACTTCTTCAGTAAAGCATAGCAACAGTAAACGTGGACATACCTAACAACAGAGCATCAAATTATGTGAATCAACACTCAACAGGACTGAAAAGATAGAGAGACGAATCTACTACTACAGCTGGAAAATTCAACACCTCCAGTTCAGTAATCAAGAGATATGGCAGGCAGAAAATCAATAAGGACATAGTTGAACAGAACTTGAACAGAACCATCAGCTTGCTCTAATTGCTGTTTATAAAATACTCCATGCAGCAATAGTAGAATACACATTGTCCCACTCACGGAACATTAACCAAGATGGCGACATGCTGGACTGTAAAGCACACCTTAAAAATATCAGAGAATACACAGCATATAAAGTATGTTCCCAGATCACACTGTAATTGACTGCAAATCAGTAGCAGAACAATAGATGGAAAGAAAAAACCCGAATATTTAGAGATTAAACAGTACACACTTAAATACACATGAGTCAAAGACCTTTCAAGAGAAATTTTAAAATATTTTGAGCTAGATAAAACTGAAAATACAACTTATCAAAATTTGAGGGATATAGTGAAAGCAGTACTTAACAGGGAAATTTATGGTATTAAGTGCACATCATAAAAAAGGAAACATAAAATTAATAATCTAAGCTTCCGCCTTAGGAAGAAGAAAAGAAGAAAGGCCAGAATGATCATCTGGACATGGATTAGGAGTGGAGAAACCAGTGTACACCCATGTGAACCTCAACATAGATTCCATAAAGAAATATTTATAGAAATATGTATGTACATGTGTAGATTCCTGCTCTGTCACTCACTAGGGCAATGACATCCCAATTTCAAAGATAATATGAAATACCCAGGTCTTTGCTTCAATTGCTAATCTCCAGTAAAAGGAACCAGGGCTTCCCAGAGCAATTGTGGATTCTAGGAGTAGAACAGGAAATAGACAAGGTAAGCTGGGGGCACTTTGGAGTGCTAGAAAATTAATAACTGCTGAAAAAATAAAAATGAACAGCCACATTGCCGGGGCATGTCAGGGCCACAGGAGCCAAAGGAAAGATCTGGCCTGCAACTGAAACTGGAATGATTAAACAATAATGACAACAAAAAGCAGCATTGGTTCATAATCCAATTTATAAAATAAATATGAGTTTATAGTGATATGAACAAATGGGTAAATATGTAAATATTTAACAGACAAATCTCCCTTGCAGAGGAATTCCAAATAAGGTGGCAGTCTCCATGCTCTTAAAGGAGGAGAGTGTAACTCACACTGCATAAGTGAAGGCCATGCATAGTGAATTTGCTTCAGTGAGTCTGGAAAGTGGGACAAGGGAGTAACTTTCCTGTGGAGAAACCTGGCAGAGGCCACAACCGCCAAGTGAGGTGGGTGCTACAGTGATGAGTCATTGACCAAAGGTGCCTTGACAGAGTGTAATAAAGATAGCACTTCTATAGTCTTCTTCCCCAAATTCCATAATCCCAATCGGATCATCAGAAAAACCCCAACTGAGAGAAATTCTACAGCATACCTGACCATTACTCTTCAAAACTATCCCAATCATTGAAAACAAGGAAAATCTGAGAAACTGCCAGCGGATAGGGGTCTAGGGAGATGTGACAACTGCATACACAGTGGCATCCCGGATGGGGTCCTGGAACAGAAAAATAACATCAGGTTAGCAACTAAGGCATCCCGAATAGGCTTTGGACATTATTAGTCAATGATTATTATGACGCAAACATATGATCATTATGTCAAGATAGGGAACACATCTCCCATCTTGTCAAATAATTTATTGAGCATATTTATCAATTGTTGTTAAGTCAAGTCTGTCTGATAGCCTTGTTTGATTTCTGATCTCCTGATGTTTGATTTTTATTGATATTAAATGTCCTGATTGTGCGGAGTCAGTGCAGTCTGTGTGTGTGCTTGGTGACATCTGAGTGAATGTCACACGCTTGTGTAAATGATAGCAGAGAGAATGGGGGGTCCATATGATACCATCTTTCCCCAAAGTGGAGCCATTTGACACTGGCTGGTGGCCCAGCTAGAGGCAGATGACGCCTGCTCACCAAGGACCGAGGTCACCCAGCTGTGTCTCAGCCTCTCTTTGAGGGAACCCTTCTTTCTCACTCACCCATGCTTCTAGGGGTCACATTTGGAGCTCCAGCTTCAGCCCCTTGAGATTTAAAGTCAGTTTCTGTTCCTCAGACTCATCCCCTCTTCCCTCCAGGGCCAGCGTTCACTACATCCCTGGCCACATCAGCCCTCAGGGATTTGGTCTTTATGGGGAAAGACAGGAAGAGTATTTTAAGACATTTAAAGTAGAAAATATTTTTGGCCTTGGGGAAAAATGTTAAGGGTCTGAGAAAGAAAAATAGCCTAATTAGATTCCTGGTGACATTGACTTCCCAAAAATGGCAAATGTTGCATGGAGAAGGAGAGAGATCTTCCCCGTGAGCCAGCAGGACAGTCATGAGGGCAATGCCTTGGAGGCATGTGAGAATTGGGTAAATTCAGTGGCACACACTAGTGATTTGAACAACAGTTTATGGCTCTCTCCCCTCTCTCTTTATTTTTTCTTTACAGTTTTATTCCCTCTGGTTCATATTATCCTTTTTTTCTAAAACTAATGTGATTTTTGAAACAACAGATGTGATAAACCAACATTAAATTACGTTCCCAAATTTAAGAAAAGGTTTAGGAGAAAGTAGTTTCATAATCAATGTTTGATAAGCACAATTATTTTTTAACATGTAAGACTTTACCAACTTAAATCTAGACAGTACATTAAAGTTTAAAAGTCCAGTTTGTAGGGGTGTATCAATAGTTAAATTAATAATTTTAAAATTTCTTTATTTCTGGCATAATATTCTATTTTTATTTTCACTTATAAAACATACTATACGTTTGTATGCAAAATGTAAGGTGCCAATACCTTTGTTGAGTTTTGAAAACATTTATTAATTAAGGAACATCAACATATAAAATTATCTTCTAAATAAACTTTATGTTGATCAATAATTTCTGGATCAAATTAACTTTAAGCAAACGAGAAATATGTACAGCTGTCACAGTATAATAAAATAAAAAATGATCATTTCATGGATTTGAGTCAACTGGACATTTTCTGCATAGTTTATAATGTACAGAAGCTGGAAGATGCATGTCTGATACATTTCCTGGGAATAAATGTATCATCTCTGAAACTCTTATGGCTCCAATAAGGAACTCCTCATGGTTGCTTTGGAAATTCCACTTAAGATGAAGACAGTGTTTTCTTTCCTCCAATGTGATCAGCAGTGCTGGTAATCAATACATAATTACCAGGCTTCTCATGCCTGTTTCTAACAGACTAACACTTTTCTAGGAAATGCTAAGCAACTTGAATCTCACTCCTGGAACACAAGCCCCAGCCATATAGATAACAAACATTTATCCTGTTTATATGGGAAGTCATAGGAACACATGGTTTCCTAACCAGGACATCAAGGTCTTTGGAGGAATCTTGCAGCCTGTTCCTGGCAGCTTTCTCTCCCCTCCTTCCTAGGCCAACCCTAACCCTAACCCTAACCCTAACGAGGACCCAGGTTTTTAAACAGCTAGAGTCTCCGTGTTTCTTCTGATTATGGTAGAAAATAAAGCCAAAAAAAATAAGCCTTTATAAAAACAGCATGGGTGTTTTTGTGATAGATTTCTAAGGGGTAAAAAAGGCAACTACGTTAGAAATGTGAGCCTGGCAAGAGGGAAAAGCTGGCATTAAGGACCTGCCAAAATTCTAAATTCACTTTCTTTTCTATGCCAGAGTGAATTTAAAATAGATATATAAATGTCTGTTTCATTTATATTCTTTAGTGAAAGCCAAATACATAAGCAAAATAAAATTTAAAATACTACTATTGAATAAAGAATTTGAATACCCCTATGAAGTAAGACATAATAGAAGCTTGGACCCTCCCTTAAAGTAAATGGAGGAGGCTGCAGAGAGAAGGCTCTCTCACCAAATTGCAGGAGAAAAGCATAGCCCTCCAGCAGGAAATGGAAGATGGTGATTTCAGGACATTTGTCAGCTAAAGTTTTCACAAAACAGCTTTATGCAGCCTTTTGAATAAATGCTGTGCATGGTTGTGTGAAGGAGATATTATTAGGAGGGGCTGAACTCTTAAAATGATGAAATTGAGTTTACTGTAAAGTTGTAGAGGTGAAGGAAATAAAAATAAGCTTCTATAAGTTATATGGGAAACAGAACTTCAAAATCAAGAGAAAGAGAAGTTTTAACTTCCTTATGTCTATTTGTTTAGGCTCTCTAGTGGAGGTCGGTATTAGCACACACTACGTTAAACATCTTGCACAGAAAAACAAAGTCAGCATATTCTGTCAGCCAATGGAAGAGAGTGGAGTAAACCAGTGATTACTTAACACACATGCTTTAAAACAGCAAACTATTGACGCAATGTGGAGTATATTTATGGTCTGTTACATTTTACGAAATGGTTTTATTTGATTTATTTTTAAAATACTTGTCATTTTAGCAATCTTCTGATAAGATGGTACATTTAAAAGCTCAGAACAGAACACACATGGAATGATTACCTTCTCTAGGAGCAATGAAACCCAGCCTTTCTGGTTTATTTCTTTCTTTTCACTAATGAAATCATTACAATTTTGTTAGGTCTAATTAAAAGACCAAGAAGGCATTTGGACGGAAAAAAAGGTATCAGGTTTTGTGTATTTTTGATGTGTTTTCTACAGCCAGGACCAAGTCCTTGAAAACAAACTTCAACAAAGCAGCATAATTTCATAATGAAGAAAAGAAAGAACCCCGTAAATACCTAATTCCAGACTTTCCTTTGTCATAAAGTCAGTGATCTTCATGCATACAATTTCACATACAAATTCCCATTTCTTATTTATAATCCCTTTCTATTTACTGAGGAGGTCATCTCCTGATGTGGTTGAAAATACGTTACTCTGTAACTATGATTTTTCTCATGATAAAAGTGAGATGCAGGACAAGTCAGCTATTATTATGGGATATATGCAGATGTGCTGGGATGGAGTCCTCCACAAAAAATCACGGGGGCAGAGCACGCTCTTAAGTCTCGGAGCTTCTTACCTGAGAATGTTGATTCTGAGTCACTACAGTGGCTTCCAGGAGTTGCCAACTTTTAAAAAATTGTGTTCCACTATTCCAAATCTGGTCTCCTTCTTTGTTGAGAAAGATGGAAGGCAGACGGCAAGCATGACGTGGGGGCTTCTGTAGGGGCTCTTGCTGTGGGGTAATCCTTGATAAAAGAAAAACTTCAGCCAAATTAAATTTAAAAGACTTTGAGCAATGAATGAATTGTGAACCAGACTGCCTTCTGAGCCAGAGTAGGTTCAGAGGTTCCAGCACAACCATTCGGTGGAAGAAGATTTATGGACATTGAAGGGAAAGTGACCTACAGAAAATGGAAGGGAGGGACAGAAACAGCTGGATTGGTTATAGCTCAGCATTTGCCTTATCTGTCTTATTTGAACACAGTTCAAACAGTTGACTACATTTGATTGGCCGAAACTCAGTGGCTGGCACAAGTGTAGGCTACAGTCTACGTACACCTCTCCTTGTTATGTTCATGATGTGCAGAAAAACTTTTAGGCTGAACTTAAAATCTCTAAGGAGGCAGCTTTAGGCTAAACTTGATTTAACACCCTCAAGATACCCGATTCTTTTGCAGATTTGAGTCAGGATGGCTTCAGCCTAAGGAAGAGCTTGCTGGGCTCCTCCTAAGTGTGAGAGGTTGGAGGAGCCACCACCTGGGGTGAGTGTGGGAGGTTGGAGGAGCCGCTGCCTGGGGTGAGTGTGGGAGGTTGGAGGAGCCGCTGCCTGGGGTGCACAGTGTGTAGCTGCCCTGCTGAATCTTCTTGGATACTGTTATGGGATTTGGGGGGGTGTCGTTTTTCTGGCTGGAAATCCACTCTGTGGCTGGTGGGGCCTTTGCCTGAGTTTTGCTCTGGCCTGCTGAGCTCTTTTTGCCCGCTTGGCCTGGCAGGCTGCACTTGGCTCACACTACCAGCCTCGGTAGTTGAGAGGGCAATATTGCCCACCTGTGACTCTGGGTTGCATTTTCCCGCCAGCCAGTGCTGCAGGCCCCAAAGGCTGTGGTGTCAGGAGGGCCATGGCACAGGGGCTGTGTGGGGAGGTTCTGAACCATGGAACGTGGGCAGAAGTGGTGTAGCCAGTGCTAGGCCAGGACCTTTCCACTTTCTGCACCATCTCCCAGCCCTCTTCCTCCTATAGAGACAGCCGTGGAAACCTCGGGAGGCTTGGCAGACCCAGACTGGATGTGTCCTGAGCCAAAAAAGGCATGACGCCACTGAGACCCTGGTCTGTCTCTATTTCCACAGCCAATATAAATTACCCTCAGCAAGACAACACCAGAGAGAAACGCTTCCACCACGCACAGAAATGGTTCCAGGGGCTAGAGATTGAGACAGTCCCCAGCCACTGTGCAGTTCTTCAGTACTTCAGGGCCCACAGAACAAAGGGGCTAATAGGAGGCCCAGGAGTTACTGCTGCCTCGAGGAAAGAGAGGATTATCTCCCGTGCCCAGAGGCCCCGTGGAAGTGGTCCTAACTTGCCATGTCCAGGATAAAAGCCAGGAGAGGCCCACACAAGCCCCAGGCAGGAGGGACTCCCAATGGAGCAGCCACTGAGGATGGAGAGTCCGAGAGCTGCGGGGCTGATGGGGGCCCAGGGGCAGTGCGGAGCTGCATGTGGGTTCCAGCTGCGGCCACACGACCTGTGCCAGGCACAGAGGCAACAGAGGCTGAGCACGTTCCCCTCCCACGCACCAGAGCACGTGTTCATTGCATCCGCTGTCTCCTGTTTTCCTTCTAACATTACAGGTAAATGGATGCCTCATCTGCTTATTATATTTCTGCTTATTATAACCTACCCAGTCTCAGGTATTCTAGTATATCAGCACAAAACAGATCATGACATCCTGTATCTCAAAATGCAATTGAGGTTTTCCAAATTTCTGAAAATATTTAAATAGTTTTGCTTCATGTGCTCAGTTTTCCATATTTGCTGGTTTTTTATAGGAATATTTCTCCTGAATGTGGGCACTGCCATAAATCATTCTTTATCTAACTCACTGAATTAGTGGATCCCTCCCAAGACCTCTATTTTGATTTGCTGTGTCCTACAAAGTTAGATAATCCCAAGGCCAGCATGTGTGTATTCCTAGCCAGGGATTCACCTATTTATGGAAAGTATGCTGTATTTCTTCCCAAGCCAATTTATATAGTTTTGCTTGTCATTATATCATTTAACTGAATTAAATACTAATATTCATAATTCCTGAGCAAGGACTAAATTGAATACTCTGGAAAGATTTGTAAATATTGGAGTACATTTTGATTAAAGGAAAAGCCAAAATAAATAAATAAATAAATAAATAAATAAATAAATATGTAACTTAGAAATAGCCTACACTAAGATAATTTTTCAAGTGTCTTTAAAGTTATGTTCACTTTGAATTGGAAATCTCTGAGAAACATTTTAGGTGAAGTTTAAGTAGCAAAGACTATTCCTACCTCTAGTCATCAACCCATATCCAAGAACAGGAACAGCACCTTTATTTAAATATTGGCCAGTGAATAATTATTTGTATGGTATATATTTCTAATGTTCATTATATTGATATTATCATTATTATTATTCTTTTCTGTAAGTGACTTATTGAACTCTGTTTCTAAACACTTTTTGGTATTTTGAAGAGAAGGGAGTATTAACAGGAAGGATTTATTTAATCCCTTCATCTGCATAACAAACAAAAATGACACTGGACTATGACTTCTTCTGGCCTCTAACATGGGCATTTCATCAGCTGCCATGATTTTGCCAAGTGACTATTCGGAAATAATGACATCTATATTAGTCTGTTTTCACACTGCCATAAAGAACTACCACTACCAGAGACTAGGTAATTTATAAAGAGGTTTAACTGACCCAAAGTTCCACATGGCTGGGGAGATCTCAGAAAGCACAATCATGGCAAAAAGTGAAGGGAAGCAAGGCATGTCTTACATGATGGCAGGAGTGGCAGGGGAAGTGCCACACTCTTAAACCATTGGATCTCGTGAGAATTCTCTCACTATTATGAGAACAGCATGGGGGAAATCTACCCCCATGATCCAATTACTTCCCACCAGGTCCATCTCCTGACACATGAAGATTACAATTCGACATGAAATTTGGGTGGGGACACAGAGCCAAATTATATCATTCCAACCCTGCACCCTCCCAAATCGCATGTCCTTCTCACATTGCAAAATCAACCATGCCTTCCCAACAGTCCCCTAAAGTCTTAACTAATTCCAGCATGAACTCAAAATTCCAAGTCCAAAGTCTCATCTGAGACCAGGCAATTCCCTTCTGACTATGAACCTATAAAATCAAAAACAAGTTAGTTACTTTCAAGATACAATGGGGGTACACGCATTGAGTAAATGCTTCCATTCCAAATGGGATAAATTGGCCAGAATGAAGGGGCTACAGGCCCCCATGCAAGTCCATAATCCAGCAGGGCAGTCATTAAATCTTAAAGCTCCAAAATAGTCTCCTTTGATTCCATGTCTCACATTGAGGGCATGCTGATGCAAGAGGTTGGCTTCCAAGGCCTTGAGTAGCTCCACCTCATGGCTTTGCAGGGTTCAGCCCCCACAGCTTCTCTCATGGGCTGGTATTGAGTGCCTCCAGTGTTTACAGGTACACAGTGCAAGCTGTCAGTGGATCTACCATTCTGGGGTCTGGAGGATGGTGGCCCTCTTTTCACAGCTCCACTAGGCAGGGACTCTTTGTGGGGGCTCCAAACCGACATTTCCTTTCTGCACTGACCTAGCAGAGCTTCTCCATGAGGGCCCCACCCCTGCAGAAAACCTTCTGCCTGGACATCCAGGTGTTTCCATTCATCCTCTCAAATCTAGGAGTAGGTTCCTAAGCCTCAGTTTTTGCTTTCTGCAAACCAGCAGGTCCTACACCATGTGGAAGATGCCAAGGCTTGGGCTTGCACCCTCTGAAGCCATGTCGCAAGTTGTACCTTGGCTCCTTTTAGTCATGGCTACAGCTGGAGTGGCTGGGATGCAGGGCACCCTGTCCTGAGGCTGCAGAGAGCATCTGTGCCCTGGGCTTGGCCCACAAAAACACTTTTTCCTGCCAGGTCTCTGGGCTTGTGATGGGAGGGACCGCTGTAAAGTCTCCAACAGGTCCTGGAGACATTTTCCCCAATGTTTTGACTGTTAACTTTTGGTTTCTCATTACATATGCAAATTTCTGAACGTGGCAGCTTGAAATGCACCCCAGAAAATGGGTTTTTCTTTTCCTACCACATAGTGTCAGGCTGCAAATTTTTCAAATGCTCTGCTTCCCTTTTAAACATAAGCTCCAATTTTAGATGATCTCTTTGTGATGCATATGACTATATGCATTAGAAACATCCAAGTCACATCTTGAACACTTTGCTGCTTAGAAATCTCTTCTGCCAGATACCCTAAATCATCTCCCTCAAATTCAAAGTTCCACAAATCTCTAGGGCAGCGGCAAAATGTCACCAGTCTCTTTGCTAAAGCATAGCAAGAGTGACCTTTATTCCAGTTCTGTGTAAGTTCCTTATCTCCATCTGAGATCACCTCAGCCTGGACTTCATTGTCCATATCACTATGAGCATTTTGGTCAAAACCATTCAACAAGTCTCTAGGAAGTTCCAAACTTTCCCACATCTACCTGCCTTTTCCTGAGCCCTCCAAACTGTTGCAACCTCTCCCTGTAACCCAGTTCCAAAGCTGCTTCAACATTTTCGGGTATCTGTATAACAGTACCCCACTTCTGGTACCAATTTTCTGTATTAGTTTGTTTTCACCCTTTTATATAAAAAACTACCTGAGACTGGGTAATTTATAAAGAAAATAGGTTTAATTGATTCATAGTTCTACATGGCTAGGGAGACCTCAGGAAACTTACAATCATGGTGGAAGGTGAAGGGGAAGCATGGTATGTCTTACTTACATGGCAGCAAGAGAGAGAGAGAGTAAGGTGGGAAGTGTCACACTTTTAAACCATCAGAACTCATGAGAGCTCACGAGACCAGCATGGAGGAAAGCCTCCCCCATGATCCCATCACCTCCTACCAGGTTTCTTCCCTGACATGTGGGGATTACAATTTGACATGAGATTTGGGTGAGAACACAAAGTCAAACCATATCACCACCCAAAAAATAAAGGAAGCAATACTGTGTTTTCCATCATCATTACATCAACATGTGCAGAAAATATTTGTAAATAAACAGTGTTGGTCTCATGCACTAAAAAGAAGAGATAAAAAGAGGACCCCCTGAGAACAGCAGGACAAACACCTTTATCCTTAGAGGAGGCAACATTCCAGTCCTAATGGTTGGTCCTTATTAAGCATGTGCCATGTGTCTGGCACAGAGCTGGGCATTTAAGACATTTCATCCCAAATCCTTAAAACCACCCATTAAAAAGTATTATTGTCCTCATTCTCACACAGGCAAGCTGAGGCTTTGATAATCAAAACTAGTATTCTAAGGTCATTCCAAGTGAGAGAACTCATATTCACATAAAATCTTCCCTGATCTAAGGTCCATTTTCTTCTTGATATTCCACACGCTTATAAAATTTGAGAGAAGAAAATGGAAAGAGAACCAAGTTCTGTCTGTGCTCAGTGGTACCCTTGGTGGTGTTGTGGGCCAACTTGTGTCCCCAAATTTATATGTCAGGGTCCAAACCCTGCATCTCGGAAGGCTACAGTGATTGGAGATGAGGCCTTTATAAGGAACGTGAGTTAAATGAGTATATAAGGGTTGGCCTTGATCCTACGTGACTGGTGTCCTTACAAGATCAGAACACAGACACACACAGGGGGCTGACCCTGTGAGGACATGGGGAGGAGACATGTCTGCAAGCCGAGGAGAAAGGCCTCTGAAAGAACCAACCTGTCAATGTCTTAATATTAGACTGCTGGCCTCCAGAACTGTAAAGAAGTCAGTTTCTGCTGTTTAAGCTGCCCAGGCTGTAGTGTCTCCTGATAGTGGCCCAGGAAGTCACACAGTAGTGTAGAATGTCAGTCGGAGAACCACAGCAATTCCTACGGAAGGACCACTTCACATGAAGATTAACATAAACTTCCCTGAATTCCAACATCATTACAAGACACATCAGCCTAAACTCATCAACATATGTCAAGATGTGAATTTGAACCGAAGAGAAATGTACACTGGGCAGGTTAAATCCTGTCAGCTTCATTCTCTGTGTGTGTGCAAATTTCTGAACACTAATTTTTATGTCAGAGAAACTGCCCTAACAATCAATGAACTCCAAAGGCTGATCTGCATATTAAAGGCTCAGGAATAATCCCCTGCTGATTTTGGCTTCTCATCTCAAACAGGCATTTCATACTTCTACCATCCATCCTGGGGATTTCTGTCTCTCTGTGATGCCAAGAGAACAGCAGGTACCCCTAAGTGAACACAGGGTAAACCATAGCCAGCAGGGTAGCCTGGGCCTATTAATTCAGTAAGAATGAGCTATAATTGCTTTAAGTGGAACTGGAAATGTCACTGCCATTTAACAACTGCATTTAAAATTATGCTTGAGTGAGCTATAGTGCATTACAAACAAGTAGGATGGTAAACCCCAGTAATCATTGTCCAGAGCCTGGGACACCCACAAGTCTTCCCTACCTGCCCTGAATTGTCAGAGAAAATAAAAGTGGCTGCCTTGAAGGTAGCCAGAGGCCTCAAGGTCATAGGAGAGCAGAGATTTGCCCCTGCTGGCTCTCTGAGAGGGTTGCCATAGAAACAGGAGGAAAGATGAGTCCAGCCTGTATAGGCTGGGCACAGCCAGATGGCCAGGCATAGAACAGACACAGGCAGGAAGTTGCAAACCTTGCCTTCATATCCCTAGTGTGAGCCATTTTCAGTGATCAGAAAAGTTGCTTTGGAGTCCTTGATGTTTCTAACCCATTGTATTAGTCCATTCCCATGCTGCTATAAAGAACTGCTCAAGACGTGGTTATTTATAAAGAAAAGAGCTTTAATTGACTCACAGTTCCTCAGGAACGGGGAGGCCACAGGAAACTTACAATCATGGCAGAAGGGGAAGCAAACATGTCCTTCTTTACATGGCGGCAGCAAGGAGAAGTGCCCAGCAAAAGTGGGAAAAGCCCCTTATAAAGCCATCAGATCTCATGAGAACTCACTATCAGGAGAACAGCATGAGGGTAACTGGCCCCATGATTAAATTACCACCTATGGTGTCCCTCCCATGACACATGGGGATTATGGGAGCTACAATTCGAGATTTGGGTAGGGACACAGACAAACCGTTTCACTGATTAAGGAGGGTTAGAATAAAAATGCTATGAACAAACATCCTGGAATTTCTGGAGGCATTAATTCAGAGGTTGAAAGGCCATATTTGGGCAAAACCCTCAGATATTGCCTCCTCAGTGTGTTACTTTTGGAGAGAAATGATTATTTCCTAATAATTTCCTAATATACAAAAGAATTTTCTAATTAGAGGAAAAGGGAGGGATAGCTTTTTTTGGGTAGGGAGGGGCACGTCAGGGAAGAATGCATCTGAGTGGTGGTGAAAATCATACCAGCTTTGGAATTGGCCAAGTCAGACACCAAACCACGCTTCCAGCGCTCATGAGCTATTATGTCCTTTCAGGCAAAGGATGCTACTTCTGAGCCTCAGTTTCCTCATGTGAGTAGAATAACCTCTCCCATAGGGCAGCATAGAAGCATTTAGGGAATGTGTCCATCTCTGGGTATCTGTTTCCCATGGTGGCCAAGTCAGCCCGTCTAATGTCACTCTCCTGCAGGGGAAATCTATAGACAAAGAACAAATATAAAATTAACTCCCTAAAGGCAGTGAATGGGGATGAAAAGCATGGATTATGGAAGGGGAGTGTGATGTGTGGAAGAAACAAAGGGAAAGAGGGTTTTTATGGTTTTTAGCTTAGGGGTGAGTCTGACGCCATGCAATGCAGAGTTGCCAAAACACTAACAGAAAACCCTTGGTCTTTCCCTCCTGAAGAAACTGGGAACATGCCTGCTAAAAATTGAGAAGGAAGGGGAGAATCAGAGACAGAGAACCCCAAATTCTGTGTATAACTTCTGCCCAGAACTCAGTTGACATCTGAACCTTGAATGTGTGACGCAAACTCCACGAAACACAAGGATAAAAGAACCAAACTGAGAATTCAGCTGCGGTTCAACAGGCATAGTTTGCAGTTCGTCAAACCAACTTAATGGCCCCATCACACACACACACACACACACACACAAATGGAAAAAATAACGGAGCCTAGACTCTCCACGACATGACATTTACAATGCCCAACAAGTCATGCTAAATGATCCACAATTGCAGAACCAGGGAAGTGCGGCCCACTCTAGCGAACAGACACACTCAGAATCAGAACAATCCCCTTACTGTGCTCAGAGGTGGAGCTTCCTGCCGTATCCCTGCTCAGTGACGGGAATTAGGGCCTGCACCCACCGCCAGGATGAATCCAGCCTTGCCGCGATTTTACAGCTGCCGCGAAGGACGGTTCTGCAATCGTGGTAAGTCTAATGTTCAGTCTTCATCTAATAAAGGAAAAAAAAGAATGAGAGAAAAAAAATGAAGAAATCATGCTAAAATTTAACAATATAAATTCACACAATCAAGAAATTTATCAAACACAAGCAACATGAATACAAAGAAAACTAATTCTAGGCACATCGTAGTAAAACTGCTGAAACCAAGATAAAGACAATATTCTGAAAACAGAAAAATGACACAATATCCGTGGGAAAATGAGGATTAGAAACATCACTGCTTTTCTACAACAAACTATGGCAGACAGAAGGCTGTGGAATATCTCTCACGTGCTGAAAGAAAAGAAAGAAAAACAGTATTCAATGACAATTCACAGCACAACTATCTTTTTAAATGAAGACAAAACAAGATCATTTTTCATATGAAGCCGATTCATCCCCCACAGAACTGAACTGCATGGGATGCTAACTTCAGTCTGAGAGGAAATGATACCACCTAAGAATGTTCAGAAAGGAATGAGAGCTTTGGAAATGATAAATTAAGCATTACTGTCAAATGCTTTATTGTAAACCTCATTGTATAAACTGATAGAGCAACCAGATTACACCTTAAGGTCAAACTGGTGCAGCCCAGAGGCACAGTGGGAGGAACCAGGAACCCCCACAGAAGCCGCCGGGGGTCCTGGACCCAGAGGCACAAAGGGAGGAACCAGGAACCAGGAACCCGCATAGAAGCCCCCTGGGGTCCTGGACCCAACCCGTGAGGTCGGTATCCTGCAGGCTGTTGCTGAGCTTGGCAAGTTCAATGGGGATAAATGGAGAACACAGTGGTGGAGATCAGGGCACTTCTATGGCCTGATTCGCATCCAAGACTCCGAAACTGAAGGCGCCCAGAGTCCGGCTCTCAGGGATCTCAGGGATCTCAATTATTGACCATGATGTCTTCAGGAATGAAACCTCTGGGCTCACATAATTATTTGGGTGTGCTACAGTGTTTAAACCTTTCCTGAGATGCACCCTGCCATCCCCCAGGGTCCAACCCTCCGGGGCTTCCTGGCACTGTCTGAGCTGTCACCAGCCCAGGGGTCTGGCACCCCCCTGGCATGGGGTTATAGAGGCCAGGTCCAGGGGATCCTGCCCATGTCGGCCTGGCTGTGGCTCCTCCCAATACCAGAGCAGACATTCCCGGTCACTTGCAGTGTCCCCTGGTCCTGGACCACTAACCCCCAAGCACTTGCTATTGCAGTAGAAGGACCAAATTAGTGACCCTGGAGCTAGGACCCCGACTACCATCACCAAAACACAGACCATGCAACACTTGACTTCACAACGTGGAAAACACAAGCCGTGGTGAACTCGTGGCGGTGCCCACCTGGCCCCGATTCCAGGGGGACGTCTGCACAGATACAGGTCCTCATGGCCCTGGGCACCTGGGACGGGGGCCCTGATTCTGCAGCCTCACTGTGGAGGACAATAGCGACCCTGGCCTGCAGGGTCTCTGCATGGTGTTGGGTGCAGTCCCAGGTAGAGCCCGCGAAGCCTCCGGTGCTCCGGGCTCCTCTTCCTGGGGAAGCAGGTCCTGACTCACTGTGGGTAGTGACTGAGGGCTCAAGGGCCCAGGTGATGGCCTGGACACTTCCTGACCGACTATCAACGCTAGGGACGGGGCCTGTGTTGTGTGCCCACCTGGGCGCTGGCCTTCCTCCCAACTGCACCAGTGGACGCATGCGGGTCACGCAGCTGGTTCGCAGGACAGGCGCAGGTGCCACACCTGGTGTGCAGGTGGGTAGAGGCCACACAGACCCTGGGCAGCTGACGGCGCATGTCAGCTTGACCCTGAAGGTCGCGGAATGAGCATCACAATGTGAAGCAGAACGTCGAGGGCACCACCTGCTTCTGCACTGAATGCAGGAAGGGTCCCCAGGCAGAGATCCTGTGACCCTGACCCTGAAGGGCTGCTCAGGAGCCGGCATGAAGATGGAAGAGTTGCTGACGGGAGGTGGTGGAGATACAGACACTGGGGTCTCGAGGGAGCTGCTGTGAGGGTGCCTGTGGGATATCTGTGCCCCTCAGAGTTCCCTGAGGAGGGGGCTCTTCCTAGACAGACACCCCTCCCAAGGCTGCCTCTGGGTCACAGGACACAGACCTGGTCTTGGTGCCTCTCCTTTCCTCCACAACTCCGCATTGCTCCCACAGCAATGGGCAGCTCTCCCCTGTGGTCTCTCCATCTAAACAATCAGCTGCCTGCTGGGCCCTGAGCAACACAGAGAGCAAGAGAGCTATCAAGTACTGGCTTTAATTTGTAGAATACATTACAGCTCACAAATGTATTTTACCCATTAATAAAGCTCTTGAAAACTAATTGTATGTGGATTAAATATAAGTGAATCAACTTGTGAAGCTATTTTAGAAATAAACAAAATTGGGCCAGGCGTGGTGGCTCACACCTGTAATCCCAGCACTTTGGGAGGCCAAGACAGGCAGATCACCTGAGGTCAGGAGTTCGAGACCAGCCTGGCCAACATGGTGAAACCCCGTGTCGACTAAAAATACAAAATTAGCCCGGTGTGGTGGCACATGCCTGTGATCCCAGCTACTTGAGAGGCTGAGGCAGGGAGAATCGCCTGAATCCGGGAGGCAGAGGTTGCAGTGAGCCGAGACCCTGCTATTGCACTCCAGCCTAGGCAACAAGAGCAAAGCGCAAAAAAAAGAAAAAAGGAAAAAAAAAAAGGAAAGGAAAGGGAAAGGAAAGCGAAGGAAGGGGAAGGGGAAGGGAAAAGGCAAGGCAAGGCAAGGCAACGAAATAAATAAAATTGAGTCTTCTTTATTCCGATCACGGATTCATTCAGTCCTTTCTGAAAGCACAAAATTCCAGGTAAATGGAATAGAGTCCACGTCAGCATTCACATACCAACACAGACAGTAGGCCATGTTCTAGTGGCCACATTAAAATAGTAAAGAGAAAAAGATTAATTTTATTGATATACTTTATTTGGTCCAGTATATCCAAAATATTAATTTCAACATGTAAGCAAAATAACACAATTGTTGATAATATATTTTACATTTTGGTACAAAGTCTTTGAAAGATGGTGTATGTTTGAAATTAAAGCACATCTCAGATTGGCGACATTTCACAAGCTTCACGTCTAAATGTCCGGCAGCCTACCGTTGTTCAGAACAGCGGGGCAGGAGAAATGTGGAAGATGAATGTCCTGGGACAGAGAGTGAAGCTGCTGAGGGGCAGAGTTTTAACAATTTTGGAAGCGTGGGTGCCAGGGCGCACATGTGAAAGATCTGGGAGGGGAGGCTGAGGGGAGGATGAGGAGAAAAAATCCCAGTGACCATAGATAGGCTGTGGTTAATATTAATAGCTAGAAGAGTCTGACCCAAAATTACAGAAATTACAAGAAAACAGACCCCACAAAAGAAAGGCAGGCACCAGACAGGACTGACAATGAAACTAACCCATGGAAATTAATAGAGTGATGCTTCACATAGTAACGAAATATCATCAGGGAGATACACAGTAACAGGCTGAACTGAAGAGGACAGATCTACTCCCTGTAACTGAAAGGTCCTGTTGAAAATAGCTGAACAAGCACAGGGGAGTGAAAATGGACACAGGTGAAAACTATCACACCGGCTGGTGCCTGTAATCCCAGCACTTTGGGTGGCTGAGGCGGGTGAATTACTTGAGGTGAGGAGTTCTAAACTAGCCTGGCCAACATAGTGAAACCCCGTCTCTACTAAAAGTACAAACAAAAAAAAGAAAATTAGCCAGGCGAGGTGGCGAACGCCTGTAATCCCAGCTACTCGGGAGGCTGAGGCAGGAGAATCGCTTGAACCCGGGAGGCGGAGGTTGCAGTGAGCCGAGATCGCACCATTGCACTCCAGCCTGGGCAACAGAACGAGACACCATCAAAAAAAAAAAAAAAAAAAAAGCAGGAAGGCCAAGGCCGAGATTTTCGAAACTCAGCAACAACAGACGTGATGTTTTGAGAGGAAGGTTGAGAAACACAAAAGAGAGGAAGATGCACTATCCACCTAACGGATGCTCCTGGAGTTGAATATAGGAGGAATGCCGAAAAATATCAATGAAAGAAATGTTTTCCCATAAGAAGAAACCATGACCTTCTTCTACGCTGAAATGAGAAAATGCATGTTAAGTAGCATGAGCAGAAATGACCACACTGTGGAAAGATTTTAAGATCTGGGAGGGGTTAAAGCTATTAAAAAAAAAAAAAAGTCCACCACTAGAACTATTTTTACAAACGTTAAACTAGTTCAAGAGCTAACATATGCAACGAAAGCATATACACTTAATAATTCATGATGTTAAAATAATAAAATGTTTAATTTGAAAATCTCAAAGTTGGGTTATAAATGTTAAAGGGAAAAAAGAAATTCGCTGTAAGAAACTTAACTTTATATTTTTATATCTGTCGTTAAACAAGGAAATGGAGCTAAAAACACCTGGTAAATCTCCAAAGCGAAGAGAGATAACCCTAAGCTGATCCAGACCAAGAGTGCACTGCCCTGAGCATCCCAAGAGCAGACACCTTCCCAGGTCCTGCAGGGTCCGAGGAGTGGGCAATGTCCCCAGCTCCTGCGGGGTCTTGGGGCGGACACCGTCCTCACTGACCCTTCTAGGGAGTCCCGGGTGGGACAGAGGCTGGCGTGGCGGCACAGCGCCCCGATCCTTTGAAACAAGCCTTCCAAGCCCCACCCGCCTCCGCCTGCTCCTCTGTTAAAGCACTAAAGACGCCCTGGGCCTCCCGGCGGAGCGAGCACAAGTCCCACCGCTCGATAGTAAGTTGTCCACAGTACAGCGAACACCTGAAACTATCGCGATATCTGGAGCTAGCAAATGCCATGAAATTACCGCGAGAAGAAGGAAGCGCAGGTTTCGTGAGAAGCGCAGATCTCACGAGAGAAGATTTGGCGCCCTCCTCCGTGGATTGTGGCCAGGCCGGGTTCGGCGGTTGCTGTGAGGGCGGGCTTCTCGGCACCATGCCGTCCCCGTTCTCCGTCAACTCTTTCCCCGTCAGCATCCCAGCCGTGCTCATGGTAACTCGCGGCCTGCGTAACCACCAGTTCGGGGGAGGACGGCGGAGAGGCGTTGGGTCTGCCCCACGGAGAACCTAGCCTGTGGCCAAGAAGGCGCCCACCCTGGGCGGGGCCTGGCGGCGGAGCGCGCGCGCTGGGCGGGGTCCTGGGACCTGTGGGTGTGGCTCGGGGCGGGGCGGTGTAGCGCGCCCTGGGCGGGGTCCTGGGACCTTTAGGAAGGGGCCGGGGCCGGGCGTCGGGGCGCGAATGCTAGGCGGGGTCCTGGGCCGTTGGGCGGAACGGGGCGGGGCGGGGCCTTGGGGTGGAGCGTGCGCAGTGAGCGGGGTCCTGGGCCGTGCGGACGGGGCTTGGGCTGGGCGCTCGTCCCGCACCGTGAGGGCGTGGCCGAGTTGTGCGGGCGGGGCGCGAGGGGCAGGGCTTTGTTCGTGTGGGAGGTGCATGCCCGCGAGTCAGCGTCTTGCGGGCGGGGCTTGGGCCATGTGGGCGGATCCTGGCAGTGTGACTGGACGTGCGTGGTGGAGCCTGATCGTGTGGGCGTGGCACGGAGGAACCCTGCCCCTGTGTGGGCGGGGCCTGCTCTTTGCCCGGTTGGTCTGGCAGGTCCCAGGGGAGCCCGTGCCCCGAGTGGCCGCCCAGGGGTGGCATGGGCACTCGATGGGGTCTGGGCAGAAAGCCGTGCTCCCCTCACCTCCCTGCCTCTGGTCGTCTGGTTGGTGAATTGATGCGAGCAGATGCGCTTGTGTCCTTATGGCGCGGCTCTGGAGAGGCTGCTGCGGCCCCCAGTAGAGAGCAGTGACACAGGAGTCCTGGAGGGCTGTGCGGGGCTGCAGCTTGGAGGGCAGGGCTAGTCTCATGCAGGAAGGCGCTCAAGGAGGGGATGGCAAGGGTGGAGGACTGCTGGGATTGGCATCTGAGCATCAGTTGGGGACTGGGCAGCAGTGGATCTGAGCTTGGCTACTTCAGGTCCCTGAGCCAGACACTGTCCCCAGGTACAGCAGGGTCCCGGGGAGTCCAGGAGGCGGCGGAGTGCAGCACTGTCTGGAGAGTTCAGTGTATTGCAGAGAGTTTGGAGAAAATCAAGTCGTGCCCGTGGCGATGACTCAGATTCCCCGAGGCCTTCAGTGCTGACTAAGGAGCCTGAAATGATGATTCGTGTTTTACCTTTGGGGTTGAGCCAAGTGCATCTCTTTGAGCAATCCACTTAATGTCCTTGTCGTCACCAATTATCATCACCAAGTATTGTTATAAAGGATGGTAATTCCTTTAATTATACCCAGCTTAAAAACATGATTCTGTTCCACCAACAAAAGGGGCACGTCAGAGATGCCTTCAGTTCTGTATGCTTGAACTTTGAATTCCATGAATTATAGTTGCACTGAGGGGAGAATCCTGTTTGCATCCTCCTGGATCCTTCTCTCTTTCCTGTCCCCATGTTTCTCTGAGGCCTGGCAGTGCTCTCCGGATACCTTGCTGAGTAGCCCCAGGAAGACTCAGGAGTGAGAGGCCCCTGCCCCCTGCCCTGGGAGAAGGCTGTGGGTGGGCTGTGAGCCCGGCCCTGTGGGGCAGGTCAGTGAGTGTCCGCTGGTGTGTTCCTACAGCAGACGGACTGGACTGAGCCCTGGCTCATGGGGCTGGCTGCCTTCCATGCGCTCTGCCTGCTCCTCACCTGCTTGTCCTCCCGGAGCTACAGACTACAGATCGGGCACTTTCTGTGTCTAGGTGAGTAAAACAACACAAACTCCACAACTCAGATCACTGTGTGAAATGAAACTGTGTATGGTCTGTGTCTTCAAAATATGTACATATTTTTATAAGACCTCCCAACCCTCTGTCAGGCGCCTGCTCCTAGGGCACTCCCATTTTTCTCTTGGAAGCTATAAAGGAAAGTACTTTTTGGATGTTAGAGTTGAAAGGAATCTGTTGAGTTCCTGTTACCTATCAGGGAAGTGCTGAGCACCAGCTGCACACGGGAGAGCTGGGTTTCCGGAAGTGCTGTTGTTTATACAAGATGTGTCCTTGGTGGCAGCTCTGCTCATGCACTGCTTTGAATGGGAGGAAGATTGCAAACCAGGAAAGAGAAGTTCTGTGCATAAAATAAGGCATTGCCCAACTTGGTTTCAAGGATAAGGGCTATAGAACTTAGAGAAGTTAGGGAGTTGCACAGGATGACTGAGAAAGATTATTCAGAAAAGCTGAAATCATGGCACAGGGTGTGAAGAGTGAGTAAAATGTTAACAAGAAAAGAGAGGGAGCAGGTGACGGCCTGGGGGGGCAGCAGCCTGACATGCAGATACTGAGATGGATGGAAGGTGTGGGTCAGAGGCAAAGAAACTGCCAGCTCTGTGGATCCTAAGCACTTCTGGTGCTGAGCGTTACAAACACTTGTGGGTAGAAGAGGCGAGGAGGGCCTGGAGGTCTGGCTCAGGCTCCTCTTGACTCTGGACATTGGGGAGACACCGAAGATGTTCTTGGTAGCTAAAAATAACTAATTTTAGATAACTTTAGTTAGCTGGTTGTGTGCAAACAGAAAATCCGAAGAAGAGATGATCTTAGAAAGACTGGAGAAGTGATGAGTGTTTGCATCGCAGCGGGGGCCTGCACAAGTGAGGTGCTCAGAGCAAGCTCTGTATTGAGGGTGCCCTGAGGAGTGCTGGAGTGGACCAGGCGGACAGGGCTCCTTTGCCTCCCACAGATTCCTGGGGGACACCAGCACCAGTGCTTCATCACAGACCTGTGTTGTTATCAACAGTGACAAGTGTTGTAATGGAAAAGCCAAAAACACAGTGAAACAGGAGGAGCCGCCTGATTTAAATCACACAGTCCCCTGCGAACCCAGGGGCAAAAGGTGCATAGGCAGAAGCCAGGCACTGAGATGCTGGCAGAGGGCGGGAGCGAATGCCTCACGCAGAGGCCCTGAGGCAGGCACCTCAAAGGTGACAGCTTGTCCAGCTGAGCTCCTGGATCTGAACAGCTTTGTCAGCTAGAGAACTGCACAAGGGTTTGATATTTTCTAGGATAAGGGGAAGGATGACTGCTTTCACACCGGGGTAATACTAGACACTGTGCTGCCTGCCGTTACATTTCCTGTGATTCATTTCTCAAACCAACCTAAGAGTTGGATTTTATTTGCCCATTTTTATAAATGAAGCACACAGAGGTTCTGACTCCCTCAGCTACGTAGCTTATAACTAGCACCATCAAGATTCAAGGTTCAGACTCTGCTCCAGGGTGCATTTCAGGAAAAGCTGGAGAGGAGCACCTGGCAGCAGCCCCTCTGCCTGCCCTCCTCCTGTGCCTACCACCCTCCCCACCCTCCCCCTGTAACCTCAGCCCTCCACACCCTCCTCCCCACACCCATGCCCGCCACCTCCTGTGTTAGCCTACCCATCTGTCTGGCTGTCCTGCTCCTCCTGCCCCTCTCTGACCTTCCTCCTCCTCCTCCCCCCGGCTCCTTCCCTTCCTCCCCCCACTCCCCTCTAGTTCTTTCCCTGTGCCTCCTTTTCCTCTGCTTTATTGAGTCCATTCCTGAAGGGAGGAAGTGGAGGGACTGCTCACCCTAACCCCTAGTTTAATCTGCTTTCTGATGTGAATCAAGAAGAATGAAAGGATTTTTACATTTTGATTTACCTTAGAAGTTAAAGCATCACATTTTTCTTAATCTGCTGAATTATATTTTATTTAATTTTATGGTAGCATGGGTCACTCTCTCATGGGTTTGAGTCCCGGCATTACCCATGAGTTAGCTGGAGACCCAGGGCCAGTCCCTAAAGTCTGTGCTCCTGGGAGCACAGAGGCCTCGCCTCGCCTCGCCCCCGCCGGCCCCTGCCCTCCCTCCTGTGCCTTTGCCTCCAGCACCCCAAAGCTGTTTGCTCCCCTCCTGTGGTCATCTCAGTCGCAGTGTCCCGAGGGCAGTCCGGGAGGTGTGAGCATGAAAAGCCCTTGGTTGTCAGCTCTGGGTCTCATGGCTGTCAGCTCCTGCTGCTGTGTGCTGTGAGGCCGATCTGTGGCTGCTGTCCCTGGGGAAATGTGTGAGGCCCAGCCATGCCTGGGTGAAGCCTGGGGCCTCGGGCAGCTCCTGCAGTGGCTCTGCAGGTGCTGACCTGAGCACGGGCTCTGACTGAGACCATAGAGCACTGGAGAACTGGAGCACTGTTGGCCTTGGTTTTCTTTATGCTAAATGGGTGAGTCCCACAAGTTGACAGTGTTAGGATGTTTACATGACCTTATGTTTAAAATTAAAGTGACATTTCTATTCATTGTTCTACTGTAAATAATGTATAACTTTATAACGAGTAATAACGGGTCATCTAAATTCTAACATGACTTGCACTTTTTTTCAGTAATCTTAGTCTACTGCGCTGAATACATCAATGAGGCGGCTGCAATGAACTGGAGGTGAGCCCATCCCTGGGCCTGTGACCCGGTCCATGCAGGGGTGTCCCTGGGAACGCCCCCACAGCCGGTGGGTCTCACGGAGGAGACAGTGAATCCTAACACGGCAGCCGCGCACACCCGTGCCCATGCGTCCAGAGTTGTGGGCTCCAGCGCGACTCTGTAAATGCTTTCCCAGCGCCAGAGCGGCCCTCTCTGAGTATGGCACTGTGGGACAATGCTGGCTGAGGCCGCTGATGGCAGAGCCAGAGAAATGACTGTGGGAATTTGAGCTGCAGAATAGAAACTGCAGCGTTTTAGAGAACGTGGTCTGTGCTGGCCTCAGCCGTGCCCTCCCCCTTGGACTGCAGGGTGGCTGTTCCATGGCGAGTCTGGACCTGAGTAGGGGGCTTCTGGGTGGTCTGAGGCACCTGCCTGCCTCACCCCCAGCCCCACGTCCTCATGTCGGGGGCACCGCTGGCAGCCCTGGCCCTGCATCCTCTGCCCCCTCCTCTACCCCTGGTTTCCTCCCAGGGGGACTCAGAACCCAGCACCTGCCCAGGGTGAACCACACAGCCTCTGTCAGATGAGACCCACCTGGCCTCACTGACTGTTTTGAGTGACCTGTGAGCTAAAAATGGTTTTTACATTTTAAAATATAAAACAGAAAAAAAGTAAAACTGCCAGACTCTGAGCAGGAAGTAGCTGAGACTGTGGCCTCGTGGCCCATAAGCCCTGAACGCTGATCCTGGGCCCTCACCGAAGGGTTGCTGAGCACTCCCTGCAATCCTTTGCTTAGACCCTGCCCGGGTTTCCAAACCCCCCCTTGACTGGGCCTCCTCCTGCCCTGCTCCTGCCTGCCCAGCCTTTCCCTCCAGGACAGCATTCCTGCAGCCACACGTGCTGTCTCTCTCCTCCCTCTTCCCTGCCCCCTCCTTAACCATAAGCGGCTCCCTGGGGACCCCGCCTCTCCTCCTGGACGCAGGCCTCCACGTGGTTCAGTCCCAGGAGTGGTGCTCAGTCCCTGGTTACCCTGACCTTGTCCAGAGGCCAGCACAGTGTCCTCGTCCTCCCTGAAGCCCTCCCACACCCAGCTGCAGCCTGCAGCACCTTCCTGGCCCCTCCCTTCCCTCTGGCTGCAGCCTCCTGTCTTAGTGCTTCTCTGCGATCTCCTGGTTTCAAAAGTGCTGGGTTTCCTGCCTGTCCCACCTGTTGGACTGGGCACCAGGACGTCTAACAAACATCTCAAAATTCACACTTCAGGACAACTGCTGTGCTCCCCTCTGTTTATAGGGGCGGCTTCTCCCTCCAGCTTCTTAGACCAGAGACGTAATAGGGCATTTTTCAGGAAGCTCCATCCCTCCACCTTTAAGGTCACCACGAGCCCAGTGTGTCCCATGCCCTTCACCCCACCCTCGCTGACCTGCTGCTGACATGCAGCAGTCCCTAAGCCATCCCGCTACTGCCCAGCCTCTTGGGTGTCTTGGGGAAGTGTGGGCCTCAGAGCCAAGCACTGCCCCTCAGAACATTCCAGAGTGTCCTCAGGTCACCTAGAGTAAACACGGAGTCCTGCAGTGATGCCCTGCGGCCTCCTGCCAGCTCTGTCCCAGCCGCTCATGGCTGTGCCTACTAGTCCATGAGGCCCCCTCACCCCCGACAGGCTTCACGTTTCTCTAGAGCAGCACTCGCCAAATGCTCAGACTGGCTGCCTCTTACTTTGGGGCCTCCCATGGTCTAGAGCATAAGCGCCAGCAAGGCGGGAGCCCTGTGGTCACGAGGCGCTGACCCACTGCCCACCATTACTAGCTTTGTTCACGGCATTTCCGTGCTGGCTGCTTCGAGAATCATCAACACCCACGTGCAGATCCTCTGCCCTCCCTGGCGCTGTGCCTTGTGCAGGTGGAGATCTTCCACCTTCCTCAGTCTCTTTTGCCAAAGAGGCACTGGCACTGACAGAAGAGGACTGCTGTGAGAACCAAAGGGATGGAAGGGTCCGGCACCACTCCTTCCCAGTGCAGCAGTGGAGCAGATGCAGCTGCTGTCCCTTTCTCATTACGGGGATTGTCGACGTTTACTCTGTAGGTTTTAAGGATTTCAAGTCGTCAGTGTCTTCCAGCTGAGGTCAGATGTGCCGCTGACCCAGAGGGGCTACGGGGTGGTGTCTCCTGCTGTGGGAGGCCTCGGGGTCTTGCCCGTGCTGCTGAGTGATGTCTCCCTGTCCTGTGACCCAGTGTGTTTTCTTCATAATGAGCATTGGGGACAGCGCAGTGGAGATGACGGCTGCTCCCAAGGGTGGGCCCAGTGAGGGGGTTGCCCCCACCTCAGTCCACATCAGCTCTCTCCAGAGTCTTAGTTAAATACACAGTGTCACTAGAACTTTTTGGCTGTATTGCCTAGTAATTTTTTGTTTTTGTTTTTTAAACAGATTATTTTCAAAGTACCAGTATTTCGACTCCAGGGGGATGTTCATTTCTATAGTGTTTTCAGCCCCGCTGCTGGTGAATGCCATGATCATTGTGGTATGTAGATGACACATGCAGTTGTCGTTCTTCCTGTGTCTGTTGTTCAAATCTAAACAGTGTTTCAAACAATTGTGTTTAGATTATGTGGGTATGGAAGACTCTGAATGTGATGACTGACCTGAAGAATGTACAAGAGAGAAGAAAGGAGAAGAAAAGGAGAAGGAAAGAAGACTGAGGGGCAGCAGCTGCTTGGAGTTTGCGTCCTTCCCGTCCACCCTGGCTGCTCCCAGTGCTACAGTGCACATGGGTGGGCATCCTTCCAGCTGACTCCGTGGTTTGAAAAACTGTTGTTTTATTTAAATATCCACAGTGGTAGGCACACACTGAAGTCGGCTTTTCAGCCAGCACTGAATGTATCCATCAGGACATGCGTCTTCAGGCGCCTGATCTTTGTAGTCAGGCTGTGGGAATGGTCTGCAGAGCTTCACAACTGGGAGTTTGATTTGAAGAAGTCCATGTCATATGTGTAACTAGTACTAATTATAAATATAAAATACACAATATAAAATACGAAATTCAAAAATAAACAGTGCTACCCTGTGCATGGGCGCCGTGCCCGCCTCCTCGTGCTGTGTTTTCTAGTGTGTGCCGCGACCCGCAGTCCTGTGCATGGGCGCCGTGCCCGCCTCCTGGTGCTGTGTTTTCTAGCGCGTGCCGCGACCCGCAGTCCTGTGCATGGGCGCCGTGCCCGCCTCCTCGTGCTGTGTTTTCTAGCGCGTGCCGCGGCTCGCAGTCCTGTGCATGGGCGCCGTGCCCGCCTCCTCGTGCTGTGTTTTCTAGCGCGTGCCATGGTTCGCAGTGAGGGTGTTTTCACCTTCCAGGAAATGGGGCAAAATTTGGAGACGGTTGTCATTGGAGGAGGTGGTGGTGCTGGCTTCTCCTGTGGATCCCAGGGGTGATGCAGAAAATCCTGTGTGCCTGGGTCAGCTGCACCACAGACAATGACTTGACATGAAATGTCAGCAGCGGTGGGGCGGAGAGACCTTGGAAGGAAGCTCTTGGAAAATACGTTGTATCTCAGTTTGATGAACCAATTCTCAAGAGGCTAGGCCCTCTCTAACAAAGTTACGGGCTGCTTTACTGAAAACAGAATGGAAGCCCTGAAGTCAGCACTCCATGGAGAAGCGTGTCTTTTATAATGTCCTGGTGTTCTGTTGATTTAGGTGCCTGAGAACACAATGCTCCCAGTTCTGTTAGGACAGGCATACTGTCACTTTGCAATATGCACTTTGTAAAATAGCTCCTGCCCAGTGGCTCTTGGTTCCTAACAAATCTGGACCTGTGGTTTAAGAATGAAAGGTGGTTGGAGACCTAGATATTTAAAAATAGGTGTTCAATAAGGGAGTACTCACTGTGCATTGTATCTGATAGCATACCTAATTGTGCATTTCTGAAAGTTACTGATTCAAAATGTAATTGGCACAGTTATCTTTGAGTAGACAAGCCTGGGAAGAGAATGTTGAGGTGTGGAGGTGACCAGCCAAGTTCGTGCCCCTCTCAGGCCTTTGTGGCTGAGAGGTGGGACAGAAAGATGATTAAGGTGATGTGTCCTCCCCGCCGGCATTGTCCAGGGCCACTGTGTAGATATTTGACTTTGCTGACAGAAAAGAAACCAGGGAGTTTCTAGAGACTATGCATTTTTAGTATAACATTTTCACCCTCTGATACGGTTTGGCTCTTGTGTGCCCATCCAAATCTCGTCTCAAATTGTAATCCCCATGTGTCAGGGGAGGGACCGGATGGGAGGTGATTGCATCATGGGAGTGGTTTCCCCCATGCTGTTCTCATGATAGAGAGGGAGTTCTCACAAGATCTGATGGTTTTAAACATGGCAGGTTCCCCTGCTGTCACTGTCTCTCCTGCCGCCTTGTGAAGAAGGTGCTTGCTTCTCCCTCTGCCATGACCATAAGTTTCCTGAGGCCTCCCCAGCCATGTGGAACTGAATCGGTTAAACCTCTTCTTTATAAATTACCAGGTCTCAGGTAGTATCTTTATAGCAGTGTGAGAACAGACTAATACACCATCTGTATGTTATTTGGACTTCATACGGGGCCATGTGATTGGATCTCAGTTTGCCTGCGATAAAGTAGTATAACAGTATTGCTCGCTTTGCATGAATTTGATGCTGATGACATGTCAGTGTGAAACCATGACCTGTGTTCTTTGGTTTTCACTCAGTTTATGTGTGTGTGTGTGTCTGTGTTTTGGAACAGTTATATTTTGTTTTTATAAAAACAACCTTCATTTTATTTTTAACTGTGTAGTAAGTTTCTATTCAGTGCCTTAAAGTGCATTGTTAACAATTGTCTTGATATGTTGTCCTCATGTTAGGGAAAGGCGTAGAAGCCAAAATGATCAGCAGTTGAGTAATTTATGAAAGCACAGGTGCAATCCCACTTTAAAGCCCTGGGGGTTGCACAGAGCACACTGAGTTCAGGCTCCATAAATGTGGCTTACTCACTGGAGGGCTTCATCTGTTTAAGTAGAACAAATGTTTTTACTGATAAAGTACAGGAAAGGAGGTTTGTGATAAAAATATATTTTTCACATTCCAAACCTGTGACACCTTACGTTTATCGATTGCTATGCAATAAAATATATCTTTAATAATATGTAGTATGCTTTCTTCCCCCCACTAAAAAAAATGGTATTTATTTTGCTTCTTACTGTAACTGGAAACAGGAGCACCTGGAACTTAGCTCCACCTTTGTCTGGCAGGTCCCTTTGCTGCAGCATCTGGTGCTGAGTTTCAACAAACAAATGCAATTGGGTCATTGCCAGTAGAAGAAAGTCCCCTTGCACAGATACTGCATATC